>NC_088363.1:92452313-92467313 GCF_034508935.2 Berghia stephanieae
GCAGGCGTGACCTTTGCGATCCGTTCAAAGGATGTTCAGCAGACGTCCGTCCGACCGCAACCGTCGTTTCGTATTTCCGAACCAATATAAAAATATGGGAGATGTTAAAATGATTTGTATATTAAAAAAATGTCTTTAAAAATGAGATTATAATATAGAGCTATATTCACTAAATTAATGTGCTTATTTGTGCTTTGCATGGGGTCCCTAATAGACAACGACAACGTTTAACATGTAAGACGAGACATGACGCTTGTTAGGTGATATTACATTTTTTTTCCAACAGATACAAAGCTGTTAACGGCCAGTTACTCATTTAACACATGAGTACGGTGAGAGAATGGGAGTAGATAGACTTTCCCAAGAAACCTTTGACCTTTCGTTTGGAATTGATTTCGGTCTCTTTGGCGTGTGGGGCGAGTGCTCTATCAACTCTTTGTATTGAGACCCCGCACTAATGCCAGAAAATACGAATCAAAGGATCCCGCTTTGGCGGGAAAGAAGCAAGGACTTCCTAGGAGGCAGGCCTAAGTGTGCTCTTGCCTCCTTAGAAAGTAGCAAGTTAACTCTCTCATTACGAGCCATTTTTAGAATTGCCACCAAAAATTCACACCCACCCAACACAAAAATAGACTTTTCTTACTCAAATAAAAAAGTAACAAGTGCATTCTATATAAAATATTGTTAAGCAAAACTATGATAATGTGTATAATTTTTGACCCGTCGCTTGAAGCCGGTGATATATCGGTGTTAAACAATGTCGAAAAGTGAATTTAAGATAAGATTGATCTGAAATAGAAAATTATACAGATTCTACCCAATAACGCATAATATTATAAACCCCAACTCTCATAATTGACCCCCCCCCCCCAAAAAAAAAATGCCATTTTTAGCATCTAAACTAGTGCGGGGCGGTCCTTGGCAAGCTTAAGGACCACGGTCCTACGGTCCTTGGGAAATGAAGACCGCAAGGACCGGTCTCTAGACCGGTCCGTTCATTCTTGAACCGTTAAAGACCGCTACACGATGAAAACCGTGGCCTACAGGAGTAAAACACACGGAGTAGTCACACTCATTTCAAATTGTAACCTAATTAGAGAAGAGGGGTGATGCCTTCTTTATTTGCTCACCGTACTTCATTGTTACTTCGATAATTTAATAAAATTTGAAATTTATCCCCATTAACGGAGATAATGGCATCGCCCAAGGCGTTGATCGACTTGTTCGTGGCGTTGATACACACACGCAACTCCTACCCCCCCCCCCCCCCACACACACACACACATTAGAGGGCAGCGAGCATTGAAGAGTAAGAGAGAGACGTGAAGTTATAATAAGAGGGGGTGGATGAGGTGATAAGAGGGGTCGATGGTGACTTTTCGCCAGATCTAACAAACTCAGCTACCCATTCATTGCTGAGTAGACAGGGATTCAGAAAAAAATCGACTGCGCCCGGGATCGATCTCTGGCCCTTTGCGTATAAAGAGAGTGCTCTATCAACTGAGCTATCGGGGTCCCCAAATATTCTATTGGACCTTTTAAAAATACAGACGTTATAACTGGTTTTTTTGGACGGAAGAAACTAATGAAACTCATATTACTTGATTAGTTAAAACACCAAACGAAATTTTAATATTATTGTATTATTTTAAATGACAACAATGCGATAGAAAGGAGTGGCGACAAGAGATGGACAAAAGAAAACAAAAAATCAGACTTGCAACTTGCTAGGTTCGACACACACACACACACACACACACACACACACATCTTTAGTAGTCACATACATTTCAAACAATAACCCATTAGAGAAGAGGGGTCATGCCTTCATCATAGATCATTGTCATTGCGATCATTATGGTGTAGTAAATTTTGAAATTTACCCCGTATAATGGAATCGTCCAAGGCGTGCGCCTCCTGTTCCCCCCATCTCACACACGAAAGGGCGGTTTGCGGAGTGGAGGGAGGTGGTCGTCTGCCTCTATGGTCGTCTGTGTCGTTTAGTGTATGGCAAAGGGGGGTGGGTGCGATTAATTAAGTGGGATGGGTGGTGATTGGTGGAAGATAGGCAAAGGACCGAGGCAACGAATCGCTGGGGAAGTAGTATGGCGCGAGACCGTTGAAAGGTGATAAGAAGTGAGGACCGCCGGCGGTCTTCCTCTTTGGGACTGGACCACGGTTCACAGCTAAAAGACCGTGGGACCGGTCCTCGGTCCGGTCCTCAGCGCGGCACTAATCTAAACCATCCCGTGTTGCCGCAGTGAGTCCCATATTATAATATTATAATGGGTTGTTTTTTCTTCTCAATTTGCTTGTTTCCTCTTATGTGCGGCTCGCGTGTGATCTCTTAAACCAGTCAAATACCGGACTCTAGATAAACAAGTAGTATTCACAAATTTGGTCAGAGAAGTCGTCCTTCAAATATCGATCGGCGAATTTCTCAGGTTGAGAGTTCTTTGCCTAGATGAGGGCCATTTAAATCGATCGATGTATGAAGGACGAGTTATTGGGCCAAATTTTAAAATACAACCGGATTGTTGTTTTAATAGTCCGGTAGTTAAGTGGTTAACGACAACGAAAAAGGGTGAAAAGAAAAGAAAAGAAAAGAAAGAAAATGTTTTGTTGAATCTTTTATCAAAGAATTAACATGTGTCCTTTGCTCACAGAATAACCTTTTGACTCAGTCCACAGACATCATTTGGAGTCGTTGCCTTTGATGCAATTATATTGAACCATTAGGACATTCAACTCTTTAAAAATAGATTTATTTTTCAACTCGGAGGAATGAAGAGATTTTCAATCGATTCTGGGGACATCCGTACTTAACGTTCTTATTCTACATCGGTCGATCATTAAAGATATGCAGTATTTTTCTTTAGCGTTGGTAAACTTGCCCAAACAGTGAACAAAATCGATAGACACGTTTATAATATGTGACCCTTCGCCTCAAAACGGTATTAAGTCGGGTTGGTTAAGATGTTGAAAATTGAATTTATATTCAGAAATATGAGACTTGTGTTGAGTTTGTATGTTTTATTGAGGAGAATGGATACCATATTTTAGGGTGTTAATGCCAACAATTTATATTTTTGACCAGTTTAACATTTACTTCGGCTTTAAAGCATCTGGTTCGTTCCGACATAATACCGTTTTGAGACGAAGGGTCACATATAATATCTAGATCAATCCCGAGTGCAGTCGATATTTTTTTCTGTCTTCAGAGCAGTGATTGGATAGCATTAGATCTGACGGAAAGTACTTTGCGATAGACTAGCGTCCTATACATAGGATGGCAAACAATTGCAATAGTCCATTTTACGCAATAGAAATGGGGATAAACTCCTCCTACTCCATGGACCTTTTAGCTCCAAAGGACTACTTATTATTTACTTAATTAAGGACAAACAACCACCGCCGTCATTAGGGTAATTTCCCCGAGAATTGTGACCCACCCTGTTAACAGTCATGTTCACATCCATCGCTTAGATTTTGAACGTCATTTTTTTATAGTGAGCAATATCTCCTAAATGTGCAGGATAGGGCTTTATAGTGCAATCCTTGCAGTTTGAAGGTGGAAGAAAGAAATGACAATAGTCGGATGGAATGGAAACATTAATTTAATTAACCATCTCCTTACTACCTATAGCAAAATCGTCACATTTGTTACGACACAATATACAATTTATCCTTTTCAGATTTAATTTGTACATCACAAACTTTGATGATTGATCTTTCTTTGATTAATAAGAACACAAAGTTCTTTTATAGAGAGCTATTTTGAGTTTAAAGAATCAATTTTTTCTGCTGGGTAAGCCTGTCATTTTGGGAAAATCCTGAAAATGATCGGTGAGGAGTGAGTTAACGAGGACATGTTTATGGTGTGAAATAAAACTTCCAATTCACCCGACTATTTGTAACGTTTTACTTTGGTGTCAGGATAAATCAGCAACGCTTAACATAACACAGGACGAGACATGCCCCCTGCAAGGACTCTTGTACATTTTTCTTTCCGACAGAGAAAAAGGTGTTACCGGTCATGTCATCCTTTCACACTCGAGTACGCTGTGACAATGTGAGTAAGGTGCCTTCCCCACGGATACAACTTTGAGTTGACCATTATGTTGACTCATGATCACAGACCTACAAGCCAGAATCCACACAAGACAAGAAATTGCGCCTTATAGATCTTAACCCTCTCCTTACAACCTATAAATAAATATTTAAAAATTGAGCTTTTATATAGCGTAATATCCACTAAATGTGCTCAAAGCGCTTTACAAGGGGTCCCTGGTCAACAGCAACATTTAACATGTAAGACGGGACATGACGCCTGTTAGGCGATATTACAATTTTTCGGACAAAGACAACGTTGTTAACGACCGGGTACTCATTTTACACCTGAGTACGATGAGAGAATGTGAGTAAAGAGCCTATTCCAAAGACTCACCTATGCGACGAGCGCGAGGCTCGAACCCAGGACCTTCCGATCCGAAAGCGAGTGTCATACCACTAGACCACATAGCCGCACCTACAGCAAAATCGTCACATTTGTTACGACACAAATATACATTATATCTTATTCAGAGTATTTTGTACATCACAATGATCTTTGTTTAACTAATAAGAATATAAATTTGTTTTGTAGAGAGGTTGCTTGAGTTTAAACAATCCATTTTTCTACTGGTTAAGCCGACGTTTTGAAGGTCTCGGGGATTTAGAGGAAAGCGTGCTTGAGTGTTGTATGCCTTTTTTTTCTTTTTCTTATCGTTTCCATGACTGTTGTAAACAGATTTTTTTTCCCCAACAGATTCCAACGAAAAAAACGATGGAAAGAAAGAGAAGAGGCAGATATTGGGTTTTGACTGTAAACCGCCATTATCCTAAACAGTGTAAAAGAGGAAAAAATTAGGAAAGAATTACTTCCATCTTCTTTATCCATAGTTGGGGGAATAATGAATTCAAAATACATTCATATACACGGGAATCAATAAAACATAAACCTATTTGTGACCATTCGTCTCAAAACGGTATTATGTCGGAATGAACCAGATGCTTAAAAGCCGAATTAAATGTTAAACTGGTCAAAATTATAAATTGTTGGCATTAGCACCCTACAATATGGTGTCCATTCTCCTCAATAAAACATACAAACTGAACACAAGTCTGATAATTTCTGGTTGTAAATTCAATTTTCAATATCTTAGCCATCCCGACTTAATACCGTTTTGAGACGAAGGGTCACATTTTTCAAATTACATTACTATAGTAATCTGTGCAATGCCGTGTAAACCAATAGCTATTCGAATTGGCCTTAGTATGAGTCTCAGGAATGAAAGAATGCTTTGAGTCAATGCTATGAATCCTTCGGAATCCTCGAATCTCCAATAATAGTATTGATCGATCAAGTGACACCGGCATTCCATTCCACGTTTTCTCGAAAACACCCGACAGTGTCACAAGGTCATTGTGACCTTGACCTTCGAGAAGAGAGATAAACAATAATAAAGAACGCAACAACACAAAATTAGTAACGATTTTTCAGAGACTTCATCCGGCCGAGTGGCCGTTTCGGGGTTAGTAATGATAAAAATGAGATAGTGTAATAAAGGAAATGATGATAATGTGTAATAAAATGTATATAGATGAGGATGGTGATGATGATGATGATCATGAGGAGTAGGAAGAGGAGGAGGAGGAGGAGGAGGGGAGGAGGAGGAGGAGGGGAGGATGAGGAGCAGGGGAGGAGGAGGAGGAGGGGAGGAGGAGGAGGGGAGGAGGAGGAGGGGAGGAGGAGGAGGAAGAGAATAAGAATGGTGATGATGATGATGATGATGATGATCATCATCATCATCATGATGTTGATGATGATGATGTTGATGATGATGATGTTGATGATGATAATGGTGATGAGGATGATAATGATGATTATAATGATGATGATAATGATGATGATGATGATGATGATGATGATGATGATGATGAAGCGGTCAATACTGTTCATCGTTATGTTTAGTCTTGATAAATATTTTCTTATCTATTTATTTTAATTCTAATTTTTGGTTTAATGTCTAATATTCAATTTTTAAAAAAGAATTGAATAGTTGATATCATTTTTAAAAATTAAAGATAGTGTGATAACGGCTACCGATGTTCTGTCGCACGTTGGAAAAAAAATCTCATATTTTAAAATTTGGCCAGAAAACTCGTCCTTCAAATATCGATCGATTTAACTGACTCCCATCTTGGCAAAAACTCTCAAATATCCCGGGTTTGAGAGTTTTTGCCAAGATGAGAATTATTTAAATCGATCGATATTTTAAATAGAGCTTTATATAGCGCAATATCCACTAAATGTTCTCAAAGCGCTTTTACCAGGGGTCCCTCGTCAACAGCAACATTTAACATGTAGGACTGCACATGACGCCTGTTAGACGATATTACAATTTTTCGGACAAAGACAACGCTATTAACGGCCAGGTACTCATTTTACACCTGAGTACGGTGAGAGAATGTGAGTAAATAGACTTTCTGAAGGACTCAACTATTATGCGCCGAGCGCGAGGCTCGAACCCAGGACCTTCCGGTCCGAAAGCGAGTGTTATACCACTAGACCACATCGCCTCCTCCCCTCCTCAATTTGAAAGGCGAGTTTTCTGGCCAAATTTTTTAAATATGTGATTTTCCAGAGTAGGGTAGTTTGTTGTCCTGACCTTAGCGTGGCCAACGCTTCTTCAACAGCCGGCTGGCTTCTCCCCCTGTGAACTGAGGTGTGACATTGGCAATGACCAACTGCTTTGATATCGACTCAGGGTCATGGCCTCTGACCCACGACATAAAAGTCAATTTGTACACTTCATGGCTGGACAACGATATGCACAATGGAATGAATTAGATGAACAGATCGAGAAGTCAAATGATATCTAATGTATAACACACACACCCCCCCCCCTCCTCCCACTTAAGTACAACAATCTTTCAAATTCATAAACTATGAAATTTTGTATACCACGTTTTCAGATAAACTATGTTTAATAAAAAGTGATCTCATAAAGATCGTCCCTAAGACACGATATCTTCATAACGTTTGAGAGTTTTAGGTAAAAATCAAAATAGGCATACTATGAACTGAAATGCCTCAAATAAAAACTTTCAAAATTGTTTCATCAACGGAATCGGAATCTTGATGAATATGAATTCAATAAGCTAAGTAAAATGGATTCAAACTCATATCATTTGAGTTTGTAAGGTTGTGTTTTTATATACGTCATCACGATAGCCACAATTTTTTAGGACAGATTGTGGTCACCACACACAGCAGTTAGAGTTTTGCAGGGTCTCCTTAAGATTAAAATTCATTCATACAGCCCCGCTGTGACTAACTTAGGTATTTACTTATTCTTTTGGAGTCCCTCTGGAGCATAGGGCTTCCGACAAAGATCTCCACCTGGGATGGCCTTAGTCCCTCTGGAGCATAGGGCTTCCGACAAAGATCTCCACCTGGGATGGCCTTAGTCCCTCTGGAGCATAGGGCTTCCGACAAAGATCTCCACCTGGGATGGCCTTAGTCCCTCTGGAGCATAGGGCTTCCGACAAAGATCTCCACCTGGGATGGCCTTAGTCCCTCTGGAGCATAGGGCTTCCGACAAAGATCTCCACCTGGGATGGCCTTGAGGCCACCCTCTTTGCTTCAGCCCATGTCATCTTGATGGTCTTCTGGTCGCTATCCAAAGTACGCTGCCATGTTGTTGGTGGGCATTATCTTCTCTACTGGCCTTGTGGATTCCATTCAAGTGATTGCTTTGTGATGTTGCCGTCATTCCTTCTCAAAATGTGTCTGGGCGGATATACATACCGTGTATATAGTCATATTTAATAGAAGGCATTGGCCCAACCCAAAACCATGATTTGAATTACGATTGTGACAGGTAACTGTTTACATCGTATCCCATAGTTGCCATTTGCTATGATTAACTACTTTTTTATGCCAAGAAAACTTACTTCAAATAATCTATCAATTAAAAGATGCCATTCAATATTTGTGAAAAAAAACAAAATCTCTCAAAAATGAGATTTCAAAAAGTCAGATTATTTAAACAAGTCAAGGTAATCAAATGATATCTAGATATTTGAGATATAGATTTTCTAGCAAAAATTAGAAAAGTGTATTTTGTAAAAGTGTAGGGCAGTGTATACAGTAATACTTCTCTCAGAGTCATTTTGAGGGAAAGAGTTTGTTGACTGTGAGTTTCACGTCAAACTGTTGCGTTTTATTTTCTAATTGTCTTTCCAATAATTGTACGGGACGAATCATCAAGAGTTCGATGTCCCAAAATGATGCCTGCCTTATGCAAATGGGGGCATGCCTTTGTGAAATGTAATTGTGACTCACCACTTCATACTGGTAACACCAATTCTGTGGAAGAGAAAGATGTTTATTCTCTTGAATACAGGGCATGAAGTTTAAGCATTTTGGACAATATTACATATTATTTTCAATTTTCAGCATCGAGTTTTGGGGCATCAGTGGATGATATATTGTTGGAAATGACATGACAAGTTTTCATTGGCATTGGTGTTCATTTTTTTTGGTCCCATATCGATAGCGAATATTCCCAAATGGACACCCTCGACTTTTAACGATAAAAGGGCTAGTGTACCTATCGTCACTTTGCAGATGAAGGGTGTTTTCGGATTTCTTTCTTATTTGTCTTTTTTTTTCTTTTTTTTTTTATGGGAGGATATTACAATGTCCCAGGTTTGAGAGTTTTTTTCCCAGAAGAGGGTCATTTGAATCGATGGATAGTTGAAGGACGACTTTTCTGGCCAAATATAAAAACTTGTGTTTCGGGAACATGGCAATTGGATTCAGTAGTCTGATGTCACGCCGCCCGGCAACGGCGGCCATCTAGGTTCTAAACAAAGAAAATCATTACTTTTTATTCTTCATGATGGATAGAAATTTTCAAATGCCTTGTGATCAGAATGAGTAAAAGTCAAAACATAATCAAATTTATGTTTTTCCCCCTCTGGATACGCTTTTATGCTCGCCGAAGAAATATTGCATACGGGCGTCCGCCATTGTTCCGATAGTTTAGAGTCAGTGTTACTAAGTTACCATGCGTCATTAGGAAGGAAGTGACGTTACGACTGTTGAAGAGTATTAACTGGTTAAGAGAGAGAGAGAGAGAGAGAGAGAGAGAGAGAGAGAGAGAGAGAGAGAGAGAGAGAGAGGGGGGGGGTCACAGGTAGCCGACAGATGTATGATCAAATCAACATAATTCACAACATCAGAAGGCCAAGGGATGGTAAAGCAGACAGCAATGTGGGACTGACTGACTACCTGGCAGAGAGGCCAATGTTTGGGGTTACGGCACCGCGATGACCTGCGTTACCCAACCACCTTGTTGGGGTCAAACCCCCACATTGTAGCCAAGGTTGACCCTATGACCTGTGACCTCACGGACTTGGCCTCACCGTAACGTCTCCGTCTTCTCGCCTCATTATATTCGCTCATCCTTTTCATTTTCATTTTCATTCTCTCTCTCTCTCTCTCTCTCTCTCTCTCTCTCTCTCTCTCTCTCTCTCTCTCTCTCTCTCTGTCTCTCTCTCTCTCTCTCAACATAGACAATCATTCAAGAATATATCTACATTTTATAAAATGAAAATACGTGTGTGTGTGTGTGTGTGTGTTTGTGTGTGTGTGTGTGTGAGAGAGACAAAAAAAAGAGAGAGAGAGAGATAGATAGATAGATAGATAGATAGAGAGAGGGAGAGAGAGAGAGAGAGAGAGAGTAAGCAACATTACTGTAATTGATATTAATAAAGTGGAGCCCAAATTAATGCCTTTGTCATAAATAACCTCTTTATAGACTCCCATAATAATAATAATAATAATAATAATAATAATAATAATAATAATAATAATAATAATAATAATAATAATAATAATAATAATAATAGCACTTTACATCAACATAACATAATTCTCAAGAAATTACATAAAATTGTTTTTAAAAAAGAAGGAGTTTGGAGCGTAAGTTACTAACAGTAAACATCACCATATACAACGATTCTGATCCACAGATAATCATGGATTTATTGTCGTCATGCGAAAATATAGAACGGAGATGACGTCACTCAGGTCTTTGTTATTGATCTTTGCCATCCACGTTTATGAGTAATTCTCACTAAACTGTATTAACCAGACTATAAAAGTTCATGGTAAAACAAAGTTCTGTGTATTAGTCAGTTATACTTCCGGGTGGCAATGTTGTGAGCTTCTTAGCTAAGCGCATACAATCCATAGCAACACAAAGCGTTTCCATAATAACAATGATTGTTCATACATTAGCTGTTGGACTTTTTATTTAAACAAATAACGTGATGGCCAACGCCCTAAGTAAAAATTCGTTGAACTGGAGAACAGGTTTCGCCGAGGCTTTCTATTTAGAAGACCTTGGGTTTCGCCCAATTCAAGGTTAAAGCAGAGATAAGCGAGCGAGATAGTTAAGAATACCAATAAAACATTTTTAAAACACACAAAAAACGAGTACGATTATCCCCCGACTATCCCTCCAGAAAAAAAGCATGTCAGACATCCTTGTATCTATCTCCTGATTTTTTTTTATAAAGATAGTTCGAAGATGACGTCACTCAGGTCTTTGTTGATGTTTTTTGCCATCCGCGTTTATGAGTAATGCTCACTGAACTGTATTAACCCGACTATATACGTTCATGGATACACACAGTTTTGTGTTGGTCCGTTAGACTTCCGGATGGCAATGTTATGAGCTTCTTAGCCAAGCGCATACTATCTATAGATAGAACGAAGATGACGTCACTCTGGTCTTTGTTATTTAAATTTTTTTTTTTTTGACCATTCGCGTTTCTGAGTAATTCTCACTAAACTGTATTAACGGGACGATAAACGTTCAAGGTTACACAGAGTTTTATGTGTTGGTCCGTTATACTTCCGGATGGCAATGTTGTGGACTTCTTAGCCAAGCGCAAACTATGTATATTCCCGTCTCTTATTTTTTTTTCTCTCAATTTTTTCAGTGTACAAAGCATTCTAATCTGCCTACCTATGAAAAAAAACCCAACACATTTTGAACATTTTTGGCGAGTAAACTCGTCATGCATTCACAAGTCGATTGAAAACAAAATGGCCCCACCCTCATCTTTTCAAAAACGTTGTCATGGGACCATCTTGCATCCTGGAGAAGGAAGTCCCAGGTTCGAGGGTTTTTTTGACAAGACCTGGGTCATTTAATTGATAGATAGGAAAGACGAGTTTTCTGCCCAAATAACATTTTTTTAAAAATAAATGTAATGTACGCTTTACCTCATTAACCGACGTGTACTTATATGCAGGTCTGATAGCCCAAATTGGTACGGGATAGGTTGTTGTGATGGAAATACTCTCACACCAGCTCAATAAATGTCCACCTCAACAACGATAAATCGAGCCCCTTATTATATTGGCTTATCAGATCTTCAAAATATGTGCACGTTGACCAGAGCCAAACCTGAGATTTTGCGCTAATCCCCCTTCTCCCCCCTCCCCCTCCATCCTCCATCCCCCGCGCCTCATACAAAACGGTGCTAATGTCCGGCCACATCACATTTTAACGACTGCGGTCATTTTGTGCTACTACTACGTGTCGTCCTTGGGTCTCTGGTCAGTCACTGGTCACTTCGGTCTTGTTGCTACAATCATAACTATAGACCACCTCTATTTATGACTTCACCTGTCTGGGGTGCGCTCTGTCTATGGATTGGACATTAATTTGTCTCATCCACAATTTCTTGTACTTTGGAAAAACAGGTATTTGAAATTATGACCAGAAAACATCCTTCCAATATCCATCCATTACAATGACCTTCATCTTGGCATAAACTTGCAAACTTGGGATTCGCAGATGAGGGTCATTTTAATGGATGGACATAATAATATTATATTTTAAAGGACGGTTTGTTGGTTTTTTTTCGCCAAAATTTTAAATAGACCTAGTGATTTTCCAAAGTGCAGTAGCGCAGATTTTCACACTTCTACTAGTGCTACTAGATATATATATATATTTCTAATATATATATATATATATATATATATATATATATATATATAGAGAGAGAGAGAGAGAGAGAGAGAGAGAGAGAGAGAGAGACAGAGAGAGTATATATATATATAATCATGTGCAAAAAATAAGTTCACACTCGTTTGAACCCTGCTAATTTTGACTACACGACAATCATTATCATTTTTGTTATATTTTAAAGGTAATCCTTGTAATTCTCTATCCAATGTATATAAACATGTTAATTTAAATGCTCTTTATAAAATTATGATCTTGAAAGTTTAAGAAGTGATCCAAAAAAAAAAAAAAAAAAAACAAGTTTACAAATTTACACAACTTGATTAATACTGAGTGTTCTCTCCTTTAAATTGCAAGGAAATTACTCGCTTTCGCATGGATAAGATGGATCGTTCAATTAACTTTACAGTGAGATTATCTCGGGTAGCTTGGAGAAGCTGGTTTTACTCTCTCCTTACCAGCAATTTTCAGGATTTCCCCAAAATTTCCCTCCAAACTAACACAAAGTTGATTTTTTTTTATCACTCAGACATAATAGCAGTAAAATTCTTGCAATACATAATTTCTTTAGCAAAACATGCTCGACAACACACTGTTCATTTTCTTTAAAATTTTATGATGTATCAAAAGAAATTTGAATAAGAAAAATGTTGGTTGTATCGTAACGAATGTGACGATTTTCCTGTAGTTGGTAAGGAGGGGGTTATATCATCTCCATTTTGATGAGGACCAAAACAATGTACGCTTCTTTCTTCAGAATATCAGACGTTTTCTGGATTGG
Organism: Berghia stephanieae; assembly: GCF_034508935.2. Taxonomy (NCBI): domain Eukaryota; kingdom Metazoa; phylum Mollusca; class Gastropoda; order Nudibranchia; family Aeolidiidae; genus Berghia; species Berghia stephanieae. The sequence continues at coordinate 92,465,190 of NC_088363.1, forward strand.
ATTCATGTCAGAACCGAATGATGACCACACCATTGCCTCAAAGGATTGTTCTCCTTTAAAAAAACCCAAAAAACCCTGCTTAGTTTGAGCCATGTGAGCTGGTGCATTGTCCATGCATAAAAACTGTTGTCTTTAATGTACCTGTCAGATGACATCCTGCCATTTATTCTAACGAGGATAACTTTTGGCCTCAATGATCCACCTCCGCCCCCCTCCAAAAATGAACCACATCCCCTGTTTCTGATTTAAATGGTATTTTCTCGCTGAAACGTTCACCGTTTTCCCTTTACTTCCAGATTAATTTGTAAATACCCTTTAGTTTTCGTTATATACCGAACCTGCGTGAATATTCTGCCAAAATAGCCCAGCCTAACTTAATATGCTCTGAATTGTGAATTTAATTGATTTAATTTCTGAACTACAAGACGTCCATCAATAGTCTTTAATGTATCAAATCGGGTTATACATAATACAAATATAGATCTAGTACAAAGAGTGCTTGACGTGTTGATTACAACAATGGAGCAAATTATAATTAAGATATTTACCACGATATTGCAGTCTACATTAATATTTCATGCCTGATTGGCCATCGTCAGGACTGTGTGGGACATGAGTTGAAGTTGTTGTTGTTGTTGTTGTTGTTGTTGTTGTTGTTCAACAACAACAACTTCGACTCATGTCCCACACAGTCCTGAAGATGGCCATACAGGCCTGAAACATTAATGTTGACTTCGATCTCATGATAAATATCTTAATTATAATAATGATTATGTGTGTATATATATATATATATATATATATATATATATATATATATATATATATATATATATATATATGGTTGAGGAAAATTAGCTGAGAATCATGTAGAGTGCTCGACAATTTCTTGGAGTGAATTATAGTAAAATTATAGCTTTAAAAAACCAACACGCCACACTAAACAGAAAGAGGAAAATCTTCAGCACGTGCTTGCACAGGAGAAAATATTTACTGTCCAATACACTACACAACCCAATGAAACTACCACTAGCCCAGACATCCCACCCCCCCCCCTTCCCCCCACACCCACCCATACCACACCCAGCTCGCATACACACACACACACACACACACACACACACACACACACATCCACACATGTCCAAACATGCGCAACAAACCTATATCCGCAAAAAACAATGGCGCTAACTGAACACAACAATATCCCCCCCCCCCCCCCCCCCCCCCCCCGACACTAGGCTTTTTTAAGGACCTCCCTGAAGATTCCAGCACGGATGAAACAAAGTTGTCGGAGTATATAACAGAATGAGGTGATAATGTAATATATAAGTATAGTGAGAGAATGTATATAAAGAGATTTTTCCAATGACTCAACTATGCATCGCTCTGATCAGAACTCGGAACTTTGAACCTTCCTATCCAAAGGCGAGTGTCATACCACTGAACCACAAAATTTAACCTAGTGCCTCAAAACATTTGGGTGTACCAGGCTCCTCTATCTATAGCAAAAGTGACCAGAAACGTGATGTTTCATTTTTGTCACTTTCAAAACACTGAAGACGACGGGCTGTCTTTAATGTTTTGTTGATAAAGGGGAAACCCGAAACGGTCACATGATGTCTTCGTTGAATAAACTGAAGCTTCCGTTTCATTTCCTACAGGTATCATTTACTCTCTCCATCATGATACGATTATTAATAAGACCGACATCTTTTAGTATGCGACGCTTGACTTTTTCTATAAAGTCACAGTATTGATGACCAGTCACCTCGACCGAAACGAACTTCGACCTCCCGTGACTTCTGCTGATGGTTGGCTGCGTCTGGTCAGCAGGGGCAATATTCGGCCCTTCGCATCAACTCAGCGGCAACGAAAATGAACTCGAAGAGACAGAAAAAGCCATTATATCAGTTGGTAGCTACTGGCTTCCGTCCGAGAAAGTCAGGACGATTGGCTCATACTTGATCCCGCTTTGGGGGCTGACCCTTGACCCTACGATGCATTGGCCATGAAGAAGTAAAGAAGAGGAGTTACTGTCCTTGGATTTGACAGTGATGGCCGGGGGTGGGGGGTGATGATTGTTAAAGCTTCTGATGGGTCAAATGATGGTTCATGACATCA
>NC_088363.1:92477313-92479813 GCF_034508935.2 Berghia stephanieae
TGAGATAGCAAGAGGTGTGGGATGCAGTGTGCAAATTGAAATGGAGGAAAGCAGTTAGACCAGACGAGATACCAGCAGAAGCCTGGAAATCACTTGGAGATGAAGGGTTAAATTTCCAGATATGGTTATTCAACGACATCTTACAGAAAGAGAAAATACCAGAAGAATGGGCAAAAAGTTCGTTGATTCCCATTTACAAAAATAAGGGAGCTGTTCAAGAATGTGGCAACTATAGGGGCATCAAGTTAATGAGCCATGATGAACAGAGATGCATGGAGATGTGGCATTCATTATGGCAACCCTGCAAAATGCGGGAATGATGAAAGGAGAAGAAGAAGAAGAAGAAGAAGAAGAAGAAGAAGAAGAAGAAGAAGAAGAAGAAGAAGAAGAAGAAGAAGAAGAAGTCTCACAGTACCCAGGTGTGAAATGAGTACCTGGCCGTTAACAGCGGTGTCTATGAGAGGTGAACATTTTTTTTTGTAATATCGCCTAACATGCGTCATATCTGGTCTATGCAATTTGTCATAATAATAGTGTCCTATCTAACCTGACTCTTCATATTTTTACGATATAATCCCTCTCCCCCTTTCTCTTTCTCTCCCTCTATCTATCTATCTATCTATCTATCTATCTATCTATCTATCTATCTAACTATCTATCTATCTATCTATCTATCTATCTATCTATCTCTCTCCATTTCGGTCTCTCTCACGGTGTGTGTGTGTGTGTGTGTGTGTGTTTGGGTGTACGTGTGTGTATCTCTGTGTGTGTGTGTGTGTTTGTGTATGTGTGTGTGTTTATGTATGTACCGATTCCATCAATATTCGCTAATGTACTCATGCATCCCACCCCCCAGAGAGAGATAGAGAGAGAGAGAGAGAGAGAGAGAGGAGAGAGAGAGAGAGAGAGAGAGAGAGAGAGAGAGAGAGATCTTTGATTTCTGGTGGCATTGTTTATCACAAACTAGTAAAAAACCTAATCCATATTTTAAGGCCAAAGGCTATAGATATGAATATTTTATTCTTTAACCACTCGTCAATATTTTATTTGTTAAGGTTAACCGGCCCTTTTAGAACTTCTCCTCATATTTGTTGTAGCCGAAGTGTGCTATTTGTTGATCGTAGGAAAAAAATATAGCAGATTATTTGAGGTGGGGGAGGGATGGTAAACAAAGTGAACATAATAATAATAATACTGTTGTTGCTTGTTTGTTTGCCCCCATCCCCTACCCCCTTCATTTTTTCCCCACACAGTCAAAGCTGTCCAAAAAATGGTTGTTGAAATGAAATTTAAATGATATCGCCTACTATTTCTTATTGAAAAGAGTTTTAAAAAACAGGATGGTTTTCAACTTGACATATTTTAGATGTCAGTTCTTTAAAAAAAAAAAAATAAAAAATAATATGTGGCATAATTGGATGGATGTGTTTGGCGGCGTAACATTAAGGAAGCTGCGGCTATGGTTACAAGTATAGGGGCGATTGTGAATGCAATTTATCGTGGTCACTGTAGAAGGAACGAAATTGACGTCACTCAGCTCTTTGTTATTGTTTTAAGCCAGCTATTTTATGAGTAGTTCTCGATACATTTTATCAATCAGACTATAAACGTCTAGTGTGCGACTAAGTGGTCTAGTGGTATGACACTCGCTTTCGGATCGGAAGGTCCTGGGTTCAAGCTTCGCTCGGCGCATAGTTAGTTGAGTCCTTGGAAAAAAGGCTCTTTGCTCACATTCTCTCACCATACTCAGGTTAAAATGAGTACCTGGCCGTTAACAGCGTCGTCTTTGCCCGAAAAATTATAATATCGCCGAACAGGCGACATGTCTCGTCCTACAATGTTAAATGTTGCTGTTAACCAGGGGCCCCTTGTAAAGCGCTTTGAGCACATTTAGTGGATATTACGCTATATAAAAGCTCAATTTGTAAACAATTTTTTTTGGGGGATTACACAAAGTTTTGTGTGTTTTTTACGTTTTTTTGTTATCCGGCTGGCAGATGTTATAATATTAGCATAGCATAGCATAGCATAGCATCAATAGCTCAATGGTACCGGATGGAGGCCCTAGCCTCAGAAGAAAAAGGAACCTAACAAAAATATAATTACTTGAGCATTTATAAAATAGCGCAATATCAACCAAACTCAAAGCGCTTTACAAGGGGTCCCAAGCCAACAGCTTCACAATATATGATGACGTCTGTTTGGCGATAATATTATTACGAATGTTCCGACAGAGACAACGCTGTAAACTGCCATGTACTCTTTTCCACATGAGTAAGAATAAAGAACTTTTTTCCAAGACGTCAACTCAGAGCGGGACTCAGACCCAAGAACTTCCGATCCGATGGCGAGTGTCATACCACAAGATCTCACAGCCGCACCTATAGATAGTATGCGCTGGGCTAAGGAGCTCATAACATTGCAATCTGGAAGTATAACGGACCAAAACACAAAACTGTGTGTATCTATGAACGTTTAAAGTCGGGTTAATACAGCTTAG
>NC_088363.1:92487313-92493486 GCF_034508935.2 Berghia stephanieae
GTGGGTTATTATTTTTAGATACCGTCATACATTCTTAATGATGATTTATACACCCTTTTAAAAAGTAAATATATCAAATCTAATTTTTTCGTTCTCTTTAACCCCTTAGTGACTTTTAGGAACACATATCGTGAGTGTACTGTTTGCCTAGATCTATATAACACAACCTAATACAGATTAACCGAAGGTGTAAACAAAATCCGACAGTCTGACTAACTCCCGCTCAAACAAAATCAAACCTCCGAATCTTCATGCCTGTGAAAAGGAAACAGGAGTAAATAGTCGAGAATCGTTTTGTAACATATTTTTTTAAAATTCTGAGACAATACACTATTGTTGATTATAAGTGTTTTAAAATCAAATGGTAGACTTTTCGGCGGATTTTGGGGAAATGTGAAGTAGGATGAAGTTGGCGGATTTTGGCGGATTTCTGGCATAAAGTTGGCGGGATTTTTGCGAAGACACCTGGCAATACTGCTAGCACCCAAGGCCATGATATCTTGGCCTAGATCGGATTTTGACTTGAAAACAAGTTGAGTAGCCGCAAATCATAATAGATAGATAGGTATTTTAGTGTATCAGTGACCTACTTTAGTATTCATTATTCGTTTCGTCATCAGTCATCCTATGGCATAGCTGCTACTCTAGGACTTCAGATCTCGCTGCATGGCATGGCTGCCAAGGTTGTTCGTCGTTTGCACGCTCGACATTGGATGTTTTTTTTTCATTTTAGTGAAGCTCTTTGGGCGAAAGGAAGGTAGAGATAGTATGAAGTTGACGCCACTCAGGTCTTTGCTATTGCTTTTTTGCCATCCGCGTTTATGAGTAAGTCTCATTAAACTATATTAACTAAACTATAAACGTTCAAGGTTACGCAAAGTTTTGTGTGTTGGTCCGTTATACTTCCGGATGGCAATGTTGTGACCTTCTTAGCCAAGCGCATACTATCAATTATAATAGGGTAGAAAAGTCGTGATATCACACCTTCTGATTTTCACGTTCTACAATCCTTAAATAAACATGTAAAATCTTTACTTAAATAAACATGTAAAATCCTTACTTAAAAAAAAACATGAAAAATACTTAAATAAACATGTAAAATCCTTAACTAAAAATGATGTTACAAAACGCTCCTCTACGATTTATTTCCAACTGTTTCCTGTTTTAAGGCATGGAGATTCGGAGTTTTGATTTTGTTTGAGCGGGAGTTAGTCAGACTGTCGAATTTTGTTTTCACTTTCGGTTAATCTGTCTTAGGTTGTACAATTGTGTAATATAGATCTAGGCAAACAGTACACTCACAATAGGTGATCCTAAAAGTCCTTGGAAAAGACTCTTTACTTACCGTACTCAGGTGTAAAATGAGTACCTGGCCGTTAACAGCGTTGTCCGGAAAAAAAAATTATAATATCGCCTGACATGCGTCATGTCTCGTTCTACATGTTACGTGTTGCTGTAGGACAGGGACCCCGTGTAAAGCGCTTTGAGTACGTTTAGTGGATATTGCGCTATATAAAAGCTTTCTTTTTTGTTTTTGTTTGTTTGTTTTTTTTTGTTGTTTTTTTGTGTGGATTTAATCATCAATCGTCGACGAATGCTTCTTTCGTTTTGCCAACAAGTCGGCTATGTTTGTTTTTGTTTTTGTTTTGTTTGTTGTGGTTGTTTTTTGTGTGTGTTTTATCCCAACTATCAACTTTTTATATATAGAGATAATTTTTTTAAAAATGTATTCCCTGCTTGTTGCCAAAAGCGTCATGATTCCGATCTAATTTTGGAAAGATGAGATAGAATTGTTGGTAAATAATTCATACTTTGGCAGTCACGGCTTGAGTTTATCTCATCTTAACGGGAATGTCATTCCGGTGCGTGAAAATAGCGAAGTTGTTTTAACCTTTATACTGTTCAATAAAGTAAAGAAACGCATTAAATAGGTTTCGTTGAAATGGTCGGTTTCTTTAATTTTGAATTTTTAAAAAATGTATATATTACTAATCCAATGAGAAAGTCACAGGAGATTTAGATAAATAGTTGATAATTGGATTCAAGAGTCTGATTTCACATCGCCCAGCAACGGCGGCCATCGTTGTTCTAAACAAAGAAAATCTGTATTTTTTATTCTTCATGCTGGCTAGAAATTTTCATATGTCTTGTGATCAGGATGTGTAAAAGTCAAAATATGATCAGATTTATAATGTTGTTTTTTTTTTTATCTCTGGATACGTTTTTATGCTCGTCGGAGAAATATTTCATAAGGGCGCCCGCCATTGTTCCGATTGTTTAGAGCCAGTTACTAAGTTACCATGCGTCATAACGAGGGATGTGACGTTACAACTGTTGAAGCGTATTGTTTTATGCCCGTTTAAGCTTTTAACTCACAAATGTAGTTGTGTTCACCCATTTCAGACCAGTATAATGTGTGTCATTCTTCATCAATCACACTGTCGCTCAAAGTCGGTTCCAAAAACGTGAAATTGTTCTGTGAACCACGTTTAAATCTCCGCCAACATCAAATTTGTCTTTGTCCAGCCTGAAAACGGCCAATCGCGTTGTCACGTTAAGAGGGAATTATCTGAAAACTCACATCTTTTTTTATCCAAAAACAAAATCACTTGCATGACATTAGACGGAACTGTCACACAATGGGAGCGATCTATATTCAGGTTTTCGTCCAACCGAGTCATCAATCACATGATTTGTTGCTGTCCAACAATTGGGCATTTCTGAACAAATGTAGTCACGCCGTTTATGAAAGTTGTAAACATACCCATGTGTCAAGCTGAACACAATGACCAATCGTCATGTTAGATAATTCCAAATCTGTGAACAGTTTTCACTATGTAGGTCACTTTGAGCACACTTTGCAGTGTGGCCAATGACCTCGAGCACATGGAAAGTTAATATAGATATGCCCATTAGCAAGGTGGTGACTGGCTTGATTTCGAGCTGAGCGATTTTTCATTAAGGTCCACAGGATTATCGTAAATCGTGAGGATTTGTCAACAAGTCAATGTATCCCATCAGTCAGATGTTGTTAGTGAAAATTAGTACTCTTTGACACACACTCACGAAAGAGTGAAAATGGAGGGCTTCGAATGAGAACAATAGGGAATGAGATTAGCGAAAAAGTAGCGTCCCTTGATTGGACGTCACCCATAGTCTGTGACGTCACCGGCGGAAAAGTTATTAGAGAGAGAACGTCATGTCGGTTGTGCGCATGCGTCTCTCGTCCTCGCTTCCGGTGAAAGCGGCTTGAGACACTTCAAAACCAAATTGACGTTCTCTCTGTAAGGTGACGTCCAATCAAGGGACGCTACTCTTCCGCTAATCTCATTCCCTATCCAGACAATGGACGTTTCGGTAAAAACCTTCGTCAGCACAACAATACACAAATAAAGGTGGAAAACAAATAAAATAAAATGCAAAACAACTTGTATCGTCTGTACTCAATTCTCTTGACACAGCAATATGAGCTGAAATTTTGTTTCTTTTCTTTTCTTTCTTTTTTTTTTAACAGGAGCGAAGATGATGTCCCTTGGCTCTTAGTTCTAATTGTTATGCAGCAGAGTGAAGATTAGTTCTCACTAAATTCACTGGAAAGTTTAAGGCAACACGTAGTTTTTTCATGGTTACGATTGTTTTGGTGGGTAGAACTGACTGTCTGGGGAGTTGACGTATGGGTACTTATTATGGGAATACGTTAGTCACAAATTATGTCCATTTGTCCAAAGACGTCCCATCTGTTTGAGGACCGTCTTAGAAAAAAAAATCCAACAACAAAAAAAAAAAAAAAACAGCAAACAAACAAACAACACGATGTTTCCCATTTACGCCATGCTGTTTAGATTTATCCTTTCCGACAAATAAACAAAATGGAACAAGATATAGATGGGCAACAAACAGAAATTGATAAAACTATATAAATGAATAAATAAATAAACTCAGCATTTATTTGAACTTTTGAGATGGAAATCTAGGAGTTCTTATCAACTGAAAATGAGTTTTGGTTTTGTTGGTAAATGTAAAGTTCACTTATTCTTACATTCCTGTAATAGTGAACTATTTCTCTCCGAAAATATTTTATATATATATATATATATATATATATATATATATATATATATATATATATATATATATATATATATATAATTCATTTATTTATTTATCTATTTATTCATTCATTCATTTTGCCAACTATAGAATGGAGGCGCATCTATCAAGAAAGTAAATGTACTGAGAACGCTGAAGAAAGAACAGTAAATCTCCAAAGATAAAACCGTTCAACATTGCTAATGTCATATTATTCCAGTAGATTCTACATTCACCTCCCCCATCTGAACCGTTCGAAACCAATTATAATTGCAATTCTATTTTAGGGAATGCAGCGAATATCACAACATGCAAAAATTGACGATATTATTTGGGGGGGGGGGGGGGGGGGGGGGGGGGGGGCGGAAATGATTGTAAGGAAAATGACAACTTGTTTTACGGCTTACACATCGATGTTGTAAAATAAGTAGTAACACGTAATAATTTATTTCCATTTTAGCCACATCATCTTTACTTTTAAGATTACGATCGTGGAGAAGGGCCAAAAATAAGCGCAGACAGTTATAAATATCCGCCTGTTCAACCGTGTCGCATTATATTAGAGGCAAGCATGCTATATTTAAACTTGGCCTTTCATTTATATATTCTTTAAATATCTATTTTAGATAGCACCGCCGTGTTTTGTTTTTCAAAACAAAAACCAGATTCTTAACTGCTCTTTCTATGCAATCATTTTCACGACAGGATGCGTTGTGAAAACAACGTTAGAGAACTATCTAGAATTAAAAATTAACACTTAAAACAAAACAAAACTTTTTGACAAGCTGGCGCTTGCTTCATGCATTGATTGATATATTGTGAAGTAAAAGTTTTCCTATCGAGAGTGAGAGAGAGAGAGAGAGAGAGAGAGAGAGAGAGAGAGAGAGAAAGAGAGAGAGAGAGAGAGAGAGAGAGCGAAAGAGAGAAAGAGAAAGAAATAGATAGATAAATAGATAGACAGACAGATAGATAGATCATATATAGATAGAGAGCGAGAAAGATATATATATATATATATTATATATATATATATATATATAAGAGGAGAGAGAGAGAGAGAGAGAGAGAGAGAGAGAGAGAGAGAAATAGATAGAGAGAGAGAGAGAGACACACGTTTTGTCCTGTAAGGAACTACACCCGTGATTAATTATTTTAATATATTATTATTGTCGTGGCCCACATTATAACAGTAGGTAAAAAACTCTCACTCCCATGCAAAAAGAGCCGGATCGAATTAACTTGCGTTGTTCTATCGTGTTGTTATTGCCTGTTCCCAACCTGGTGTCCGTTCTGGTCCAGACACCATCAGACATGCAAAGCACTGAAATAGCACACATCAAAAAACAATTTTATTTTTTTTATGGTATTTGCATTCACTCGTGTTAAATGATTGCTCTCAATAATCTGATGTCACGTCGCCCAGCAACGGCGAGCTGCGTGATTCTAAACAAAGAAAATTGGTACTTTTCATTCTTCATGATGGCTAGAACTTTTCACGTCACGTGATCAGAATATATAAAAGTCAAAACATGATCATATTTATAATGTTTTTCTTATCTGGATACTTTTATGCTCGCCGGAGAAATATTTCATAAGGGCGTCGCCATTGTTCCGATAGTTTAGAGCCAGTTACTAAGTTACTATTCATCGTTACGAGGGAAGTGACGTCACGACTGTTGAAACGTATTAACTGTTGTAGGCTTCATAGGGTAGACTTAGTTCTCTTGTTATCCCTTCTAAAAGAAGTCTTGAGCTTTATTTATTTTATTTTTTTAGCTTTTATATAGCGCAATATCCACTAAACGTGCTCAAAACGTAACATGTAGAGCGAGGCATGTCGCCTGTTAGGCGATATTAATATTTTTTTTTTTTGGGACAGAGACAACGCTGTTCACGGCCAGGTACTCATTTTACACCTGAGTAAGGTGAGAGAATGTGCGTAAAGAGCCTTTTCCAAGGACTCAACTCAACTATGCACCGAGCGAGGCTCGAACCCAGGACCTTCCGATCCGAAAGCGAGTGTCAGACCACACGACCACATAGTCGCAATTCTAGCGGTGTGAGCGGTCTAATGAACATCGTTT
>NC_088363.1:92493586-92501086 GCF_034508935.2 Berghia stephanieae
TGGCAAAACTTGAAAAAATTTGGGGATTCGCAGATGGGGGTCTTTTAATGGATGGACATAATAATATATATTTTAAAGGACGGTTTGTTGGTTTTTTTTTTCGCCAAAAATTTTAAATAAGACCTAGTGATTTTCCAAAGTGCAGTAGCGCAGATTTTTTCACACTTCTACTAGTGCTACTATATTATATATATATATATATATATATATATTTTAATAATAATATATATATATATATTATATATATTTATATATATAGCAGTAAAATTTCTTGCGATACATAATTTCTTTAGAAAAACTTTGCTCTACAACACGCTTTTTCATTTTTTTTAAAATTTTATGATGTATCAAAAGAAATTTAAATAAGAAAAAATGTTGGTTGTTCGTAACGAATGTGACGATTTTCCTGTATTTTGGTAGGAAGGGGTTATATAAATCTCCATTTTGATGAGGACCAAAACAACGTACGCTTCTTTCTTCAGAATATCAGACGTTTTCTGGATTGGATTCATGTCAGAACCGAATGATGACCACACCATTGCCTCAAAGGATTGTTCTCCTTTAAAAAAACCCAAAAAACCCTGCTTAGTTTGAGCCACGTGAGCTGGTGCATTGTCCATGCATAAAAAACTGTTGTCTTTAATGTACCTGTCAGATGACATCCTGCCATTTATTCTAACGAGGATAACTTTTGGCCTCAATGATCCACCTCCGCCCCCCTCCAAAAATGAACCACATCCCCTGTTTCTGATTTGAATGGTATTTTCTCGCTGAAACGTTCACCGTTTTCCCTTTACTTCCAGATTAATTTGTAAATACCCTTTAGTTTTCGTTATATACCGAACCTGCGTGAATATTCTGCCAAAATAGCCCAGCCTAACTTAATATGCTCTGAATTGTGAATTTAATTGATTTAATTTCTGAACTACAAGACGTCCATCAATAGTCTTTAATATATCAAATCGTGTTATACATAATACAAATATAGATCTAGTACAAAGAGTGCTTGACGTGTTGATAACAACAATGGAGTAAATTATAATTAAGATATTTACCACGATATTGCAGTCACATTAATATTTCATGCCTGATTGGCCATCGTCAGGACTGTGTGGGACATGAGTTGAAGTTGTTGTTGTTGTTGTTGTTGTTGTTGTTGTTGTTGTTGTTGTTGTTGTTGTTGTTGTTGTTGTTCAACAACAACAACTTCGACTCATGTCCCACACAGTCCTGAAGATGGCCATACAGGCCTGAAACATTAATGTTGACTTCGATATCATGATAAATATCTTAATTATAATAATGATTATGTATGTATATTATATTATATATATATATATATATAATATAAATATATTATATATATATATATATATAATATATATATATATGGTTGAGGAAAATTAGCGGGAATCATGTAGAGTGCTCGACAATTTCTTGGAGTGAATTATAGTAAAATTATAGTTTTAAAAAACCAACACGCCACACTAAACAGAAAGAGGAAAATCTTCAGCACGTGCTTGCACAGGAGAAAATATTTACTGTCCAATACACTACACAACCCAATGAAACAACCACTAGCCCAGACATCCCCCCCCCCTTCCCCCTCCCCCCCCCCCCCCCCCCCCCCCCCCCATACCAACCCAGCCACCATACAAACACACACATCCACACATGTCCAAACATGCGCAACAAACCTATATCCGCAAACAACAATGGCGCTAACTGAACACAACAATATCCCCCCCCCCCCCCCGACACTAGGATTTTTTAAGGACCTCCCTGAAGATTCCTGCACGGATGAAACAAAGTTGTCGGAGTATATAACAGAATGAGGTGATAATGTAATATATAAGTATAGTGAGAGAATGTATATAAATTATAAAGAGATTTTTCCAATGACTCAACCATGCATCGCTCTGATCGGAACTCGGAACTTTGAACCTTCCTATCCAAAGGCGAATGTCATACTACTGAACCACAAAATTTAACCTAGTGCCTCAAAACATTTGGGTGTACCAGGCTCCTCTATCTATAGCAAAAGTGACCAGAAACGTGATGTTTCATTTTTGTCACTTTCAAAACACTGAAGACGACGGGGCTGTCTTTAATGTTTTGTTGATAAAGGGGAAACCCGAAACGGTCACATGATGTCTTCGTTGAATAAACTGAAGCTTCCGTTTCATTTCCTACAGGTATCATTTACTCTCTCCATCATGATACGATTATTAATAAGACCGACATCTTTTAGTATGCGACGCTTGACTTTTTCTATAAAGTCACAGTATTGATGACCAGTCACCTCGACCGAAACGAACTTCGACCTCCCGTGACTTCTGCTGATGGTTGGCTGCGTCTGGTCAGCAGGGGCAATATTCGGCCCTTCGCATCAACTCAGCGGCAACGAAAATGAACTCGAAGAGACAGAAAAAGCCATTATATCAGTTGGTAGCTACTGGCTTCCGTCCGAGAAAGTCAGGACGATTGGCTCATACTTGATCCCGCTTTGGGGGCTGACCCTTGACCCTACGATGCATTGGCCATGAAGAAGTAAAGAAGAGGAGTTACTGCCCTTGGATTTGACAGTGATGGCCGGGGGTGGGAGGGTCGGGGGGGGGGGGGGGGGGGATGATTGTTAAAGCTTCTGATGGGTCAAATGATGGTTCATGACATCAATTTGCAGAATAGACCGAGGACAAAATAAGACTGGTGTTAAACAATAATCTGATTAATATTATCATACATACAGTATTGTCCAATTGTATTGTATTACACTTATTTTTTAAAAAAGGATAAAAAATAAAAACATAAAATTTAAGTCTAAGTACGGTTTTTTTAGTGATGAATCTATGCTTGATACATTATTTTTTCACTCATTGTTTCTCTTGTTTTTACTGGACGTGTTGTACTAACATTGCAGAATCTCCAACTGGCGATTTTATCATAGAAAAAAGGTTTCAATTAAAAATAAAAGTTAAATGTGACCCTCGCTTCAAAATGGTATTAATTATGTCGGGATTATTAAGATGCTAACAATTGAATTTATAGCCAGAAATGTTTTATTGAGGAGAATGAATATCATATTTCAGGGCACCAATACTATTAATTCATATCATTGACCAGTTTAGCATTAATTTCGGCTTTTTAGCATCTGGTTCATCCCGAAATAATACCGTTTTGAGACGATGGGTCACAAATGCCATGGAAAATAAAGATAAAAGCAAGCTTGAACTCATTGCGTCTGAACAAGATGGCCGAGTGGTCAAGGCATTATGCACTTCGTTAGAGGATCCAATGTTTGAGATCCACTATAGTAACTTTAGTTCTACCCGAGTATGGAGAGAAAATGCAAGTTGAATTAATTTTTAATTGAGATTTTTTTTTTATAGCGTAATATCCACTAAATGTGCTCAAAGCGCTTTACAAGGGGTCCAACAGCAACATTTAACAATAAGGACAAGACATGACGCCTGTTAGGCTATATTATATTTTTTTTTCGGACAGAGACAACGCTGTTAACGGTGATATACTCATTTTACACCTGAATACGGTGAGAGAATGTGAGTAAAGAGCCTTTTCCAAGGATTCAACTATGCGCCGAGCGAGGCTCGAACCCAGGACCTTCCGATCCTAAAGCGAGTGTCATACCACAAGACCACATAGCCACACAAGTTACGAGCAGTTTACAAAGAACCCAAATTTATACAGCCCCCGCCACAGTCGGGATTCACATCGGGATCAACAAGCCATTGGCTGAGAGGAGTACCACGTGACCACAAAGCTACATACAACGTAGGCGTCTTCTGTACTTCGAAAAAAAAATTTGGCCGGAAAACTCATCCTTCAAGTATATCGATCGATTAAAATAATTCTCATCGTGTCAAAACCCTCAAAGCTAGGACGTCGTAAAAGTCCCAGGTTTGAGAGTTTTTAGCAAGATGAGGCCTCAGATTTAGGAGTGTTTGGCAAGATTAGCGTCCAGATCAATATTTGGAGGACAAGTTAACCGGGGGGGGGGGGGGGGGGGTTTAAAACGGCAGAGCAGACGTCGAAATTATCACGTGACCTTCATGACAAACTCGTAATTATTCTATATCTGTTGTGTCGTTTTAAAATTAGAGTAAAAACTGCGTTGTATATTATCAGATTACCATGTTGCAAGACAAAATAAATATAGAATGAATAGAATTTTGTGTGTTATGTTTATGAGACTGGAATTATTTTGAAGGTTGTTTTGTGTCTTGGTGTTTACGCAATCAGAACGTCGGGAATTAAATGAAATCCAAAGGAAAACAGAAAGTCCATTCTTTGTTCTCGCCACATTGCCTCCTAGCATTTAAAACCGGGTAAAGCGCCAAGAGCATGGCATTGACAGCTCTATATTTTATAGTCTTATGGTAGGACATTCGCCCAGGATCAGTTCGAGACCCTCTCTAGGTGGCGCAGTTAAATTTTTAGAAAAAAATGTCTCTTTACTCAATTTTCTCACAGCATTCAAGTGTAGAATGAGTAACGAGAGAGAAAGAGAGAGAGAGAGAGAGAGAGAGAGAGAGAGAGAGAGAGAGAGAGAGAGAGAGAAAGAGACAGAGGGAGAGAGAGAGAGACAGAGAGAGAGATAGGGAGAAAGAACGAAAGAGAGAGAGAGAAAGAGAGAAAAAAAGAAAGAAAGAAATAAAGAGAGAGAGAGAGAGAGAGAGAGAGAGAGAGAGTGTGTGTGTGTGAGAGAGAGTGTGTGTGAGAGAGAGAGACAGAGAGAGAGAGCGAGAGAGGGAGAAAGAACGAAAGAGAGAGAGAGAGAGAGAGAAAGAGAGTAAGAAAGAAAGAAAGAAAGAGAGAGAGAGAGAAAGAGAGTAAGAAAGAAAGAAGAGAGAGGAGAGAGAGAGAGAGAGAGAGAGAGAGAGAGAGAGAGAGAGAGAGAGAGAGAGAGAGAGATTTTTATAAATCCATTATTAGTCTATGGCAATACCCAATGTAAATTTCCAGAAGTGGATACATATATCTCATCTTATCTAATCTTATCTTATCTTATACTAACATATTTCAATAATCGTTATATTTTTTGTTTTTTTTTTTTGGTTATTTACTTTTTGTTGATGTTTGTCTTTGCATTAAAAATGTTCAGATTAATTTTTTTTTTTTTTTTGGGGGGGGGGGGGGGGGGGGGGGGATAATATTATTATAAAGCTCCTCTTAGTACAAAACGCTTACGACCCTCTCTCTTATCTTTGAAAAAAAAAAAAAAGAACAGGTAGACACAACTTATTGGAGCCATCATCCCGATAGGGAATGAGATTAGCGGAAGAGTAGCGTCCCTTGTTTGGACGTCACCCATAGTCTGTGACGTCACCGGCGGAAAAGTTATTAGAGAGAGAACGTCATGTTGGTTGTGCGCATGCGTCTCTCGTCCTCGCTTCACAACCAACATGACGTTCTCTCTCTAATAACGTTTCCGCCGGTGACGTCACAGACTATGGGTGACGTCCAATCAAGGGACGCTACTCTTCCGCTAATCTCATTCCCTATACAAACCAACATACACGCAAAGCCCATTCATTACATCCATCTAATGTTTCCTTGCCCTGGCTGTTCTCCCTCGGATTTGAACTCAAGGCAACCCCTCGCTTATCACCCAGCCATCATCATCTCCTCTTAATTCCTCGCGCGGGCAATCAGTCAGAGAAGACAGTTGCTGGTCACCGACCTACTCACCTCTGCATGCACTGCCCTTTTCCCCTAGACAAGACGTCAACAATAAATTCTAGGTCAACTCTTACCAGAAGGGCAGTATTGATACTCAGAACTATCACGTATTTATAATAATAATTATTATCATCATCATCATCATCATCATCATCATCATCATCATCATCATCATCATCATCATCATCATCATCATCATCGTCGTCGTCATCATCATCATCATCATCATCATCATCATCGTCATCATCATCATCATCATCATTCTCCTCCTCCTCCTCCTCCTCCTCCTCCTCATCATCATCATCATCATCATTATTATATTTATTATTATTATTATTAATATTATTATTATTATTATTATTATTATTATTATTATTAATAATAAGCGTGATGTTCGTCAGGTCACACCGAACCGTCAGCCAGTTACTAGGCGAAATAAATTTAACAAATGTGACAAAACCAAAATTGGGACATGGAATGTCAGGACCTGTGCCAAAAAGGAAAACTAAACAACATTCTGAAAGAAATGAAACGGCTCCAAATAAATATTCTTGGCCTGGCAGAGATGAGATGGAAAGAGCAGGGAACCATGTCAAAACAAGAAAACAACATGACATATAAGATCATATGGAGTGGTGGAACCTCTTTCCAAAAAGGAGTAGGGATGATCTTAGACCAAAAATCAACCAAATTTTACAAAGGGCACGTAGCAATCTCAGACAGAGTTTTGCTGGTTAAACTAAGAGGACCTGTAGTTGACACCAATATTATTCAAGTTTATGCCCAACAGAAGAGGCGACAGATGCAGATATGACAGAGTTTTACCATTCACTAGACAAAGCAAAACGAATGTGTAAATCACAAGAAGTCCTTATGGTAATGGGGGACCTAAATGCTAAGATTGGCAGAGGCAGAGATGGTGACATAATCGGACCACATGGACTCGGAGACAGAAATGAACGAGGAAACATCTGGGCAGATTGGTGTAGAACAAATAAATTAATGATTTCAAACACCTGGTTTCAACAACACCCAAGAAGAACCTGGACATGGCAATCACCAGGGGACAGAGCAAGGAACCAGATAGACTTTATATCAGTATCATCAAGATTCAGAAATGGCATATTAAATTGCAAAACCTACCCAGGCGCCGATGTAGACAGTGACCATGTCCCAGTTGTTTGTACAATAAGGATAAAGTTTAAAGCTATTCAGAGAACAGCTGGTAGAATAAAAGAGGGATTACAGGTTATGCAAAGACAATGGCATACAAACAAAAATGAGAGAAGAATTTGAAAATGCACTCATGATACAAAGCCAAAGTGAACCTGATAATGAAAAATGTGAAAAACAATTTGATATATTCCAAAAGTGTGTCAAAGCAACTGCAGAAAAGCATTTACCAATAGCTCAAATAAACAGCAAAAAGGAATGGATGACAAATGAAATTCTAAACCTATTTGAAGAAAGACGAAAATGCAACAGAGGGTCTGCAGAATACCAAACATTGAACAACCACATTAAATCCAAATGCATCGAGGCACACGAGAACTATCTAGACTGGAAATGCTGCGAAATCGAAAGAGAATACAAACCCAACCCCAACAAGCTCACCAAAGAATAAAAGAACTATCAGGGAAAAGGAAAAGCAAAGCAGCAGGAAGTTGTATCCAAAACAAACAAGGGGAACTGCTATTTGAAGAACAACATATAGAAAGCCGATGGGTAGAATACATAGGCGAACTGTACAATGATCCAAATAGAAATGAACCACCACTGAAATTCAAAGAACCATTAAGC
>NC_088363.1:92508586-92511086 GCF_034508935.2 Berghia stephanieae
CCAGGTATTTATTTCTAGTTTCATTCATTCATTAGTTGTGGCTTTAGTTTTTACTGCCAGGATGCCCTTCCTGAGCAAACAATCCCCATTTATCCGGTCTTGTGACCGGTACCTCACAAGGTGCTGGGTTGCACCGTAGTTGCACGATGGCTTCGGTTGCACCCCATAAATATTTTCAGAATAGCAGACAAGAATAGGAGAAATATACAAAATAATAATATGATCAAAGACGAAAATGGAAGCATATTGGGGCAAAGATGAAGAGATCCGAGCAAGATGGAAAACATACTACGAACACATCATGAATGAAGAGAATGACAGGGAGAGGAGAAGTGCAGTTATACAACCTAAAGAGAAGATAGTAGATGAGATAGCAAGAGGTGTGGGATGCAGTGTGCAAAATTGAAAAGGAGGAAAGCAGTTGGACCAGACGAGATACCAGCAGAAGCCTGGAAATCACTTGGAGATGAAGGGTTAAATTTCCAGATATGGTTATTCAACGACATCTTACAGAGAGAGAAAATACCAGAAGAATGGGCAAAAAGTTCGTTGATTCCCATTTACAAAAATAAGGGAGCTGTTCAAGAATGTGGCAACTATAGGGGCATCAAGTTAATGAGCCATGATGAACAGAGATGCATGGAGATGTGGCATTCATATGGCAACCCTGCAAAATGCGGGAATGATGAAAGGAGAAGAAGAAGAAGAAGAAGAAGAAGAAGAAGAAGAAGAAGAAGAAGAAGAAGAAGAAGTCTCACAGTACCCAGGTGTAAAATGAGTACCTGGCCGTTAACAGCGGTGTCTGTGAGAGGTGAAAAAAATAATTGTAATATCGCCTAACAGGCGTCATATCTCGTCTATGCAATTTGTCATAATAATAGTGTCCTATCTAACCTGACTCTTCATATTTTTACGATATAATCCCTCTTTTCCTTTCTCTTTCTCTCCCTCTACCTATCTATCTATCTCTCTCCATTTCGGTCTCTCTCACGGTGTGTGTGAGTGTGTGTGTGTGTGTGTGTGTGTGTTTGGGTGTGCGTGTGTGTATCTCTCTGTGTGTGTGTTTGTGTATGTGTGTGTGTTTATGTATGTACCGATTCCATCAATATTCGCTAATGTACTCATGCATCCCACCCCCCAGAGAGAGATAGAGATAGAGAGAGATAGATAGATAGATAGATAGATAGAGAGAGAGAGAGAGAGAGAGAGAGGAGTGAGTGAGGAGAGAGAGGAGAGAGAGAGAGAGAGAGAGAGAGAGAGAGAGAGAGAGAGAGAGAGAGAGAGAACTTTGATTTCTGGTGGCATTGTTTATCACAAACCAGTCAAAAACCTAATCCACATTATAAGGCCAAAGGCTATAGATATGAATATTTGATTCTTTAACCACTCGGCAATATTTTATTTGTTAACCTTGGTAGTGGCGGGGAAAACAACCCGGCCCTTTTAGAACTTCTCCTAATATTTGTTGTAGCCCAAGTGTGCTATTTGTTGATCGTAGGAAAAAAATATAGCAGATTATTTGAGGTGGGGGAGGGATGGTAAACAAAGTGAACATAATAATAATACTTTTGTTGCTTGTTTGTTTGCCCCATCCCCTACCCCTTCATTTTTTCCCCACACAGTCAAAGCTGTCCAAAAATGGTTGTTGAAATGAAATTTAAATGATATCGCCTACTATTTCTTATTGAAAAGAGTAAAAAAAAAAAACAGGATGGTTTTCAACTTGACATAATATTAGATGTCAGTTCTTTAAAAAAAAAAAAAAAAGAACATGTGGCATATTTGGATGGATGTGTTTGGCGGCGTAACACTAAGGAAGCTGCGGCAATGGTATAGGGGCGATTGTGAATGCAATTTATCGTGGTCACTGTAGAAGGAACGAAATTGACGTCACTCAGCTCTTTGTTATTGTTTTAAGCCAGCTATTTTATGAGTAGTTCTCGATACATTTTATCAATCAGGACTGTAAACGTCTAGTGTGCGGCTATGTGGTCTAGTGGTATGACACTCGCTTTCGGATCGGAAGGTCCTGGGTTCGAGCCTCGCTCGGCGCATAGTTATTTGAGTCCTTGGAAAAAAGGCTCTTTGCTCACATTCTCTCACCATACTCAGGTTAAAATGAGTACCTGGCCGTTAACAGCGTTGTCTTTGTCCGAAAAATTACAATATCGCCGAACAGGCGTCATGTCTCGTCCTACAAGTTAAATGTTGCTGTTAACCAGGGGCCCTTGTAAAGCGCTTTGAGCACATTTAGTGGATATTACGCTATAAAAAAGCTAAATTTTTAAACAATATTTTTTAGGATTACACAAAGTTTTGTGTGTTTTTTACGTTTTTTTTTATCCGGCTGGCAGATGTTATGAGATTAGCATAGCATAGCATCAATAGCTCAATGGTATCGGATGGAGGCCCTAGACTCAATTGAAAAGGAACCTAACAAAAATATAATTACTTGAGCATTTATAAAATAGCACAAGCGCAATATCAACCAAACTCAAAG
>NC_088363.1:92516086-92521086 GCF_034508935.2 Berghia stephanieae
GGCCATGATATCTTGGCCTAGATCGGATTTTGACTTGAAAACAAGTTGAGTCGCCGCAAATCATAATAGATAGATAGGTATTTTAGTGTATCAGTGACCTACTTTAGTATTCATCATTCGTTTCGTCATCAGTCATCCTATGGCATAACTGCTAGTCTAGGACTTCCGATCTCGCTGCACGGCATGGCTGCCAAGGTCGTTCGTCGTTTGTCCGCTCGCCATTGGATGTTTTTTTCATTTTAGTGAAGCTCTCCGGGTGAAAGAAAGCTATAGATAGTATGAAGTTGACGTCACTCAGGTCTTTGTTATTGCTTTTTGCCATCCGCGTTTATGAGTAATTCTCATTAAACTATATTAACCAGACTATTAAGGTTTAAAGTTACACAGAGATTTGTGTGTTGGTCCGTTATACTTCCGGATGACAATGTTGTGAGCTTCTTAGCCAAGCGCATACTATCAATTATAATAGGGTAAAAAAGTCGTGATATCACACCTTCTGCTTTTCACGTTCTACAATCCTTAAATAAACATGCAAAATCCTTACTTAAATAAACATGTAAAATCCTTACTTAAATAAACATGTAAAATCCTTACTTAAAAAAAAACATGTAAAATCCTTACTTAAATAAACATGTAAAATCCTTACTTTAAAAAACATGTAAAATCCTTACTTAAATAAACATGTAAAATCCTTACTTTAAAAAACATGTAAAATCCTTACTTTAAAAAAACATGTAAAATCCTTACTTAAAAAAACATGAAAAATCCTTTAAAAAACATGTAAAATCCTTAACTAAAAATGATGTTACTAAACGCTCCTCTACTATTTATTTCCAATTGTTTCCTGTTTTTAAGGCATGGAGATTCGGAGTTTTGATTTTGTTTGAGCGGGAGTTAGTCAGACTGTCGGATTTTGTTTTCACCTTCGGTTAATCTGTCTTAGGTTGTGTAATATAGATCAAGGCAAACAGTACACTCACAATAGGTGATCCTAAAAGTCCTTGGAAAAGGCTCTTTACTTACCGTACTCAGGTGTAAAATGAGTACCTGGCCGTTAACAGCGTTGTCCGGAAAAAAAAATTATAATATCGCCTAACATGCGTCAAGTCTCGTTCTACATGTTACGTATTGCTGTAGGACAGGGACCCCGTGTAAAGCGCTTTGAGCACGTTTAGTGGATATTGCGCTATATAAAAGCTTTCTTTTTTGTTTTTGTTTGTTTGTTTGTTCGTTTTGTTGTTTTGTTTTTGTGTGTATTTAATCATCAATCGTCGACGAATGCTTCTTTCGTTTTGCCAACAAGTCGGCTATGTTTGTTGTTGTTTTTGTGTGTATTTAATCATCAATCGTCGACGAATGCTTCTTTCGTTTTGCCAACAAGTCGGCTATGTTTGTTGTTGTTTTTGTGTGTATTTAATCATCAATCGTCGACGAATGCTTCTTTCGTTTTGCCAACAAGTCGGCTATGTTTGTTGTTGTTTTTGTGTGTATTTAATCATCAATCGTCGACGAATGCTTCTTTCGTTTTGCCAACAAGTCGGCTATGTTTGTTGTTTTGTTTTTGTGTGTATTTAATCATCAATCGTCGACGAATGCTTCTTTCGTTTTGCCAACAAGTCGGCTATGTTTGTTGTTGTTTTTGTGTGTATTTAATCATCAATCGTCGACGAATGCTTCTTTCGTTTTGCCAACAAGTCGGCTATGTTTGTTGTTTTGTTTTTGTGTGTATTTAATCATCAATCGTCGACGAATGCTTCTTTCGTTTTGCCAACAAGTCGGCTATGTTTGTTGTTGTTTTTGTGTGTATTTAATCATCAATCGTCGACGAATGCTTCTTTCGTTTTGCCAACAAGTCGGCTATGTTTGTTGTTGTTTTTGTGTGTATTTAATCATCAATCGTCGACGAATGCTTCTTTCGTTTTGCCAACAAGTCGGCTATGTTTGTTGTTGTTTTTGTGTGTATTTAATCATCAATCGTCGACGAATGCTTCTTTCGTTTTGCCAACAAGTCGGCTATGTTTGTTGTTGTTTTTGTGTGTATTTAATCATCAATCGTCGACGAATGCTTCTTTCGTTTTGCCAACAAGTCGGCTATGTTTGTTGTTGTTTTTGTGTGTATTTAATCATCAATCGTCGACGAATGCTTCTTTCGTTTTGCCAACAAGTCGGCTATGTTTGTTTTTGTTTTTGTTTTTGTTTGTTGTGGTTGTTTTTTGTGTGTGTTTTTTCCCAACTATCAACTTTTTATATATAGAGATAATCTTTTAAAAAATGTATTCCCTGCTTGTTGCCAAAAGCGTCATGATTCCGATCTAATTTTGGAAAGATGAGATAGAATTGTTGGTAAATAATTCATACTTTGGCAGTCACGGCTTGAGTTTATCTCATCTTAACGGGAATGTCATTCCGGTGCGTGAAAATAGCGAAGTTGTTTTAACCTTTATACTGTTCAATAAAGTAAAGAAACGCATTAAATAGGTTTCGTTGAAAATGGTCGGTTTCTTTAATTTTGAATTTTTAAATGTATTACTAATCCAATGAGAAAGTCACAGGAGATTTAGATAAATAGTTGATAATTGGATTCAATAGTCGAATGTCACATCGCCCAGCAACGGCGGCCATCGTTGTTCTAAACAAAGAAAATCTGTATTTTTTATTCTTCATGCTGGCTAGAAATTTTCATATGTCTTGTGATCAGGATGTGTAAAAGTCAAAATATGATCAGATTTATAATGTTGTTTTTTTTTTTTATCTCTGGATACGTTTTTATGCTCGTCGGAGAAATATTTCATAAGGGCGTCCGCCATTGTTCCGATTGTTTAGAGCCAGTTACTAAGTTACTATGCGTCATAACGAGGGATGTGACGTTACAACTGTTGAAGCGTATTGTTTTATGCCCGTTTAAGCTTTTAACTCACAAATGTAGTTGTGTTCACCCATTTCAGACCAGTATAATGTGTGTCATTCTTCATCAATCACACTGTCGCTCAAAGTCGGTTCCAAAAACGTGAAATTGTTCTCCGAACCACGTTTAAATCTCCGCCAACATCAATTTAATTTGTCTCTGTCCAGCCTGAAAACGGCCAATCGGGTTGTCACGTTAAGAGGGACTTATCTGAAAACTCAAACTATTTTTTATCCAAAAACAAAATCACTTGCATGACATTAGACGTAACTGTCACACAGTGGGAGCGATCTATATTCAGGCTTTCATCCAACCGAGTCATCAATCACGTGATTTGTTGCTGTCCAACGATTGGGCATTTCTGAACAAATGTAGTCACGCCGCTTTGTTTATGAAAGTTGTAAACATACCCATGTGTCAAGCTGAACACAATGACCAATCGTAATGTTAGATAATTCCAAATCTGTGAACAGTTTTCACTATGTAGGTCACTTTGAGCACACTTTGCAGTGTGGCCAATGACCTCGAGCACATGGAAAGTTAATATAGATCATGCCCATTAGCAAGGTGGTGATCGTAAATCGTGAGGATTTGTCAACAAGTCAATGTATCCATCAGTCAGATGTTGTTAGTGAAAATTAGTACTCTTTGACACATACTCACGAAAGAGTGAAAATGGAGGGCTTCGAATGAGAACAATAGGGAATGAGATTAATGAAAGAGTAGCGTCCCTTGATTGGACGTCACCCATAGTCTGTGATGTCACCGGCGGAAAAGTTATGAGAGAGAGAACGTCATGTCGGTTGTGCGTATGCGTCTCTCGTCCTCGCTTCCGGTGAAAGCGGCTTGAGACACTTCAAAACCAAATTGACGTTCTCTCTGTAAGGTGACGTCCAATCAAGGGACGCTACTCTTCCGCTATACTCATTCCCTATACAGACAATGGACGTTTCGGTAAAAACCCTTCGTCAGCACAACAATACACAAAT
The DNA here is from genome assembly GCF_034508935.2 of Berghia stephanieae. Classification (NCBI taxonomy): domain Eukaryota; kingdom Metazoa; phylum Mollusca; class Gastropoda; order Nudibranchia; family Aeolidiidae; genus Berghia; species Berghia stephanieae. The sequence goes on from NC_088363.1 coordinate 92,519,981, forward strand.
AAACGTGGAAAACAAATAAAATAAAATGCAAAACAACTTGTATCGTCTGTACTCAATACTCTTGACACAGCAATTTGTGCTGAAATTTTGTTTCTTTTCTTTTCTTTCTTTTTTTTTTAAACAGGAGCGAAGATGATGTCCCTTGGCTCTTAGTTCTAATTGTTATGCAGCAGAGTGAAGATTAGTTCTCACTAAATTCACTGGAAAGTTTAAGGCAACGCGTAGTTTTTTTCATGGTTACGATTGTTTTGGTGGGTAGAACTGACTGTCTGGGGAGTTGACGTATGGGTACTTATTATGGGAATACGTTAGTCACAAATTATGTCCATTTGTCCAAAGACATCCCATCTGTTTGAGGACCGTCTTAGAAAAAAAATCCAACAATAACAACAACAAAAAAAACCAGCAAACAAACAAACAAACAACACGATGTTTCCCATTTACGCCATGTTGTTTAGATTTAGCCGTTCCGACAAATAAACAAATTGGAACAAGATATAGATGGGCAACAAACAGAAATTGATAAAACTATATAAATGAATAAATAAATAAACTCAGCATTTATTTGAACTTTTGAGATGGAAATCTAGGAGTTCTTATCAACTGAAAATGAGTTTTGGTTTTGTTGGTAAATGTAAAGTTCACTTATTCTTACATTCCTGTAATACTGAACTATTTCTCTGCGAAAAATATTTTATATATATATATATATATATATATATATATATATATATATATATATATATATATATATATATATATATATATAATTCATTTATTTATTTATCTATTTATTCATTCATTCATTTTGCCAACTATAGAATGGAGGCGCATCTATCAAGAAAGTAAATGTACTGAGAACGCCGAAGAAAGAACAGTCAAGCTCCAAAGATAAAACCGTTCAACATTGATAATGTCATATTATTCCAGTAGATTCTACATTCACCTCCCCCATGTGAACCGTTCGAAACCAATTATAATTGCAATTCTATTTTAGGGAATGCAGCGAATATCACAACAAGCAAAAATTGACGATATAATGGGGGGGGGGGGGGGGGGGGGGGGGGGGGGGGGGGGCGGAAATGATTGTAAGGAAAATGACAACT
>NC_088363.1:92523586-92524930 GCF_034508935.2 Berghia stephanieae
ACCTTCCGATCCGAAAGCGAGTGTCAGACCACACGACCACATAGTCGCAATTCTAGCGGTTGTGAGCGGTCTAATGAACGTGAAGGGTATTCAACAAAACAAGTCTGTCCGACCCTCTGTTTGACAAGGTCTCATTGCATCAAGGGAGGATCTCTCATTGTCCTATCTTGCTGAAAATAAACATCGTTCACTGCTACTTGACATGACAGGCTGTTGAAGTAAATTCAGGTAAACAGGACCAGCCTCAGTACCATCAATAAAAAAATAAGTACTTAATTTTCTTGGTAATATTACTCACCAGCTGCTAAAAGATGTACACATTTTTGGACATCATGTATCATGGGCAGCAGGGCTCAGCGGTACGGTCTTTGCTTCGTACCCGATAGTTTAGAACCAGTTACTAAGTTACCATGAGTCATTACGAGGGAAGTGACGTCACGAATGTTGAAGCCCATTTTGCCAGCACAGATTGCTCACGAATCCGTTGGTTGGATCTAGATCATCATTTAAATTTACTTTAACTTAAGAAGAGGGCTGTGGCTGTGGCTGTGGCTGTGGCTGTGGCTGTGGCTGTGCAATGAGTGGCCGAGTGGACGCCGTCATATATTGTGAAAGTCATCACGACAATGGGAGCGATCTTTATTCATGTTTTTGTCCAACCAGGTCATCAATCACATGATCTGTTGCTGTCCAACGATTGGATATTCCTTAACAAACGTAAACACGCTGCTTTCTTTACAAAAGTTATAAACATACCCATGTGTCAAGCTGAACCAAACGACCAATCGTGATGTGAGATATTTAAAAAGCTGTGAACACTTTTCACAAAGTGTGTCACTTTGAGCACATTTTGCAATGTGACCAATGACCTCGAGCACATGGAAAGTTAATATAGATCATCCCATTATGTCTATTTGTGAAATGTGTAAACGCCATAAGTAGTGGACAAAAAGCCCTCACAAAAAAACAAAAAAAAAACAGCGAGAATATAATATTATATATATATATATATATATATATATATATATATATATATATATATATATATATATATATAATATTATATTCTCGCTGTTTTATATCTATATATATATATATATATATATATATATATATATTTTATATATATATATATATATATATATATATTGTGCGTGTGCATTTGTGTTTGTGCGTGAGTGCACGTGTGCGTTATGGGTAAGTGAATGGGAGTGTCTGCGTGTTTATGAGATAGAAAGAGAAATAAAAATCGCGTGCATTATGGAAGGGAGCGGTCGGCTAGTCGTGGGGACAAGGAGGGTGACATGCAGTGAGTGAGTGAGTGAGCTGCGTGAAAAATATCGA
>NC_088363.1:92525028-92545028 GCF_034508935.2 Berghia stephanieae
AAAAGGAGGGCGGGGGGAGGGGGGGGGGAGATGTGTGGGGTGGAGGCTGAAAGTGGAGAGACAGATAGATGGAATATGAAATCGGCAGGGGTTAGGACTAAATTATGAATGTGAAGATATTATTATGAGTATTGAGCAGATAGACGGTGATGACGGTATGCGTTTAAGTAAAATACTCGCCAGTTCTGTCACCCAGGCAGACCCATATATATATATATATATATATATATATATATATATATATATATATATATATATTATAACGTCAAAAGCCAAGTCTTTGGCCACAAAAACAAATCGTGAGTTGTATTCAATAGTTCCAACCAATGGAGTCACTAAGTCTTGTTTCCTTGCGCTCTATTAACGACAACTCACACGACTCCCTTGTAATGATACACAGTAACTAAGCAACTGGTTCTAAACTATCGGGACAATGGCGGACGCCCTTATGAAATACTTCTCCGACGAGCATAAAAGTGTATCCAGAGGAGAAAACCTTTATTAATCTGATCATGTTTTGACTTTTATATATTCTGATCACATGACATGTGAAAAAGTTCTAGCCAGCTTAAAGAATAAAAGTACCGATTTTCTTTGTTTAGAACCAAGCTGCTCATTGCAGGGCGGACGTGACATCAGACCATTGAATCCCATTACCCTACCTCGACAGGATGAGATCGAACCTCGGTCTCCTGCTTACCGGTCTGACGCGCTACCTTAACATCACAGAGTGTAATGGTAGCACGTTTGACCGGTGTGTTTCTGAGGTTCTGTTCCCAGTAAAGGCAGCAAGCTAGGGGGGTCTTGTATGTTTCTTTTTGTTTTGTGTGGCACTGCAGTTTCATAATTACACTTTCAGATTTATTAAATGTGATCCACCGTCTCAAAAAGGGTGGTATGTCGGGACGAATCAGATCCCGAAAAGTGAATTGAATATTGAAATAAGAAGAAATATGTTTTTTTTAAAAATAGTTTTGGCAATGTAAGATAATTGTATGCAAACTTGACAATATAATTATTAAAATTGAACGTCAAGTTCCATGTCTGTGTTTATAGATTCAAAGTCCAGTTCTTATTTTATCCAGACGCTTGACCGTTTTGAGACGATGGGCAACATAATGTTGTAGAGGAGGAGGAGGAGGAGGAGGAGGAGGAGGAGGAGAAGGATTTTATTTTTAAAAACTAGTTTGGGGCAAAAAGAATAAAAGTCATTCTAGTTTTAAATCTAAGCGAAGATAATGACAATATAATAATAATCGGTTTTTATGAGTGTTTACTTGAGGCTTAAGGCTGGATCCTGGTGTTATGAAAGACTAAGGAGATGCAATGACCTAGGTGCTCTGCCAGCAGCCAATCAATGACTTGTGAATTAATTACACACTAGGGTTGTGTACTAGTAAATAAATCTTTTCGTGTAATGAGGCATTGCTAAAACAGAAAAAAATTAAAGCAACTCCACCCAATCAATTATCATATCACGTGTAATATATACGCGTCTACATCCACACGGGCGCACAATTACACATTAGACCAAACAAACATTGTCTCAAAACGGTACTGTGTCAGGATGAACCTACGTGGACCTATTTGCAGGTCTGATGACCGGAATCAATTATGGGTTTGATTTAGCAATGTTGGGATGGACAAACGAGGAAGAGGAAGATCAAGGTCCAGTTACATTTATTTTTAAAAAACCCTAGAATGGGCAGATACGACTGGACGAGAGCTGTATGATAGCGTCATCAGGCGGGAAGAATGGGCAGACATTAATTACTGTCATCGCAGAGTGCAGCAGCCAACCTCAATGAGGACAACCGTAGCCATCGTAACATATGTGTCAGTGCATGACATAATAAGTTGGAAGGTGAAAATTTTGGATTTGCATTTTTTGAATTTTCTGAAAGAATATGCTCACATGAGCATGTTCACCTTTATTTGAAGTAAATCGGGTGACTTTTTCATGAAATTATGGTCAGATGTATGGGAAAGGTATCCAGCAACTTTCAGCTCAGATTTCATACTTTTTCAACTTGACCAGCTGTAACAAATATTTAGAAGTGAAATTAAGCTTTGATATTTCCCGAAGATGTACAAAAAGGGTTGATTTAATTATTGATGACAAGAACTCATTTTTGATAAAAATTGACCTTCTATAAAAACTTGGCAATATCTGAGTTCAAACCTATTCACCATTCGACTGATTATGTCATTCACTGTAACATATACAAGAACCCTCTATTATTATTAATATTAATATATAATAATAATAATAATAATAATAATAATAATAATAATAATAATAATAATAATAATAATAATAATAATAATAATAATATTAATTATTATTATATTATTATTATTATTATTATTATTATTATGCTTATTATGATTATGATTATGATGATGATGATTATTTTATTATTATTATTATTTTTATTATTATTATTATTATTATTATTATTATTATTATTATTATTATTATTATTATTATTATTATGATTATTATGATTATGAGGATGATGATGATGATGATGATGATTATTATTATTATGATTATTATTATATATTATTATTATTATTATTATTATTATTATTATTATTATTATTTTATTATTATTATCATTATTATTATTGTCATCATCATCATCATCATCATCATCATCATCATCATCATCATCATCATCATCATCATCACTATTATTATTATTATCATCATCATCATCATCATCATCATCATCATCATCATCATCATCATCATCATCATCATTATTATTATTATTATTATTATTATTATTATTATTATTATTATCAACATAACATAACATAACACAACATGGTATAGAGCAAAATAGGATAAAATCCCTTGAATACCCTTAATAATAATAGTAACGCCATAAATCTATAGATAGTATGCAGATGACGTCACTCAGGCCTTTGTTATTGTTTTTGCCATCCGCGTTTGTGAGTTGTTCTCACTAAACTGTATTAACCAGACTATAAAAGTTCATGGTTACACAGAGTTTGTGTGTTGGTCCGTTATACTTCCGGATGGCAATGTTGTGAACTCCTTGGCCAAGCGCATTCTATCTATTGATTAAAGATTACAATAATGATACACGTGGTAAAGATAGTATTTCAACTTAAATGTACTCATGTATATGTGGTGTACAAACATATATCTTTAACCGTGACATCCAAAGCACACACACAACCACACACACACACACACACACACACACACACACTCACACACACGCATATAGAAGATAACCATAATAATATAACAATGAATAATATATAGATAGTATACGTTTGGCTAAGAAGCTCATAACATTGCCATCCGGAAGTATAACGGACCAACACACAAAACTGTGTGTATCCATGAACGTTTATAGTCGGGTTAATACAGTTCAGTGAGCATTACTCATAAACGCGGATGGCAAAAAACAATAACAAAGACCTGAGTGACGTCATCTTCGAACTATCTATACATACAAGATTGAAAGCCGTGTCAACAGCAATGCAAAAAAGTATTATTCGTCATATATAAATCTCTCACCATATAATTCCCAGTCTACTACACCTTGAAATAATCCATAGATTTTGAATTCTTTGTTTCAAATATCAAATTGTTCCATTTCTGAACAATACGAATACCGAACCAGTTTTGTCTTATGTTTGTTTTGCATCTAGTGACAAAAATCTTAAACTTGTCCCCTCTAGTAAAAGTAATATTAGAATATGAAAAAAAAAAATCAGAAAAGTCTATCCTATCCAGACCATGTACCAATCTATAAACCTGGATTAAATCCCCACGAATTATTTTTATTTAAAACTTGGTAAATCAAGAAATTCTAACCTTTCCTTATAAGATAAATAATGTATGGCATAAATCTTTTTGGTAGCTCTCCTCTGTACACTTTCAATACTAATAGATTGTCTTTTATATAATGGGCTCCAGATGCAATTTCCGTATTCTAGAATTGGTCGAACGAGCGATTTATACAAATATAAAAATATAGTTTTATCAAGACTTATAAAGGTTCTATATTATATTATTCCCATCATTCTGTTTGCACGGCTTATACAATTATCAATATGTACATCAAAATTCAAATGGGAATCAAAAGTAATTCCCACATCCTTTTCATAAGGCACAACGGAAAGTAGATTTGACATAGAAGTATCGGTAAAATAATTACGACATGGATTATTTTTTCCTATATGTAATACTTTACATTTCGAAACATTAAAATCCAAATGCCATGTTGTAGACTATTTGAAAAGTGAAAATATATCATTTTGTAGAATGTTATGATGTTCAGTTGTACTATAGATCTCCATATCTTCTGCAAACAGTTTGCAGGCTGAATGAATTCATGTCACATGGTAAATCATTTATGTATAAAAAAATAAAAGTGGTCCCAATACGCTTCCTTGGGGTGCACGGCTAATTACATTCTTTAAATCCGACCCCACCCCATTGACAATGACTCTTTGTAACCCTTTCCAACTTTGCCACCTAACTGTTTATTCTTTAATTCTATTAAAATCAAATTTATATGATACAACAGAAGATACAAATACACTGTAATGTGTTTAGGCCATATCTATCAAAGCTTATCAGTTTTAATGAAAGAACTTTGATTGAAATTATTCAAAGTTTCAGTTAGCACCTCCTTCAACAGAAAATAAGGTTTGTGCTTCTTTACTTATAATTTAAATCCTCAACCAATTACATTAAACTCTGTCTGGTATCGGAGAAAAAAACTCAAGTAAAATCACCAAAATTGTAATTTTGATCCAAAGGCGAGTATTTGAATTGCACCCCCGCCATCGACTCTCCCTCACTATCGTTTTTGCAACAACCTGTTACATTTTTAATCAATGAACGAGGTCATCCGAACGATAAAAGTGTTTTTATTTTATTAATTTGTTTAAATATATATATATATATATATATATATATATATATATATATATATATATATATATATATATATATATATGACACTTACTATGAATGAAGCTTGGCTTAATGGCTATGAACAAACATGTCCATCAATGTCAAGGGAGCAGGTCGTTGATAGTTTAGTGTGAGATGCATTCATAGCAGCAGGTTCATTCAGAAACCGTGACATCCCATTTCATTGGAGGCTCGTTCATTGAAAAGGTGTAAGAACCACGATGTCTAAAATCCGCTTAAATGGGAAGCCATTCGTGCTTAAGGAAATGTATGCTTATCATAATCTCATCGTAAGTGTTAAGGTCCATTCATGCTTATGAAAATTGGATTCAATAGTCTGATGTCACGTCACACAGCAACGACGGCCATCGTGGTTCTAAACAAAGAAAATCGGTACTTTTTATTCTCCATGCTGGCTCGTGTCTTGTGATCAGAAAGTATAAAAGTAAAAACATGATCAGATTTATAATGTTTTTCTCCTCTGAACACACTTTTATGCTCGTTGGAGAAGTATTTCATAAGGTCGTCCGCCATTGTTCAGATAGTTTAGAACCAGTTGCTAAGTTACTATGCGTCATTACGAGGAAGTGACGTCACGACTGTTGAAGGCTATTAATGCTTATTATCTCATTGTCAAGTCTTAAAGTGGGAGGCTTTTTTTTTGAAGATGCCAATTTGCTATTGGAGGTTGAAAAAGAATCGAAAAATACAGGATCTAACTCGAATTGTCTGTGCTCTATGAATTAAATGTAACCATTTATTGATCCCTCGGGTACTGTTTGCAATGGAAGGCAACACTGACATCTAAAAGGTTGATGTGTCAACAATTATATTATGTCTTTTCGGTCTTTCTCAAGGCGTTTAAGATATCTTGCATGCTTCCAAATTTGAGGAATTGTTCACTTTTGAATAATTTTACTAACGAAAAGGTGAGCATGGAAAGGTTTCGAATGGGAACGGTACAACACTGCACTGATCCCATCCAGCCAAGGCCTTTCCATTGTCACTCTTTAAAAAAAAAAAAAAAAGCAGCCCCCACCACCTTTACTTCCTCCATTTAAAAGAAAGTCACAGATCACAATTAGGTCATTGCCTTCAGGAGGTTTACTTCATCTATATCTGGTGATTGACATTTACGGACCCCATACTTCCACTGTGGGCTGAACAACTCAGCCAAGGTAATTCCTGTTGGGTGGGTGGGGAAATCGTTTGTTCTTTTTCTGAGAAAAAGTGATATTTCTTTTATGAGTTTTACGCATAGCAATCTAGAGAGCATTGGTTTTAAATTTGTTGTTTTGTTGTTGTTGTTTTATTTCAGCGAGAGAAGATAGTTTCTTTTCTATGTAAAGCGGTTTTGTATAAGTGGGCATATAAAGAAACATAATTTGAGTATCTTCCTTTTGCTTGTGATCTCCTGTCGGTATCTGATTAAGATATTTTAGGTTTCCTTTTTGAGAACTATTCACCTTTGTCTGATTGTTCCTCAGACTCTTAACCGTATTGCAAGCACTGAACCTCAATCTACCCTCGCGTTAAAATGACCTCAATTTTACCAAGTGCTGTTAAATATCAAAAACTAAAACTAAACAAAAATATCTTAAATTAAAATTGAGCTTTTATCAGCGCAATATCCACTAAACGTGCTCAAAGCGCTTTACAAGGGGTACCCGGCCAACAGCAACACTTAACATGTAGGACGGGACATGACGCCTGTTAGGCGATATTATAATTTTTTTCGGACAGAGACAACGCTGTTAACGGCCAGGTACTCATTTTACACCTGAGTACTTAGAGAGAATGTGAGTAAAGAGCCTTTTCCAAGGACTCAACTATGTGCCGAGCGAGGCTCGAACCCAAGAACTTCCGATCCGAAAGCGAGTGTCATACCACAAGACCACATAGCCGCATCTTACATGAGTGGTTAAGGGGACCGCTTGGACTGCAACAGGTTGCAAAGTTGCGATTAATTTGATCAATGAACTACGTCTCATGGATTGATGGCGATATCTTCATTGATCTAAACGGGGTTTTTCCTTAAGACATAAATAAACAACAAAAATCAAGTGAATGAATGGTGAGTGGCCCTGAAGAAAAATCGATGACGGTGTCGTATGAATATTACGTAGCTGTAATATTATAATAACCCCCAAAGGAAGTGAACGCCCACGCTTCTTCATCTTGATCATAAACGTGTCACTTCAAAAACATAAAAACAATGAATTAAATCTTTAGACCAAGATGACATACGTAGCAGGAGTTTATACATCTTTGTGTAGTGTAAAAACAGAAAGCAAAAATTAATTTTACCCTTCTCTGAAAAAGGTTTTTTGTTTTGTTGTTCAATTGTGGCCAGTGAAGTGAAGGACGAGTTTTCTGGCCAAAATACTTAGAGCATGTTTTTCAGAGTACGGCAGGATTATTGCTCAATGGATAAAACCGACATGCATTTCTTTGCAGGTCTGATAACCGAATTCCTTATGGGCTCATTATTGTTGTCATTAAAATCTTTAAAAAATGACCCCAAATTTTGTCCATTACAACAATGTTAAACTAGGCCCATAAGAGGGTTCGGTTGTCGAACCTGCATATATATGTACACGTCGGATAAAACGCTGACGCTGAAGCGTGCCTGCCAGTCTAAATGAGATCCAGCTACTCATTCACCGTTTTGGTAGACAGATGTTACAGGTTCGTAGGGGAGAGGGAGGGTGGACTGGGGTGGGGGAAAAGGGGGGGGGGGGGGGGGAGAAAAGTAAAATTTCATAAATCAATATGTCAATGGGGTCGAAGTCCATTTTATGTTAGTCTTGAGCTTTGGCAATAGGATTCGATAGTCTGATGTCACTTCCACCCAGCAACGAGCAGCTTGGTTCTAAACAAAGAAAATCGGTACTTTTTATTCTTCATGCTGGCTAGAACTTTTTCATATGTCATGTGATCAGAATGTATAAAAGTCAAAACATGATTAGATTTATAACGTTTTTCTCCTCTGGATACACTTTTATGCTCGTCGGAGAAGTATTTCATAAGGGCGTCCGCCATTGTTCCGATAGTTTAGAACCAGTTGCTAAGTTACTATGTGTCATTACGAGGGAAGTGTTGAAGGCTATTGAGACAGTTTCCCATTAAAGTGAGTAAAGTTCAATAGGATTACAGAAAACATCTATTTCTATTTCTATTCTTTTATCTACTTATCGATATCTATTCGACAATCTGTTTTTCTATCTATTTACCTTCCTATCTATTTTTCCATCCAGCATCAATCAACTAATCAATCAATCCATCTACCTATCCATCTATCTCTCTATCTATCCAATCACCCATCCACCAACTATGAATATGTCTGTTTATCTACCTAAATGTCAGTCTAAAGACGGAATGACTTGAAACTACGCAACCAGCGAATGTTTTACTTATTTTCTCCGACAGCACAGAATGACATTGTTATGGTTTATGGCGTGAAAGTGTCATGTCATCAAGTTAGATGAAGTAGGGTTTTTTAGGGTTGAATTTATTTCAAGTGCTTGTTTTGTTTTTTACTATTTTGATTTGTTTTGTTTTGTTTGTTTTTAAAATCTAAAAACTGCCCGATGACTGATTACATGGTTGCTTCATTATAATAGAGCTATTATTTTTACAAGCACAATGCAGACATTGGGTGGAAGCCATAGCACTCTAGAGATAGCATTGGTGGAAGCACATCGTAGCTATGAGCGACTCACACACACACACATTGACTTATTCTCACGTGCGCTCCGTATGACCATGTGAAAAATGTCAAACAGGTCAGGTGTCTATGGCCCGATGAACATGTTATGTTATTGGTCGTCCAACGCAACGCCTTCTTTTTTTTCTGTTGTTTTTGTTTTGTTTTTGGTTTGCTTGTTTTTATTTTTGTTGTTGTCGTTGCTGTGATTTTGTTATGTTAATATTTTAGGATTGGTGGGGGGGGGGGGGGGGGGGGGAGGTAATTTTTTTGGGAGGACATTGAAACAATTGATTCAGCAAAAAAAGAAATATGTGAGTGACCTTATTATTAAATTTAATTTTTATAAGCTTTAACTAACACTATCGAGCACTCTCGTATACATACATGCATGCAAACATACATACATTACATACATACATACATACACACACACATATTATATATATATATATATAGGGCTTTACCCCGTCTTTAAGAGCTTCACATCAATGTTTTATAATAATGATGATGATAATGATGATGATGATGATGATGATGATGATGATGATGATGATGTGATGAGATTAATGATGATGATATGATATGATGATGATGATGATGATGATGATGATGATGATGATGATTATGATGGCGATGATGATGATGATGATGATGATGATGATGATGAGATGAGATGATGATGAGATATGATGATGATGATGATGATGATGATGATGATTATGATGATGATGATGATGATGATGATGATGATGATGATGATGATGATGATGATTATGATGGCGATGACGATAAAGAAGTAGAAGATGAGATGGAAGGATGGGTGTGAGGATGAATAAGTGGAGGAGGAGGAGGTGGTAGAGAAGAAGAAGAAGAAGAAGAAGAAGAAGAAGAAGAAGAAGAAGGAAGAAGGAAGAAGGAAGAAGAAGAGGAGAGGAGAGAAAATAGAGAGAGAGAGAGAAGAAGAAGAAGAAGAAGAAGAAGAAGAAGAAGAAGAAGAAGAAGAAGAAGAAGAAGAAGAAGAAGAAGAAGAAAAAAAAAGAAGAAGAAGAGACCGGGGTAAAATACATAACAGAGCGTCTATAAATAAAAATGTTTATCTTGTGTCACATCGACATGCAATGATAGCGATAGCCGACATTACTATTTGAATTCGGCCAATGATAAAATTTAAAATACAATACACACAACAATACAATACAATACAATACACACGTTATCAACGTGACCTAGACATAAATGGAATAGAATTATCATAGAACGAAATCCTTGAATATAAATGAAAGGCAGTCAGAATCAAATATAATCAGGTTTTGTTTGTTTTAGATATATGTTTTAATTTACTGAACAGTAAGAATTGTTATCAATCCTCGTCACGTCTCACTAAATTATAATGATGTGTAAGGACTTTTATCATATTTTCTAACCTTACTCAGGAGTAAAATGAGTACCTGTCCGGTTACAGTAAACAACAATGTATTTATCGAAAAGAAATATATATAGATAGGTGAAATCAGAGGTGAAAGATTGGATTGGAATGGCAACAGCAGGACTTAACACCATATGGAAAATCAACATTGATTTTGGAGTTGAGTTAAAATTATACAGATCGCTGGTACCCATGCTGTTTATTATGGCTGTGAAACACGGACACCACACTGCAGAGCTAGAAGAACGAATCTGTGCTTTTCAAAATAAGAGCTATATCTATAGGAAAATCCTGACAGTTTCATATCTGGAGCAGAGGACATATAAAGATAATATATTATTAGAAGAGGTAGATGATCGAGCAGGAGGGAAGGAACTATTGACTTAGACTGTCGTCAATAGTGAGAAAAAGGAAACTCTCATGGTTCGGACACACAGTCCGCCATGAAAACCTGTGCAAGACTTTCATGCAGGACACTGTGGAGGGACAGAGGAGAACTAGAGCTTTTTTTAGCTTTGAGCTTTTATATATAGCGCAATATCCACGTAATGTGCTCAAAGTGCTTTACAAAGGGTCTCTGACCAACAGCAAGATTTAACATGTAGAACGAGACATAACGTCTGTTAGCGATATTACAATTTTTTTTTCGACAGAGACAATGCTCTTAACGGCCAGGTACTCATTTTACACATGAGTCCGGTGAGAGAATGTGAGTAAAGAGCCTTTTCCAAGGACTCAACTTTGCGCCGAGCGAGGCTCGAACTCACGACCTTCTGATCCGAAAGCGAGTGTCATACCACAGTCTAACTGATTTACTAAGTTAATAATATGGAGTAAAATGTAACTAAGCTCTATTCGTACCATATTTCCTGGGGTGGGTTTTTTAGTCGGTTTTTATTTTTTTCGCACTTGTCTTTTTGATCGCTTGTCCGTTTCTGTTTTTGCTGTTTTGTTGTGTTTTTATTTTTGTTGGGATTTTTTCTGGATTTTATTTGGGGGATTATTTCTGGATTTTATTGGGGGGGGGGGGGGGGGGGGTGGATTTCAGTTTGGAGTAGAGATAAGTCTAACCGAGTTACTGCGAAGTAAAATGTAACACGACCGTGCTACGTTTGTGTCATTTTCATATTCTTATTATTTGAAATGTGTGTCAACTGCTCTTTGCCTTATCTCCAGACATGCCTAAAACGTCGAAAACCAAACAATAATAAATAGATGTTGATTATTAGTTTGCCCTTTATCTCAAGGCCAATCTTCGTGTCAAAAATGCGTGGAGAATTATATTGAAGGCCATCACTTGGTGTATATCAAAGATAATAGAATCTTGTGTAAAGGCAATTTACAAATCAATGAAGTAGAATTTCATAAGAACCAGACCATAGAACAACACAAGGCTTTCGTTTTTGGCATGCTGTATGATAGTACACGTTAATGAAGGTACTGATTACAGTTAGTAAAGTTTGAACTATATTTCAAATCTTTAAGATTACCAGGCAAAATATAAAGATTCCAAACTACTTGTCCTTTATAATAATAATAATAATATAATAATAATAATAATAATAATAATAATAATAATAATATAATAATAATAATAATAATAATAATAATAATAATAATAATAATAATAATAATAATAATAATAATGTACTTTATTCATCCAAAAGGAAATTTTTTGTACAGACGTATAAAATGCCGACAAATTTTCTATTCTATTCTATTCTATCCAAGCCGAGCAGGCAGTTAGTAACGTAAACAGAAGCGGCTGATTTATGGTTCAGAAGAAGACATGCTGAGAATCCCATGGACAAGACAGAAATACATATAGAAAAACAAACTTGAGCTTTTGTATAGCGCGATATCCACTTAATGTGCTCAAAGTGCTTTAAAAGGGGTCTCTGGTCAGCAGCAACATGTAACATGTAGAACGAGACATGACACCTGATAGGTGATAATATTACAATTTTTTTTCTGATAGAGACAACGCTGTTAACGGCCAGGTACTCATTTATTTAATTTAAAACCTGAAGTGATGGAGGCGGATGAGTCCTCGTGACGGCTGTGGGGAAAATAGATAAGCAATATTCATGAGCTATGGACGGCTATGTGGTCTAGTGGTATGACACTCGCTTTCGGATTAGAAGGTCCTGGTTTCGAGCCTCGCTCGGCGCATAGTTGAGTCCTTGGAAAAGGCTCTTTACTCACATTCTCTCACCGTACTCAGGTGTAAAATGAGTACCTGACCGTTAACAGCGTTGTCTGTGTCTGAAACAAATTTCAAAATCGCCTTACAGGTGTCATGTCTCGTTCTACATTACGTTCTGTTACGTGTTGTTGTTGCCTAGGGACCTCTTGTAAAGCGCTTTGAGCTGAGCACGATTAGTGGATATTGCGCTATATAAAAGCTCAAGTGTTTAAAAAATATATAATATGTCAATGAAAGAGTTGGAAAACGAGAAAGTTGGACAGAAAAAGATCACCTCCTGGCCGGCAGTGACAAAAAATGTTGTAGGTTTGACAAAATGAATGGAAGGGGAAATACGATGCAGAAAATGCTACAAAGAGTGGAGTGAATGGAGAAGCACTGCATAACATGAATGGATGAATGAATGAATGAATGAATGGATGAATGAATGCATGAAGCAATTATGACGACGATGATGATAATGATTATAGTAATGGATCACGAAGAGATCATAAATTTGTCGTCAGCGGGTAAGGTATATTTCTATAGATTGTATGCGCTTGGCTAAGAAACTCACAAATGTGCCATCCGGAAGTCTAACGGACCAACACACTTTGAACGTTTTTAGTCTGGTTAATACAGTTTAGTGAGAATTACTCATAAACGTGGATGAGGAATAACAAAGACCTGGTGACGTCAACTTCATTCTATCTATTAAGTAGTTTATTTGCTTACTCAGAGAAAATGTAGTATTTTGCTAAAAGTAAGTTATCTGACTATAATATATGAGTCTAACGTTAATAACCACCAGTGTTGTATAATAGCTCATAAATATTGAAAAACTCTGTGGCGACATCATCTATGCATTATTTAGAGGCAATGCTATATTGATAGAAGCCTGAGCACTTTATATAATTGGTCTGTCATCGAAAAGGTGATGACCTTTTGTCTATTCGTCGGGAAATGCAATATCTCACTCAGCAACAGAAAACAGATTTTAGTAATTAACTCACTCAACCCTAACACCGACTATATCCGTAGTTTACCCGGGTTACTTTTACCCCATGCCTATTTATTACATTTTTAAGAGACAAATTATAGGCGGAGTATCAAATCTAATGTTTTTAGTTTTTACATGTTAATGGTAGTTGAATAAAACTATCTATGTAAATGCTCATTTTTAATACATTTTTTTCATATTTTGAAAGGTATAAAAAAAAAAAACTCTAGGATTGAGTTAGATAAATAAGGTGTAACCTCTGGTTGAAAATGTGTCTGCGATAAGACTGTACCAGAAGAGGCATTAATTCATGTTGGACAAATGTTTCAAAAACAGCTTTCGCGCGTGGAAAGGAATTTGAGAACAGGAACGCTCGTTGTTTGATGGATCTATTCAAAATGATTAAACTAAACGTCCGGCGTAATTTGAGGAGCTTTCGGAAGGCAGAAGACTTCTGGATAGGTTTGTACATGTCTGAGGGCCTCCGGATGACTTGAGAATGCTTTAGATGACATCCGGACGGGTTCCCTGGGCCGCCGGACGGCTCCGGACGGCAATTATTAGCAGGACCGAACTAAACTCTTATAATTTCCAACTGATGTCAAGGAATTTTAGGACCCAAGGTGTGGCTGTCGTGGACATTATCAGAGAGACGACTCTCGAGTTAGTGTGACATGAAGATCGGACAAGGCTCAAATCACAAAAGGAAGTCATTTCGAACACTTTGTAACATTTACCTGCTGTTGTCAACATAATGAATTATTGTTTGAATTTCCGGTTTAAAATTAATGAATTCCCTATGACTGTGACTAAAACTTTATAAAATTTCCTTTAACTCTCTCCTTACCAACCATTTTCGGGATTTTTCCCAAAACTTCACACCCAACTATCTAACACAAAAATATATTTTTATCACTCAAAAAACAACAGCTAGTTCTTGCGATAAATAATTTCTGTAGCAAAACATACCTACTTCATTTTCTTTAAATTTTATGATGTACAAGAGGAATTTGAATAAGAAAAATGTAGGTTGTATCGTCGCGAATGTGACCATTTTCCCCCCTAAAGTGGTAAGGAGAGGGTGAATTTGATGTGTTTTTCCCTCAGTGTGTATCTTTATTGCTTAATGAGTTGTGGCCCTTTGAATGTTGATCAGACGACCTGTTACTATTACGAAAAATTCGTAGCATTAAGAAATTTTGGATCCAATTGGCTTCAACAGTCATGACGTCACTTCCTTCGTAATGACGCATAGTAACTTAGTAACTGGCTCTAAACTATCGGAACAATGGCGGAAGCCCTTATGAAATATTTCTCCGACGAGCATAAAAGTGTATCCAGAGGAGAAAAACATTATAAATCTGATCATGTTTTGACTTTTATAAATTATGATCACATGACATATGAAAAGGTCTAGCCAGCATGAAGAATAAAACGTACCAATTGTCTTTGCTTAGAACCACGCTGCTCGCCGTTGCTGGGCGACGTGACATCAGAGTATTGAATCCAATTTCAGAACTTTAGGAGCAGATCCAAGTTATTAAAACTTATTTAAAATGAAAGTCGATACCAGACTACCTAAAAGTATGGATTTTGAAGCGCTATTTAATCCTTGTGAGGTCATTTATTTTATAATTAAAGTTAACTAAATCGACCACATTATCATCTCCAAAAAATACGAATCTTTAAAGTTTTAAATAGGCGGTCTGATGTTGATGCATCCTCTTGAAAATTCCTTTATTAAAGTAGTGTAACTTTAAGAACTGAACGCTGTTGCATGTCTCCACGGGGAAACAAACCCAATACCTTAGCATCCAAATGTCATTGATTGATTTACCACTACATCATTAGATACTCTAGCTCTATATATTTCACCAGAATGCTTAGTAACCAGATAATGAAAGTTTTGAAAGAAAGAAACAAACAAAAATGACCACAAAATGTGCATGAAATACTCCTTTCTTGGAGTACGACCAACTTTGGGAAACACCATCAAAAAAAGACAGTTAAAATTTCTCGGACATATTTGTGACCCACCGTCTCAAAGCGGTATTATGTCAGGATACACTCAGTTAGGGAAATTGAATTCTTATCCACAAATATCAAACTTGGGTTTACTTTTCTCTACGTCATGGTGGAGTATAAATACTATTTATTGCTTTGCAAAAACTTCTAAGGTCCAATTTCTCATAATTCTATCTCTAAATTTACATTGCTGGGTTATGAATCATCCCGACATAATACCGTTTTGAGACGGAGGGTCACATTTACAGAAAAAAACGGTATTGAAAAGATTGTACTTACGGGTAAAGTTGCTGGGTAGAAAAGAAGACGGTAGATTACATTGACAATCTGAACCGATGGATTGGTGGAGGAGGAGCAGGTATCGAGCTATTTAGAAGACCTGAGGACAGATATTGTTGGAGGGACATGATCACCGATGTCTGCAACAGGCCTGGCACTTGATGATGATGATGATGATGATGATGATGATGATGATGATGATGATGATGATGATGATGATGATGATGATGATCTTTTGCGACTTCGAAGTCTTGTGGTATTATATTTATAGTCGGCTTCTAAATAATTATGGGTCCTTGTTTCTAACCCCGTTAAGTGCGTCGCAAGGTTGAGTCAATGTTGAAGTCTCTTTACTACTCACATTCCCTGACTGTGCTCGTGAGTAAATAAAGATCCCGTCCGTTAACAGTGTCGTATCTGTTGAAAATAAAGTTATAATTATTATAATAGAACCTTACAGGCATCATGTTTTGGCCTTCATCTCAAGCGTTTCTGTTGGCTTGGTACACCGTGATAGCCATTCGAACACAATTAGTGGGAAATGCTCTATACAAGAGCTCACATTTCTTTTTCAATTGAAGAATGTTTTGGGAGATCATAATCCGTAATGAGCATGACATGATATAGGCCATCATAAGAAAAGAAAGAAGCATTTTGTGTGGTCTTGTGGTATGACACTGGTCTTCTGATCGGAAGGTCATTTGGTTCGAGTCCCTCTCTGGGCCATGCATGAGTCCTTGGAGAAGGCTCTTTACCCACATACTCTCAGCCTACTCATGTGAAAAATGAGTATCTGGCCATAAATAGTGATGTCTCTGTCTGATAAAAAAGTTGTAATATCGCCTAAGTCAGGCGTCATGTTGTCTCGTCCAATATGTTCAATATTATTGTTGGTTAGTGATCTCTTGTAAATGGCGTTGAGCACGTTTAGTGGACTTAGCCCTATGTAAAGGCTCATCTTTTAATTGCATTGTCACAAACTTATGACTTTGTACCATACACGTTTCTAAGGGACGATTTCATAACTTTCAGTGTTGTTGTAAGCAAAAATGTCGTTCGTTGAACATTATAAGATAATGAAAAAATTAAATAAAATTCCCGTTATTCAGCCCATAGGGGAAATTTTTCATTCGGGTCAATCCCAAAGGAAAGTCTGGAAAAACCCAGACGTCAGCCGCAGTGCAGCGCTGCAAATTGAGGTGACTTGCTCAAGGCCAAACAACACAGCGGGGGGGGGGGGGGGGGGGGGGGGGGGGTTGATCGGAATCGGTACTTTTCGTGTACGAAGCAAAGACCGTTCCGCTGAGCCACGCCGCCCCCTTGTAATATAATAATACAATAATATGCATTATGTTATAGATTGAAACATATTCAACCATCCCGTTTTATTTTATTTATAACCGAGTTATATATTATATCGTATTACGTACGTGACATATCGCTTCTCTTATATATAAATAGCTCTGACATCACTGTATAATTTTGTTGCTGATCTCATAATTTGATGAACTTGATCAAATTTAAAGGTTGACAATTCGTATTTTATTAAACTTGACTACTATTAGATCACAATCACAAAATTCCCTTACATTAATATTCGACTATTCTAATGTACTCTGAAAAGACATATTCATATTTTCTAAATTTTGGCCAGAAAACTCGTCCTTCAAATTATCAGGGCCCTCTCAAACCTGTAACGTTAATTAAGTCCCAGATTTGACAGTTTTTGAAATGATGAGGGTCATTTTCAATCGTTCAATATTTGTGACCCTCCGTCTCAAAACGGTATTATGTCGGGATGATTCATAACTCAAAAATGTAAATTTAGAGATAGAATGATGAGAAATTGGTCCTTAGAAGTTTTTGCAAAGCGATATTTAGTATTTACATTCCACCATGGCGTAGAGACAGTAAACCCAAGTTTGATATTTATTGTGGATATGAATTCAATTTCCCTAACTGAGTGTATCCCGACATAATACCGCTTTGAGACGTTCGGTCACATTTAATGGACGAGTTTTTGACCAAAATTTGTGCAATGTGATTATTTTTTCAGAGTACGGCACTATAGTAATTGTTACAATCAAATCTTTCTGAGGCCCTTCGATCAGATCAGATCCGTACCCAGCATGTTAATAAATGATGTTTTCAAATAACCCCTTTGAAAGAAAGCACAGCTTAATCCGACAACGTTGGGAAAATCCAAACATAAGGGGAATTTCCATCTCCAGAATCGATTAATGGACAAATATATCACATAACATTTAACCCTCTCCTTACCAGCCATTTTCAGGATATTCCCCAAAACTTCACACCCAACTAATACAAAAATATATTTTTTATCACCCAAACACAATAACAGTAAAATTCTTGCCATACAGAATTTGGTTAGCAAAACATGCTCTACAACACATTTTTCACTTTCTTTAAATCTTATGATGTACAAGAGAAATTTGAATAAGAAAAATGTTGGGTGTCTCGTAACAAATGTGACGATTTTCCTATAGTTGGTGTGGAGAGGGTTAAAGACACAGTATCAGAAAACAGATAGATAACCTGCTGTGATTTGGAAAATAAATAACACGTATTTTATATTTTGGCCAGAAAAATGGTCCTTATATCGATCGATTAAAATGACTTTTCTTAAATAATAATAATAATAATAATAATAATAATAATAATAATAATAATAATAATATAATAATAATAATAATAATAATAATAATAATAATAATAATATAATAATAATAATAATAATAATAATAATAATAATAATAATAATAATAATAATATAATAATAATAATAATAATAATAATAATAATAATAATAATAATAATAAAAATAATAATAATAATAATAATAAATAATAATAATAATAAATAATAATAATAATAATAATAATAATAATTAATAATAATAATAATAATAATAATAATAATAATAATAATAATAATAATAATAATAATAATAATAATAATAATAATAATAATAATAATAATAATAATAATAATAATAAAAAATAATAATAATAATAATAATAATATAATAATAATAATAATAATAATAATAATAATAATAATAATAATAATAATAATAATAATAATAATAATAATAATAATAATAATAAAATAATAATAATAATAATAATAATAATAATAATAATAATAATAATAATAATAATAATAATGCTGAAAACGTATATAGCGCTATAACTCCGAGACACCAGACTCTAAGCGCTTAAATTACAAATTACTTGTGCTCAAACATACGTTTCACACACACAAGCACACACACACACACACACACACACACACACACACACACACATACAACACACAACACAAACCAGACAGACCTATCTTGCTTCTCATACCATCTACTAAAGACGAAACAGATATGTTTTAAGCGAGCGTTTAAAAATAGACAAAGATTCTTGTTCATGAATGCTCTGCGGCAAGGCGTTCCAAACAGAGGGTCCGAAATGTTGGCAAATATTATCAAAACTGAGACATGCGAAGTAAGGTCCCAGGATTGACAGTGTTTCTTTTTTTTTTCCGGTTGCCAAGATGAGAGGTCTTTTCATCGAGCGTTATAATCCGAAGGACGATTTTTTAAGCCAAAATTTTAAATGCGCGTTTTGTTTTGTTTTGCTTTCGAGTATGTCGGATCCAGTATCCGAATCTTTGGATATATTATTATTTGCTATCTATTATATTACGCTCTCGCTGGTGGAACACGAGAAATGACGACCATCAGTCTAAACTCGGTATTATCTGGTTTGACCCTGACCCTTAAAAAATGGATTTAAAGTCTAAATTGGACCCACCGACACAAGCTGGTATCGTAATATTATCGTGGGGTGAAACTGGAACTTAAAATTGAAGACGAATTGGAAATGATGATTAAATGTGACCCTCCGTCTCAAAACTGTATTATGTCGGGATGATTCATAACCCAAAAATGTAAACTTAGAGATAGAATTATGAGAAATTGGAACTGAAAAGTTTTTGCAAAGCAATAAATAGTATTTATATTCCACCATGACGTAGAGAAAGTAAACCCAAGTTTGATATTTATTGTGGATATGAATTCAATTTCCCTAACTGGGTGTATATGTGAGTAAAGAGTCTTGTCCAAGGACTCAACTATGCGCCGAGCGCGAGGCTCGAACCCAGGACCTTCCGATCCGAAAGCGAGTCTCATACAACTAGACCACATAGCCGCACATCTTCTTCTTCAAGTACCAAGTCTGTGCCAGACGTCGGTGATCATGGTACACCATTCATCTCTATATGATCTGTTTATGGATAGAATACGAAAATGTCCTCGCTGAAAGCATTTCCGTCACTGACTCAAATATTATAATTTAGGGCTTAAAATTGACTTTTAATTTTTAATCATCAAGTACA
>NC_088363.1:92548682-92551182 GCF_034508935.2 Berghia stephanieae
TCTGCAACAGGCCTGGCCTTGATGATGAGATGATGATTTTGGGATAAATGATGAGTGAGGGAGTTTTGGGGGGGAAAAAGATGATGAGGGATGAATTATGTAATAATAATGTGATAAATATAATAGGATGCGATGGTGTTGTCACACTGCTGTGTTGTGATGACCTAGTCAGACGCGACTTGACGCTCTTCAGTTTCGGGCTCATCTTGTTGTGATGAATGATGATTTGCATATTTGGTTTAACTCTCTCTTTACCAGCTGTTTTTAGAATTTCCACTGAAATTCACACCCACCCAGCACAAAAATAGACTTTTCTTACTCAAAAAAAAGTAAAAAGTGAGTTCTACAACACAGTGTTTAGTATTTATAGCTGTCATCAAAGCATTTCTTTAAATTTTGTAATGTACAAGAGAAATCAGAATGAGAAAATTGTCGGTTGCATCGCAACGAAAGTGACGATTTTCCTATGGGTGGTAAGGAGAGGGTTAAGAGTATCTCCATAGAACACCAATGATTCAACAACGTCGTCAACATAATGATATGTATTTCCAGGTCTGATAACTCAAATTGTTTTGGGCCCATTAATTGTTTTAATGGAAAAAAATACTCTCAAACTAACGCAAATTATAGTGTCCATCTAATACAAGCGCGCGCCTATGCGGCTATGTGGTCTAAGTGGTATGACCTACTCGATTTCGGATCGGAAAGTACTAGGTTCGAGCCTCGCTCGGCGCATAGTTAGTTGAGTCCTTGGAAAAGACTCTTTACTCACATTCTCTCACCGTACTCGGGTGTAAACTGAGTACTTGGCCGTTAACATCGTTGTCTTTGTCCAAAAAATTCGTGACCCAGAGATACCCATCCATCGCTGAATATTCTCATTGTCTCAGGACTACTTAGCATCAAGATGAGGAGGCTATGTGCAGCTATGTGGCCTTGTGATATTACACTCGCTTTCGGATCGGAAGGTTCTGGGTTCGAGCGTCGCGCTCGGCGCATAGTTGAGTCCTTGGAAAAGGCTCTTTACTCACATTCTCTCATCGTACTCAGGTGTAAAATGAGTACCTAGCCGTAAACAGCGTTGTCTTTGTCAGAAAAAATGTAATATCGCCTAACAGGCGTCATTTCCCATCCTACATGTTAAATGTTGCTGTTGACCAGGGACCCCTTGTAAAGCGCTTCGAGCACATTTAGTGGATATTGCTCTATATAAAAAAAGCTAAAAAGCTCAAAAGCCCACCAATGTGTTCGGTTATCAGACCTGCTAATATGAGCACGTCGGACCACAACAATTAGATTATCATATTATTATATAAATCATAGTACACTTTGCTTGGATTTGGTCCTATCATATTTCAGATGTGTGGCAGTTTGTTACTCTATCGAGAAGAAATCAAGTTTTAATTGTAAAAAGGCTTACATTACTCATAATAGGATTCAATAGTCTGATGTCACGTCCGCCTAGCAACGAGCAGATTGGTTCTCGATAAAGAAAATCGGTATTTTATTTTTCATGCTGACTAGAACTTTTTTACATGTCATGTGATCAGAATGTATAAAAGTCAAAACATGATCAGATTTATAATGTTTTTATCCTCTGGATACACTTTTTTTTTCTCGCCGGAGAAGTATTTCATCAGGGCGTCCGCCATTGTTCCGATAGTATAGAACCAGTTACTAAGTTACTTTGCGTCATTACTGTTGAAGCCTATTATGTTTAGGAATATTTACTACGTCATAACGAGGGAAGTGACGCCACGACTGTTGAAGCCTGTATCAAAAAACGACATATTTCCGACATATCTTACTCTGATGAGTCGATACTTATTGTACGAGTAAGATTCTTCAACTCCTGCGTTGAAAATTTCGAGTGAGTTCACACTGCCACTGAGCAGCGACCATGCATGCGCGTTGGAGACGACTTCGAAATTTCAAATGCACACAAGTCGTAGCGAAAGGAGGAGAAAACTGAACACGCCCATCACATATAACCAAAGTCAAAGTGTGCAAAAGCTGGAGATGTTTTTTTTTTTGTTTGTTGTTGCTGTTGTTGTTGGGTTTGTTTTGTTTTTGTTTTTGTTGTTTGTTTGTTTGTTTGCTTGTTTTTGTTGTTGTTTTTTTTTTTTTTGGGGGGGGGGGGGGTTTGGGTTGTTTTTTTTTGGGGGGGGGGAGGGGGGGGGGGCTTTTTTTAAATTTTTAATCTGGTACCGCACCTCTGCAGTGGGCCGTGACAAATCTGAGGAAGTCAACGACCTTTTTCACCAACTGGACATTCAAGCATGAAGACAATTCCAACAAAAAAGTATAATAAAAGCATTTTCTTGTTTGTGCAGCAGCTACTTGATCTCGTGGTATGTATTATGACACTCGCATTCGGATCGGAAGGTCCTGGGATCATTTCCCGCTCTTCTGAGTGGTGGCGCGGCGCACAGTTGATTCGACATAAATTATGTCGGAGTGAATTCGATGAAGAAAAATTAATTTCAGTTTAAAATCAAAA
>NC_088363.1:92558682-92566182 GCF_034508935.2 Berghia stephanieae
ATTGAGTGAGTTAATGGGGTATCTAGCTGTGAAACAGCCCGCCAAGGACCAAATCATTGGAGGTCCTTTGGCAAGACCGAGTACGTGCGGCTATGTGGTCTTGTGGCATGACACTCGCTTTCGGGTCGGAAGGTCCTGGGTTCGAGCCTCGCGTTCGGTGCATAGTTGAGTCCTTGGAAAAGACTCTTTACTCACATTCTCTCACCGTACTTAGGTGTAAAATGAGTACCTGGCCGTTAACAGCGTTGTCTTTGTCCGAAAAATTGTAATATCACCTAACAGGCGTCATGTCCCGTCCTACATGTTAAATGTTGCTGTGGACCAGGGACCCCTTGTAAAGCGCTTTGAGCACATTTAGTGGATATTGCGCTATATAAAGCTCAATTTATTTATTACGTGTTTGAAGCCCTCCTGAGGGTTGCAGCACCACTGTCCGGTAGATACCTATAGATAGTATGCGCTTGGCGAAGAAGCTCATAACATTGCCATCCGGAAGTATAACGGACCAACACACAAAATTGTGTGTATCCATGAACGTTTATAGTCAGGTTAATTCAGTTCAGTGAGCATTACTCATAAACGCGGATGGCAAAAAAACAATAACAAAGATCCGAGTGACGTCATCTTCGAACTATCTATACAAGGGAGGACTTCAGGAGTAACCCCGTGGGGGGGGGGGGGGGGGGGGAGGGGAATCAACAACCCAGTTGGGCAGAAATCGCAAGTCTTGGTAGGCAGCCTGCCTAGAAGAAGGAATTTCGAGCATAAACCATTGGTAGATTGGACTCATTAGTCTAGGACATCAACCTGTCTAAGAGAGAAAGCTCTGAAAATAAACCTGGTCCTCTAGGTTGGGGGTTTGAATGGAGCCAACGATCTACCCGATACAATAGAAGAAGAAAAAAAATGACGAAGTACAAAAACCGCAGCGGCCTTATTCTGTTACACAAGGAATTAAGAGTCAAGTACGTTATTTGATCAATATGGCCGTTTTCACCTAATGCGCATTCTCTAACAAACTAGCAGTTTTACAGAAGAAGAAGAAGAAGAAGAAGAAGAAGAAGAAGAAGAAGAAGAAGAAGAAGAAGAAGAAGAAGAAGAAGAAGAAGAAGAAGAAGAAGAAGAAAAAGAAGAAGAAGAAGAAGAAGAAGAAGAAGAAGAAGAAGAAGAAGAAGAAGAAGAAGAAGAAGAAGAAGAAGAAGAAGAAGAAGAAGAAGAAGAAGAAGAAGGAGAAAATGATGATGTTAATCAGACTTCATTGATCCTAAGCCGACTGGAGTTTTGTCTGCCCTCATGATGAAAAAGGCTAGAAATGGTGTCAAGTTGGGGTAAAATCGAATCTCGCCGTCAAAAGGTTAAGTAAAATATTTCCAAATACGATCTAACTTTTTCACAGAGAAATCACATACTTTGGGGCAATTAGACACCACGTGACAACAATCTCTGACATAGAAAAATAAATGTTTAGCAGCATTTACACAAATAAAATAAAAAATAAATAAAAGAAAGAAAGAAAGAAAAAAGAAAAGAAAAGAAGCAAACCAAAAATAAAAACAAAGGAAAACTTAAAAAAAAACAACAACAAATAAACAAACAAAAGCAACAATAACAAAAATAATTAAAAAGACGGTTTTCAAACATTTTAATCCAGCACTCCTCCTTTCCCTAAATTCATAGAATTCTAGAAATTGTAAGTAGAAAAAAAAAGAAGAAAAAAAAAAAAAAGAAAGAAAAACAAAAAACAAATACTTGCAGTTTTATTTATACGATTCTTGGAACAACAGAATGTGTGTCAACTGTACAAGTACGATACTTGGAAATAGAACTGACTTCTGATTTTACAAACACGATACCTGGAATAAAAGCTAGTTATAGAGGTTTCGCGTATGAAGACATGAAGACTGTAATGAGGGGAAACGAAGAAGAAGAAGAAGAAGAAGAAGAAGAAGAAGAAGAAGAGGAAGAAGAAGAAGAAGAAGAAGAAGAAGAAGAAGAAGAAGAAGAAGAAGAAGAAGAAGAAGAAGAAGAAGAAGAAGAAGAAGAAGAAGAGAGAAGAAGGAGAAAATGATGATGTTAATCAGACTTCATTGATGCCTAAGCCGACTGTGTTTTTTTTTCTGCCCTCAAGGTGAAACAGGCAAGAAATGGTGTCAAGTTGGGGTAAAATCGAATCTCGCCGTCAAAAGGTTAAGTAAAAGATTTCCAAATACGATCTAACTTTTTCACAGACAAATCACATACTTTGGGGCAATTAGACATCACGTGACAACAATCTCTGACATAGGAAAATAAACGTTTAGCAGCAATTACACAAATAAAATAAAAAAAAAAAAAAAAGAAAGAAAAAAAAAGAAAAGAAAAGAAGCAAACCAAAAACAAAAACAAACGAAGACTTTAAAAAAAAAAAAACAACAAATAAACAAACAATAACAAAAATAATTAAAAAGACGGTTTTCAAAAATTTTCACCCACCACTCCTCCTTTCCCTAAATTCATAGAATTCTAGAAATTGTAAGTAGAAAAAGGAAGAAGAAGAAAAGAAAGAAAGAAAAACAACAACAAATACTTGCAGTTTTATTTATACGATTCTTGGAACAACAGAACGTGTGTAAACTGTACAAGTACGATACTTGGAAATAAAACTGACTTCTGATTTTACAAACACGATACCTGGAATAAAAGCTAGTTATAGAGGTTTCGCCCACACAATCAGAGAATGAGAAGAGATAGAAGGATGAGTGTGAGGATGAATAAAAGGAGGAGGAGGAGGAGGAGGAGGAGGAGGAGGAGGAGGAGGAGGAGGAGGAGAAGAAGAAGAAGAAGAAGAAGAAGAAGAAGAAGAAGAAGAAGAAGAAGAAGAAGAAGAAGAAGAAGAAGAAGAAGAAGAAGAAGAAGTAGAAGAAGAAGAAAAAGAAGAAGAAGAAGAAGACTGATGATGAATTGGGATTTTATCAACTGAAACCCTCACGAATCTGTTACGCGTTGCTGCTACCAATGATAGTAGGTTGCTGGAATGTTTGTCGAGGTCTTATGTAATTGTGAGGTGAGGTAAGGTAACGTAAGCTAGAATGTTTTATAATAATAACAATGTCCTCGTTATTTTAAATCATTTTTGAACGAGTCGTGGAATATCTTGTTCATTGATGGGCATTCCCGAAGCTTTATCTATTCAGTCTTTAAACAAACAAACAAAAAGAATTATCAAATGTTTATAAATATCAACTTAAGCAGCTCCAAATTTACTTTGCAATGAATGCTTGAGGAAGATTTATCTGTTTTAAAAGAAAATACGGAAGTTTGTGAACTACAATAAAATAAATAAAGTAGAAGAAAATAAAATTCCCTTTATTCAACCCATAGGGGAAATTTTTCTCAAGGGTCTATTCCAAGGGAAGACTTGAATAACCCAGGCGTCAGCCGCAGTGCAGCGCGCAAGTTGAGCTAGGGCGAGGTGACTTGCTCAAGGCCAAAGGGAAAGGGGGGGGGGGAGGGGTGTGATCGAACTCAGTGCTTTTCGGGTACGAAGCAAAGACCGTACCTCTGAGCCAACTATCTTTCGCATGTTATAAGTACGTATTAAAAAATTTGTAGAAAGTAAAAATTTCAACGACAACCCCCCCCCCCCCCCCCCCCCCCCCCCAAGAAAAAAATATAACTAATTTTTTTTTTTAACAGAAAAAAAAAACGAAAAGCCCCGACTAAATCGAAAATAAATAATAAAATAACAAACGAAAGAAAAACAAAATAAAACAATGTAAAAAAAAAACTGCCCATGATCTCCCTTCACGGAAATTGTATATTTCAAGTAAAGGAATTTTCCTAACCTGGTCCTGTTGTGTTCAAACCGACCAAGATCGTTCTTGTGAAGGGAAAACCCAATGACAATATTAATGTGGTTAGACACGGGAAAGCCAAAAAAAAAATATATATCTTAGGTTATTAAAATTTTAATAACATAATAATCAAATTGCTGTCAACCTATCATTTAATATAGACTCCGGATAATCGCAACATATTGTTTATCTATCTATCTATCCATTTATCTATCTCTATCCGCAAATACACACACACACACACAGAGACATATATATATATATATATATATATATATATATATATATATATATATGTATGTATATATATATATATATACATATATTATATCCATTTGACTATCTATTTATATATCTATTATCTTAATATTTACCACAAACATTGTGGTAAATATTAAAATAATAATTCGCTCCATTGCTACATGTCGAGCACTTTTCCTACCATATTTGTATCAAACACGATTCAATATTTATATATCTATCTATCTCCTTATCTCTCTCTCTCTCTCTCTCTCTCTCTCTCTCTCTCTCTCTCTCTCTGTCTGTCTGTCTCTCTCTGTGTGTGTGTGTGTGTGTGTGTGTGTGTGTGTGTGTGTGTGTGTCTTGATACCCCCTGATATCTCCATGTCAGGAACCAACTAACATTCATATGACACACTTTTCTTACCTATATCTCTCAAGTCTCTTCCATCCCATATCTTTCT
The DNA here is from genome assembly GCF_034508935.2 of Berghia stephanieae. Classification (NCBI taxonomy): domain Eukaryota; kingdom Metazoa; phylum Mollusca; class Gastropoda; order Nudibranchia; family Aeolidiidae; genus Berghia; species Berghia stephanieae. Next base: position 92,563,220 of record NC_088363.1, read on the forward strand.
ATATTCTGTCAAAGCATCTTTCCTCCCCCCCCCCCCCCCACCCACTCCCTTTACATACATTTATCAATCTCCAATCAAAGCCCTCCTCGCCCAATTATACACCACATTCCCTCCTTCCCATATCTCTTCTACACGTCCGTTTTGTATAATTTACAAATTCTATTTTTCTCCTCCAATCAACTGTCTTCTTCCTCTTCAAGGTTACCAGACAGCTTTTGTAAATATTTGAATATTACGAGTCAGAGAAATCCAAGTTAGTGACAAAAAAAAGATGCTAAAGAAATTTCAATTTTAATATTCACATAACATGAACATTTTAATCAAAATATATTTGTATTTTCCCCTTTCTTCTCATTGCCACGAGAAAGAATCGTGCCTTTAGAAAAATTATTACATCCTTGTAAGAAAAATGAGTAAAAAATTTTTTAACCTGTCAATGTGTTTAATCATATGATTGGTAGTACTTTCAAGTGAAGCGTTTAAAATATAAAAAAAGATATACCTACCAAAATGCACAATGATTTATTTTTTTTCAGTGCAAAACATCTTCAATATTAATGCACACACCGTAGACATTACCGTCATAATGTGTTGATTTGTTCTATTGTTTTTATTGCGTGTGTATGTATTCGTGTCTAGGACTCCGCGACCCCCGAAAAATCCGTTAAATCCTTTCGCCGCCGAGACTGTTTTTCCGGGTAAAAGAGAAGAAGAGGGAGGCTATGACGTTTTATCAAGAAGCACAAACAGGAAAATGTTACCATGACCTTGACGCAATGAATTTCCCCCCTCCCTCTCTCTCTCTCTCTCTCTCTCTCTCTCTCTCTCTCTCTCTCTCTCTCTCTCTCGCTCTACTCTCTCCCTCTCTCTCTATCTATCACACACACATACACACACTCTTTCTCTCTATTCTCTCTCCTCTTCCCCCTCCCCACACTCTCTCTCTCCCTCTCTCTCTCTCTCTCTCCCCTCCCTCTCTCTCTCTCTCCCTCTCTCTCCCCTCCCTCCCCCTCTCTCTCTCCCCTCCCTCCCCCTCTCTCTCTCCCCCCCCCCCCCTCTCTCTCTCTCTCTCTCTCTCTCTCTCTCTCTCTCTCTCTCTCTCTCTCTCTCTCTCCCTCTCCCAAACAATCAGTTATCAAATCAATGTACAAGTCTGTAATGTGTTTTTTGACTTTGACTGTATAGGGATATGATTACTCCCAAGGAAAAGAATGTCTCATCCAATAGACCGCGTGAACGTAATACGTAGTATGAATACTTGAAACTTAAATATAGCTGGAACGGAATTGACGTCATTCAGCTCTTTCAAGGTTAAACATAGTTGTTGTGTGTTGGAACGTTATAGATAGTATGCGCTTGGCTAAGAATAATTTCATAACATTGCCATCCGGAAGTATAACGGACCAACGCACATTACTATGTGTAACTATGAACTTTTATAGATAGTATGCGCTTGGCTAAGTAGCTCACAACATTGCCATCCGGAAATGAAACGGATCAACACACAAAACTTTGTGTAATCTTGAACGTCTGGTTAATACAATTTTGTGAGAATTATTCATAAACGAGGATGGCAAAAAGTAATAACAAAGTACTGAGTGACGTCAACTTCGAACTATCTATAGATGGTGTGCCCTTGGCTCAGAATTTCATAACATTGCCACCCGGAAGTATAATGGACCAACGCACATAACTATGCGTAACTATTAACTTTTATAGTTTGGTTAATATCGTTTAGTGAGAATTACTCATAAACGTGGATGGTAAAAAAAAAAAATTTTAAAAAATCAATAACAAAGACCGAGTGACGTCAACTTTATTCTTCTTTCTTTAGAAAGTATGCGTTAGGATAACAGCATTGCCATCCAGAATTATAACAGATCAACACACAAAACTGTGTGTAACCTTGATCGTTTATAGGCAGGTTAATACAGTTTAGTGAGAAGTACTCATAAACGCGGATGGCAAAAACAATAGCAAAGTACTATTGACGTCATCTTCTTTCTATATATATCCTGTTGGACGTTATCAACAGTTTGGATAAACGCAGACCATAAATAGATAGAGTGGAGCTGACCTCCAACTCAAATAAATAAGGATTGTCTTTTCTTTTTACGGGGACTGTATTTGGAATGGCGGGCTGGGGTGGGGAGGAGGGGGGGGGGGGGGGGGGGGGGGGGGGGGGGGGGGGGGGGGGGGGGGGGGGGGGGGGGGGGGGGGGGGGGGGGGGGGGGGGGGGGGGGGGGGGGGGGGGGAGGAGGGTTGTCAGAAATAAATTCCCACTCACTCATTTTTCATTTTAAACCACGGTGAGCGTTAAAGTTAAACAATATAGATAGTATGCGCTTGGCCAAGAAGCTCACAACATTGCCATCCTGAAGTATAACGGGCCAACACACAAAACTCTGTGTTACCATGAACTTTTATAGTCTGGATAATATAGTTAAGTGAGAATTACTCATAAACGTGGATGGCAAAAACAATAACAAAGTCCGGAGTGACGTCATCTTCGTTCTATCTATACAAATAAGTGCGATGTGATTGTTCTGCCAGCCAGAACTCATTAGTTAAGTGGACTTATCGTCTTCGCATTGCATAAGTACAACATATCTTTAAAACAAGAATTAGTCCTTTTTTAAAAAAAATGAGCTTTTATATAGCACAATATCCACTAAACGTGCTCAAAGTGCTTTACAAATGGTCCCTAGCAACAGCAACATTTAACGCATAGTTGAGTCCTTGGCGAGAAGGCTCTTTACGCACATTCTCTCACCGTACTCAGGTGTAAAATGAGTATCTGGCCGTTAACAGCGTTGTCTCTGTCAGAAAAAAAAGTAATATCGCCTAACAGGCGTCATGTCCCGTCCTAAATGTAAAATGTTGCTGTTGGCCGGGGACCCCTTGTAAAGCTCTTTGAGCACAGTTAGTGGATATTGTGCTATATAAAAGCTCTTTTAAAAAAA
>NC_088363.1:92571182-92581989 GCF_034508935.2 Berghia stephanieae
AAAGAGAATACAACTAAAAAATAAAGCGACGAGACATAATGCGACAACACCTTGACAATACAAGTCCATTTCGTTCACTCGAAAAATTAAAGATTTGCTTTAATCCCTCAACAGCGAGATAAATATTTCTGTTACATTACTGGTTTTCAGTAGTATGTAGTAACCTTAAAGTTTTAATCGAGAAGCAACAACAGCGATATGACTCGAGTTTCATTCAGAGCTCAAATTGCATTTCACTGCTGTCTTGATGATTAGAATGACTGTGCCGGTGGTGGTAGTGGTTGGAATAGTGGTAGCGGTGGTGGTGGTGGTGGAGGAGGATGTAATTATGGTAGTGGTTTTGTGATGCTGTTGGTTAGAATGATAGTTGTGGAGACGATGACGGAAATTTTATGATGATGTTGATATTGTTTTTATTGCTATTGTAGTACTTGTTGTTAATATTGTTGTTGTTGTTGTTGTTGTTGTTGTTAATGAAGAAGAAGATGATGATGATGATGATGATGATGATAATGATGATTATGATGACAACGACGATGTCGTCGACAATGATGGTTACCATACGATATTACAAAGTTTATTCAATCTTAGGCTTTCGACAATAAATCATACAATTTGATGACCACATACATGAAAGTGGAAAAAAAAATGGTAAATGGAACCAAACAATAAACTGATACCATTAATAACCACAAAAAATACAACAATAGTAATACCACCAATACGTACAATAATAATAATAATAATAATAATAATAATAATAATATTAATAATAATAATAATAATAATAATAATAATAATAATAATAATAATATAATAATAATGATAATAATAATAATAATAATAATAAATTAATAATAATAATAATAATAATATAATAATAATTAATAATAATAATAATAATGATGATAATAATAATAATAACAATAATAATATTACCATCATCATTACTACCACCACCATCATTACTAACTACCACCCCGCTACCACTATCACTACCACCATCACCATCATTATTACGTTTCCAATCATTTTTTCTCGTTTTTAAAAATTTGATATCTATCAAAACAGACGAAATTCCGGTAATTTTTTTAAAGGGTAGTTAAATATCTACGATTTTATTAGCCCTGAAAACTACGATTTTTATTTTCCTATTTCAAGTAGGCAGGTCTGATATGACAAGTATCAGTATCAGTTCCATAGTCAAAATAAGACAAACAAAAACAAAGTTTATTTAATCTTAGGCTTTCGCCAATACTTCATACAATACAATTAAGACAAAATAATGTTACCAATTTCTCCTCATGCATTCGTTAGACTATAACAATAACGACCGTGTTATCTTTACTCCTTACCCAACCAACCCCGAGCTTCCCGCCTCTTCATCGCGAACAACTTCTTATGTATGTAGTAGCTTCAGGACGGGCAAGTACGGAATCTGCCCACCCTTCCGTATTTCCTCTATAACTTAGTTAGAATTCAACTCTCCTTTCTCAGAAGAGTATTTCTCGTATACTAATTCAATTGTTGAGAAAACCAAAATGGTGGTTGTATTTTATATATTTATTTAGTCGTTGACTTTTGAATAAAAGTGTTTTGTTTTATTAGACGGATACAATAGAAAATTACATTGTTTTGCAAAATTATTTTGTCTGGCAATAAAAATACAGCGGTAATTAATTTAAGAATTAAAAAAAAAAGAACTAACAAATTAATTTGTTAAAAAACAAAACAAAAAAAAAACCCCAAAACAACAACAACAACAAAAAAACAAATAAGAAAATAGTTTTAAATAAATGAGTTTTGAGAAGCACTAAAGAAAACGAGAAAAAAAGAAAAGTTTAAATGGATAAACAAATATATAAAAACAACACAAATTAATACTAAATTGATATAAAATTAGTAAATTAATAAATTTAATTAAATACTGGAACATTCCCAAAGTCATTACATCAATGGTACCAGCACAAGTAAGGCAATAAATAAGAAAAAGTTCGTTTGCCAAAATCTCTATTTAGTTTTCACTGGTTAATAAGGGTGGGCTCATTTGAATTAGCCCGACCTAGTACTGGAGAGGCCAGACAGCAAAAATCGGAGTTAGTTCACCGTCAGGCGACGTGACGATGAGATGACGATGTGGGCGGAGTGGAGTGGGGGGGGGGGGGGGGGGGGTGATTAAAAAAAGAACAGGAGCGTATCCTGGTTTATGCATTACGGGATGCATGGTGATTCTCAATCTATCAAAAATACACACAAATTGATTTCAGTACGAAGTATAAAGTTTAAGTAGTAACTTTTGAAATTATCTAATTTAAATTTGATTATTTCAGACCTGGTAATACAGCATATAACTTGAAAAAAACAGGCTGGTATTTGCCCACCCTGCCCATTATTACCAGCCGTCCCTGACACACACACTTATTAACTCCGAAATTCTAACGCGCTGACCTGTACCGGCAGCAGCGGGTGGAACATCGGGTGGCGGCCATATTATTGCAAACGTCACCATTAGGCCATCTTTTGAGCAAAGTTTGTGAATTATTAATTATTTTATGATATTATGATATAAATAGTCTTTTTTTTTTCTAACTAATCTATCTACACGTTGAAATAAAACGAGGCGCCGGTGCATCCATCTATGCCATAGGTGGGTGTGTGACGTCAGCTTTATTCATACGTTGCGGCTGACGCCTCTTCTTTTTGTTATTTTTACCAATAATAGGGGAATAATATGAGTGTGATTTGAAAATCCTGGTTCAAATCTCATTGGAAGTGTGCAAACAGTCATCTCTGTAGCACTGGGTGCATATTATAATAATATTGTGCAACTGATTTTCAGGTTTTAGAGTGAAAATATCTTATTATAATTACTGGTCGTCAATAAAGTTCATCAATCCACGCTCTTTTATAAAGGGAATGAGATTAGCCGAAGAGTAGCGTCCCTTGATTGGACTTCACCCATAGTCTGTGACGTCACCGGCGGAAAAGTTATTAGAGAGAGAACGTCATATTGGTTGAAGCGAGGACGAGAGACGCATGCGCACAACCAACATGACGTTCTCTCTCTAATAACTTTTCCGCCGGTGACGTCACAGACTATGGGTGATGTCCAATCAAGGGACGCTACTCTTCCGCTAATCTCATTCCCTATAAGTCCCGTATTGATAAAACTCGACCTGCTATTAAAATAATTATGTCATCGTATGATTCACAATATGTAACCTATCTAGTCATTGTTTATGCATTATCCAAAGAATTGGTTACATACACACTTCCAAAGAGTTTTGTGTTTGTAACCACTCCTACGGATAGACCTGTAAATGAGCTCTATAAAAATTGACTGAAACTGAACCTCACTGAAACTCTTCGGTATCAGAAAAATCCAAAGAATCAAAATGAAAGGTAAACAGCAAGCTCGCTTGAGCAAAACAATGGCAGAAAACTAATTTACGTGGAAATTAATTAGGCTACTTACAATTGTTTCTTATAATTAGGTACCCAATCAGCGAAGAAATTAGAAACAGTCAACCAGTTTGTTTACAATATGAGACAATCGAGATGTGCTTGTAGCAATCATATAACTTCCGGCGTTCGCATTAAACTTTTACATACTTTTATGAAATTTTGCCTTAGACGAAACAGTGAAATTTATCGCTCGGCGGCTCAGTTAAAATTGGCTACCGTTGGGATCACGACAGGTTTGGAAAGAAAAAATAATTTCACGAAGGCTGTCTGAAATTACACTGGGGTGTGTTCAGACAGGGCAATTCTAAGAAGTGTCACTTAGCCTTGGCAATATTATATCCATCGTTTAATATAAAGGCCCATGAGCTATGCGTAGCGCTGTGGAACATTCCTAATTACTTCACGGTCATTCGACTACGATTCATGAATTCTTTCTTTCTTCTTCATTTCTTTCTTTCCTTTTTAAAAATATTTGACGAATTGACTGATTTCAGTTAATTGACTGAGAATTTACAGATCTTTATGTTAGTAGCAGGATGCATTGTCAGATTCTGAAGATTACGGGACGCAAAAGAGCGAGAATTGATAGCTTTCTTGGCGACCAGCATATATTATTTATTAGATTTAGAAAATAAGACGACATCACCCTGAAACCAGAAGATTAATTAAACAAGGTAGGTAGGTATCCGATCCTCAGGAAAAGTAGTTTTACACTTTCAATGAGAATGGAACCAGTTATTTTGACATCACACTTGTGATCCCTATTTTAGCTCACAATGCGAGTTTTTCTTAGCTGTTTTTTTTTTTTTTTTTGTATCGAGTGCTACGAAAATTACTTTTTGGCTCGAATTGAATGGGGGCAAATTATGAACTCTTCTTCTCCTTCTATGATGATGATGATGATTATTATTGTTGTTATTATTATTATTGTTATTATTACTATCATTATCATAATAATAATAATAATAATAATTATTATTATTATTATTATTATTATTATTATTATTATTATTATTATTATTATTATTATTATTATATTATTAAACGGCTAAACTCAACCCCAAGCTCATATTTTCGTATGCAGATTCAATTTTCAACGTCAAGTACAACTCGACACGATACCATTCTGAGACGATGGGTCAGAATCGCTGATTGGGGGATGACTGCGTCGGATAAATATTCAAAAATTGTTCAATTAAATTAGAAAAAGAACACAGCAAACTTAGGACAACAAGCAATTACTTTTCTGTTAGAACAATTAATACTTGGAATAACTTGCCAGAGAGAGTTGTGATTGCTGAAAATGTAAACGCCTTCAAAGTGCTGAGTTGGACAGATTCTGGAAAGAGTTGCCAACAATCTGTGATCCATGCTACCACACAGACTAGACCCTTGAAAGATGAATTGGCAAAACTGAATACTTTGCCTGAACCATCTACATTAATTCAATTCAATTCAATTCAATTCAATTACTATCTCCATCAAGTGATCTTTTTTGTCAAGGCATCGATAAACTAAAAATAGATTTTCTTCAAAATGGTAGACAGTTTAAAAACGGGATTGAGTAAATAATTTATTATAATTTGTTCATCATAAACATTTTTCTCACTTTCGTCTGCTTGTTTGTTTCCTGCCTGGCCATCAACCTCGAGTCCTCAATGACCCCAAAACGGCGGGGCCAATGACTTACAATCTTAAACAAGCAAAAATAAAACGGAAGGATTTAAAGTCAGCGGACTGAACGAGAGAGCGAGAAAGTGAACGCGAGTGAGTGAGAGCATCACGAATCGCAGGCGAGGCGCTGGCGAGGGCGAGAAGCAAGTGCCGAGGACACGTTGTTGTTGTTATTGTTGTTTAAAAATAGAAAGAGTGGGAGGGAGGGGAGTTGAGGTCGGCAGATACATTATAATACTCGGCTGTTTTCGTAGTTGTTCGCGTGTTCTTATCGTTTGTCCTTGAGGAGGCCGAATTAACGAGAAACTATGTCGCGAAAAGGAAAGGTGAAGAGGGGGAGAGAGGGGGTGCGGCAACGAGCCAACGACCTAACCCTCGTGTGTGTGTGTGTGTGTGAACGGGGAAATATTTGTGTAAATTCGCGATTGTGTGTTGGATTTCCCCCTACCGGCTCTCTCTTCTCTCTCTCTCTCTCTCTCTCTCTCTCTCTCCTCTCTCTCTCTCTCTCTCTCTGTGTGTGTATGTGTGTGTTTGTGTGTTGTGTGTCCCTTCTTCGATACCAATGTCTACTCCTGCACAATATTTTTGACAGTCCCTCTGAATTTCATAGAAAACGGTCGGGGCTGCCTGAAGCCGGTGATCGTGAAAATACTAACGACGGAGTGAAAATGAAGAGACTTCGAAGCCTCTCCATTTTCACTCTTTCGTTGGGAATTTTCACCATCAGACATAGAGAGATCATTCAAACAGACACACTCACGCACACCTACTCTCCTTCTCTCTCTCCCCCTCTCTTTCTCTCTCTCTCTCTCTCTCTCTCTCTCTCTCTCTCTCTCTATCTGGCGTTGGTACACACAATCTCGAGTAGACACAGATAAAAGCCGACACACACGAGATATAGGTGGAGAACACGAGGGAAAATATAGTTCAACGAGGAGCGTTTGCGTCACGAGTGAAAAAACTCATTCATGTGCGAGGCCATGCAACGTAGAGAGGCGAGAGGCGGCCGTCTCGTGACAGCTGATTGGTCGACTCGCCTGATATTGCTGTTAGAACTGACTCAAGTCACGAGCCGCTAGCGAGTGGATTTTCCCACCGTGTTTCTCTCAATAACAAACTTCGCATCTTGGCTTAGTTTTCAACTTGCCACCGTCTGGTAAACATCGTACTGTGTGAAAACATTCCTGTTGGAATTGTGTTATAAACAAACAAAAAAAAAAAAATAACAGTTGAACGGACTACTTATTTCTTTCACATTCTTTGAACATTGGATTATATGTTTAAAATTATCTTATAACTGTGTTTGAACACATCATTTATTGTATTTAAATTTCCTTGTACCAATTGGACTAATAACTGTCTTCAAAGAAAGTTCTGATGTAAGTTTTACTAACTGCCATAATATTATTAGATAATTTAACATTACCTACTTTGCCATTGCCTTGGTGATGAAAGAGAAACAACAATCAGTAAATAGTTATGACAATATTTTAAACTTTCCTTTTATGAATTGGACCATTGTATTCAAATAAAAGTTTCATGCAAGTTTTTACAACTATGTAAATGTACCTCAGTAAGAAATACGTACCCTATCCTTCCTTTGGTCGTCCTTAATGATGAAAAAATACCAAACAATTAACAATAAAGGCATTATCTTAAGATTATCTTAGGATGAGCTTTATCAGTTCAAACCATTATAAGACTAGTCTCATTTACATATTTCTCTAACAGTTATATAGCCATCAGAGAGAAAAAAAACTTTATAGATTGCCTAAGCCATGAGAATATTGAAATGATAAATCTTATGTTATTTGAATATGTGACTATTTAAAAATTATAATAAGACGTCAAAAGTATGCAATTTAATTTTTCAATTATCTGAACAGAAACTGTAATTTATATCATCATTGTTTTCAATTGTTTAAATTGACATCTCTCTTTTTTTGTTTTAGATCCTTGTATGAGAGCCCAAAGTTGATGGAGGTGCTTCAAAGAAACCGTGTTTTATACGGACTAGCGCCCACTGCAGCCATGTATCCTCCTGCAGTGCACCGCATGTTTGTGTCCCCTTCAGATGTCTACTCGTGTTACACATACGAGGCTAACACCCCTTCCAGAACACCCACACCAGAGCGCCAGCAAACGAGCAAAGCATCGTCATCTTTACACCAACCAAAAGCACCAGCTGCTCCAATGGACATTTCCGCTAGTCAGACCACAACCCTTCACTCTGTCTTAAGAGGTGAAATTCCTGCCGCTTACTCCCACTTAGCCTCCACGTATTCCTCATCGCCCCCTTCTTCCCAATATCATCATACATCAATGTTATCCTCTGCATTATTATCATCTTCACCATCTTGTTCATCTTCCTCACAGTCTTCATCATTATCTTCTCAAAATATCAATAGCAACTCAATATCGGCAATGGAGATGGAGTCCTCTAATTCGTCCTCCCCTTCATTATCCTCATCGTTACCAAGGACCCTTTTGCGTCATGCAGTCCCCAGCCCATGCCCAAGTCATCACAGTTCACTCAGCTACAGCCCACGACCTCTGTCTCATGCCTCCCAAGACTCCTTGTCCGACGTGCAAACGGAACCAATGGACCTTAGTTGTAAAAAATCATCTTCATCATCTCGGAAGAGAACAGCTGTCTCTGCATTCCTCGATGTTGCAACAGGAAGAGCGTCTAGTGAACTATTATCTTCATCTCTGCCAGCAAAGTTTGGTTCATCATCTTCGTCATCTTCAGATTATTCACCCTTCCCATCGTCCTCTTCACCCTCCGTCACATCAATGCACAGTTTCCCCCCAAGTCCAGCTGATGGCAACGGTGGAGAGGAATTCTCTCTTCTCAGGAATCTCCTCAGTGTTGGCAAACACAATCTCAGCCCTCCGTCCGGATCTTCAGGATTAAGTAACTCTAGCCCAAATCTGACAAGCTCTGGGTCAGATCGATCTTGTGATTCCCCAGCTTCTGACTCTTTTTCAACTCGTACACCAGTCTCAGGAAATACCAGAGTTACCCTGGCAAAGAAAAACATGCTGCCCGTCAGTGCACGTGTTTCAGACTGGTTAGTGAAAATTGTTCGATTTGCAAAGTCTATTCCAGAATTCTCAACGTTGTCCCACAATGACAAGGTCACTCTAATTCTTAACTCCTGGAGTAGGTTGATGCTCTTGTTCATGGCTGAAAGTAACTTCCAGTTCGCTGTGACCCCTATTCCATCATCAGTTGACTCCTCATTATCATCATCAGACTCTAGTCCATCCCAGGATGAGCCTACGATGAAATCAGTTGAAGGCGTCCAGACTTTCATCAAGAAATGTCAGCAAATGGCTGTAGACAGCAAAGAATACGAGTTCCTCAGAATGCTGGTCCTTTTCAATGCAGGTAAGATATTTTAACTCTGTATTTGAAAAAAAAAAAAAAAGCCAAAAAAAACCCCTAAGTTATTATGTCTTAGTTACGTTTAATATTTATCTATCCTTCAATCTCCTCTTTTCTTTCTTTTTTTTTTTTTTTGTTTTTTTGGTAGTCATTGTAATCCTCTGTCTTCTTCTGACCCCCCCCCCCCCCTCACCTTTCTCTATCATGCCGATTATCCCCTTCAAAGACAGAAAGTGTGTCAGTCTATGGAGTTGATGTCTACACCATGCATTTTTCTACTCTTCTCATTGAGCCTCCGTTGCGATATACAGTTATCAAACTACTAGGCCTAACAATGAGGGAATCGCCTATCTTGCATTTTCATAATCGCACGAAAGTAAAACATTAGATCAAGGAGACGTTGCCGCATGCCTTTCTTTCTGTTTTTTTTTTTTTTTTTTTTTTTTTTTTTTGGTTTTTTTTTTTTTTTTGGACTTGCTTTTAAATGTAGGCCTTTGGTTTTCCCCTTCTATCTGAAATATAGGTTTCTAAGTCAGTACGGTGTCGGTGTCATCATGTCGTATTCACTCTATATAGAGTGGGCGTAGAGTGTTCTGGTTAATACTTGCTTACATTCATGAAATATATTACTTTATCAGTTTTGGCTAGTCTTGCCACACTGTAAGTAAAGCATGACATTAATACGGTCGTTTATAATTATGACGGCCTTTTGGAGATTGTTTAGTAATGTTTTGTTTGTCTTACAATTACATACGCTGAGACAGAAATATATTGTCTGTTATGAAAGGCATTGGTCACGTGGCAGCAAAAATTGATTTTTCTCTCTTTTCCTTATATTTTAGCTTTCTTTCATTTCTTTACCTTTCAAATTCCAACGCCTACGTGGATCAGTCTTTATTTATTGTTTAGCTGACACACACACACACACACACACACACACACACATATTAATATATATATTTATATATATATATATATATATAATATATATATATATATATATATAAATAGAGAGAGAGAGAGAGAGAGAGAGAGAGAGAGAGAGAGAGAGAGAGAGAGAGAGAGAGAGAGAAGAATTTGAATATGGATAATCCCCCATAAAACCATCCTAGTACTTTAGTGGTCCAAGATTTCATAATACTTTGGAATCCACTTTAACCGGACTGGGTGACCCTCCAGTGACCATGGTGCGATAATGCTATTCCAAGGTGTGCCCGTTTGTTTCAATCGATTAACCTTGTGGCCAGTAGTCCTGACGTAGCTGTAGCAAACTGACCATTTATTTGTAAGCAAGGTCAAAGGCTGGTCATGGTTAGGTAACTGGTCTAACATTCGCTCTCCCTCACTCCCTTTCTCTCCTTTTGTCTCTTGTATGTGTGTTCAAGGTTTGTACTTTTGCGCGTGATGTTTTCTCTCTTCATATCTTGAGAGTTCTGTCGTGCGTGTGTGTGTGTGAGAGAGAGAGAGAGAGAGAGAAAGAAAGAGAGAGAGAAAATTATATTTTGAAAGATCAAATTAATGTTTTGTATAAAAACGCCCGTACCGTGTTCTCAATAACACGACATACATAAAACTAAATTAGAACACACGAAAGACCAAAACAGTCAAAAATGATACAAAACAAGTCGTTAAGCAGATATCATTTTTGGAATTGCCTTCGAGACATTGCCTGTTTTTAGATCCTGTCATTTTCCACGAAATCGACTCGAGAAAGCGAGAGAGAGAGAGGAACTGCTTTTTTTTCGTCTTCTCGTCTGTATTTTCCCCACGAGATTAACCATACGTTTCTTTTCCTTCATATTTGTCTCACTTCACACAATCTTCTGACCGCACCCAATTTTGGTTTAGTTACCCTAATCTCGTGTAGACACAGGCTGTTCTACTTTTGCTATTTATAAATTCCTATCCAACTCTCCTGTCGCAATTCGGTTGTTTGTTCTGGTCTTTATTTAGATTTGTTTCTGGCTATTTTCGCTCGTGGCATAAGAATAAGAGCAAGTCGGCAGAGCAGACTGGCCTATAGATAGTTCGAAGATGACGTCACTCAGGTCTTTGTTATTGTTTTTTGCCATCCGCGTTTATGAGTAATGCTCACTGAACTGTATTAACCCGACTATAAACGTTCATGGATACACACAGTTTTGTGTGTTGGTCCGTTATACTTCCGGATGGCAATGTTATGAGCTTCTTAGCCAAGCGCATACTATCTATAGAAGGAAGAAGAGACAACGGGATCGGCGGGTGGGTTTGGGGGGGGGGGGGGGGGGGGGGGGGGGG
>NC_088363.1:92582089-92594589 GCF_034508935.2 Berghia stephanieae
TTTTCCCCCATTTGCCTTAAATTCTTTGGGGCCATATTTTCACACCCCCCCCCCCCTTCTTTTCTCTTCTCGTGTGTCCTGTCCTTCTCTCTCTCTTCTCTCTTCTTTTCTTTCTTTTTTTCCTCTCTCCTTCTTCTTTTCTTCTTTTCTTCTTTCTTCTTTTTTTTCTTCTTTTCTTCTTTTTTCTTTTCTTCTTCTTTTTTTTTTTTCCGCCCCCCCCCCCCCCCTTCTCTCTCACACAAACTACCCCCAAACATACTTTTATACTCCCAATTCTCTTGTTGTCCTCCCGTTCGGCTGTGCATTATGTGGCGTAGTTTGTATTCTCCTTTCTCTTCTCTCTATCTATCCTCCCATCTCTCTCTCTCTCTCTCTCTTCTGTTGTGTATGTGTGTGTGTGTGTGTGTGTGTGTGTGAACCATGTGTATATTTTAAATTATCGTGTGAGTTAGTGTTACCCAAAATCATGATCGAAGTATTACATCATTAAACCCTCAATTTGGGGGCCGTCGATAAACTCTCTCTCTCTCTCTCTCTCTCTCTCTCTCTATCTCCTCTCTATCTCTCTCTCTCTCTCTCTCTCTCTCTCTCTCTCTCTCTCTGTGTGCGTGTGTGTGTGTGTGTGTGTGTGTTTGTATGTTCAATCCATCGAACTCACAAAGGCCTTGTTTCAAACAACAGGAAAATAAGCAAGGACAAGAAAACATCCATAACGTTACAGCACAGTGCTTCTATGGTTACACGTAGCACGACTGGAAGGTCACATTTCTGTCATAACGTTACCAAGTCATAGAAAAGTGACCTTCAGTCCGATGTTTACGAGGCTGGCGTTCACCCTTGGCGGCCAGCAGCTCACATGCCACCTCCTAGTCTGTGCATGCCACTGACTTCACTATCTATAAACACTAGATACGCCGTATTTTCATTCACTCTCTTTTCCTTCGTTTGATGTTAGGTGACGTGACGATAACAATTTTTTCACCTATCTAGAAAGAAAGTATAATATCGTCTGAAACAAAAAAACCTCGGTAGTATTTCGGGGAAGAACCAGGATGCTTATTAGTCAGATGAACCGCTTAGCTGTCGTACTCTGTCTGGGAGCAACGTAAAAGTGGCCATAAAACTCGTCCTTCAAAATCGATCGATTTAAATGACCCACATTTTAGCGACAACAAAAATCAACCCAAAACTCTCAAACCTGGGACCATGGTCCGTTTAAGCACGAAGTGTTTCATAATATTAACGTGTGTATAATTCGTTTGACAAAGCCTCTGTATCGTTAACCGTATTTTATATATATATATATATTATATATATATATTATATATATATATATATATATATATATATATATATATATATATATTTCTTTTCTTTGAGCACTTAACACGACAATCAAATATATTTTGCATTTTATGCAAAATATCAAACCGTTGTTTTCGTTACCACCAATCAGTTTTATCAGGTAATTATATAATTATTTTTTAAACAATTTCATTGATTATTTTTTCAAATTGATTAATCCATTTTAAAATCTTTTTATTCATTTATCTATTTATTTATTTATTCATAAATTGGTCGCTCGCCAACATTAAGATTTGTTGTTTAAAATTTTTTGAACAACTTCCTATTTTGCTCCCTGTTTACCTGGACTGGATTCCAAGCGATTCCACGCAAGAGGACGGTGTCATGAATAACATTGCAATTAATGGAGCTCGAAGGATAAGGTTCATTTGTTGTGATAAATAAAGTTTTCATCTCGTGATGCTTCCGCGAAGACGAGAGACGCATGCGCACAACCAACATGACATTCTCTCTCTAATAACTTTTTCCGCGTGACGTCACAGACTATGGGTGACGTCCAATCAAGGGACGCTACTCTTCCGCTAATCTCATTCCCTATAGATACGTAACATATGCCATAAGAAATGTGACATATATATATATATATATATATATATAATTAGAGAGAGAGAGAGAGAGAGAGAGAGAGAGAGGAGGAGGGAGTGAGAGAGGAGAGAGAGAGGAGAGAGAGAGAGAGAGATGAGAGAGAGAGAGAGTGAGGAAGAGAGAGCATGGGCATAGAGATGGATGAGAGAGAATCGTGGCCATAAGTTTTTAATGTATCATTTAATGAAAACAATACATACAAATATATTCTGCTATCACCCTTCTTCATGACCACTGTCTTGTTTGGGTCATAACTGCGAATCAATCGCAGTAAAATTAGCCATGGCTTATGCACTTTGGTTCATGCGACTTCCTATTATTGTCACGATTATAAATCCGTGTCACGATTATAAATACCGTTACCTCATACACACTGACTGGAATCAACACAGCAAGCTCACGCCATGTGCCAGTAACCGTAAGGGCACCAAAGACTTCCAATGGTGATATCATTGGTCACAAATCGCATCACACATTTAATTAACAGTGCGGTATCATAGGTGAGCGGCCTTGATTGCCTATGTCAAAGATTTTTCTTTGTTTGGAGAAATAGCGAGATTCATTGTTAATTGCATTAATGCCTGATTAGAATGTTGTATTATTTTCTTTACTTTTATCTTCAAGTATCTTTAATAGAAGTTGGCCAATAAAGATACCGTATTTGTTAAAGCTAGACCTCTTTTGTGTTAACGTGACAGTATGTTGCTATATATACCGCTATTCTTGATGTCTGCATATAAGGTAGTAGATGAACTCTTTGATTCACATTGTGCTACCAATAGAAAGCTTTAACTCCACAGCGATGTTTATGTACATGTACATGGCATAATTCTTGGGATATCGTAACGTTATTTGAAGGTCGTTGGCTGGTTGTGTATTACGTAGATAGTGGTTAGAGTTGTTATTGTGTATGCCGCACTTTAGGCCCAGCCATGCACGTGCTCGTGGCCATCAACATGTGAGGTTTGACTTCGAACGCACACGTCTGGAAATAGACATGTATTATTGATATATTCATATTATTCCAACAGACAAAAGGAAATAATGAACAAGCAAATGAGAGCAATAAAGGGAAAAATAGAATATAATCCGTCCAGGCCTACTTGCTAAGGTGATCAGGTCTTGTAATCGAGCACAATGATTGGCTTATTAGTATTACTGTAATGGCCATATGGGACCCTTCGTCTCAAAACGGTATGAAGTCGGGTTGGTTAAGATATTAAAAATTGAATTCATAGCCAGAAATATCAGACTTGTGTTGAGTTTGTATGTTTTATTGAGGAGAATGGATACCATATTGAAGGGTGCTAATGCCAACAATTTATATTTTTTACAAGTTTAACATTTAATTCGGCTTTTAGGCATATAGTTCATTCCGACATAATACCGTTTTGAGACGATGGGTCACTTATTTTATCTTATTTGTCTTCAGAATATTTCCATGACAACAATGTGACCATCACAATTGGATTGTTTTGGATTGTCGGACTTGTATCATAATATTATTATTTCTCGATAAAATTACGTTTATTCCATGCGAAAATGGAATGGTTGTTATATTTTAAAGACATGGAATTCAAGCCCACAGTTTGTAATCTTTTCCATTGAGAGAGGATTTTTGTTTGTTTGTTTGTTTGTTTTTGTTTTTGTTTGTTTGTTTTTTGATTTTTTTAAGGGGGGGGGGGGGCACACGGGGCCAATAATTTAGCCCAAAACCAAGTCTATACTAAATTTTGATTTCTAAATAAATTACCAGATTTTTTTTTCTTTACATTTGCGTGTATTCTTTCGTAGCTATTATTTTTCAAAATATCACACTGAACACGTTTCATCGTAAATAAGTGCTAATTGTATAATAATAATAATAATAATAATAATAATAATAATAATAATAATAATAATAATAATAATAATAATAATAGTTAAAGTATATTAGCATTCTGTTGAAGAACTAGTTAATGGGACAAAATATGTATAGCAAGAACAGATTTTGTGTTTGAGGGAATAATCTATCTTTGTATTTGTGTTTGAGGGAATAAATCTATCTTTGTATTTGTGTTTGAGGGAATAAATCTATCTTTGTATATATATATAGGTATTTTGGGTGTGAATGGCGAGTAAGGAGAGAGTTAATTAATACATAACACACTTAGTGAGTACACGATCCAAATGCACACTTAGTGAGTACACGATCCAAATGCATTATTTCTTTTGACATTTTAACGAAAACGTTGATTGCGGCTTCATTAGACATCATGGTAAAGTTGGAAAATTCAGCGCCAATTGTCATGACTATTTCTGGGATTGAAGTTTCTGGGGGGGGGGGGGGGGGGGGTTTCCAGGCTTTTTGGTGGGGCAAAGTGGCCGAGTGGTTAAGGCATTGCACTGGTATCCGGAAGGTCCCGGGTTCGAACGCCGCTTCAGGCACTTTCGTTTTTTTCCCTTGAGCAAGATTATTACCCCCCCCCCCCCTCCCCCCCCCCCCCCCCCCCCCCTTCCCCCATTTGCTCACTTGGACAACATGGGTGATTCCTGTTGAAATCAGACATTCTGTTTGATGGATTATCTAATTCCTTCATGGAATGCCTAGGCGACCGGATCTGATGGTTCCGTTGCGACGTTTAGTAAAAAATATCCTCCAAGAAATGGCAGGCCAAGGGCGACAACCGAGAGGTTGGACTGGCGGATTTTATAAGAACATAGACAAAACCCGTTCTTGACAAGTGCAGAGGCTGCTAGCAAGGAATACAGATGTGTCTAAGAACATCGTTTTAAGACGTTTGGGCGCTCGATGTGTTTACGCCTATCGTTCATTATTGGGCAACATTTTAACAGCTGCCCACAAACCTAATCGTCTTCAATGGGCTCTTGAACATAATATTGGATGGACACAGGGACGCTGAACAACATACCCTTTACAGACGAGTAACGGTATTTCATCAATCGCATTGACGGAAAAGTCTTTCGCCGAAGAGACCCACGTAACATTCACTAATACATCCATTAGAAGCTGCTGCCGCCTCGATAGACCATCATAGTATTATTTATAGTAGTCTGAGACCATTAGACGCGGTCGCTAGGCTAACAGGCATGTCCAGAGTCGATCTAAAGGCGACTACCTTGTATCCATGAGACGTCGCCCACAGTCGGCAGTATTGGTGCGGCTATGTGGTCTAGTCAGTCACATCTATAGTATATTATGAAGTCCTAGGGTCTAGTGGTATGACACTCGCTTTCGGATCGGAAGGTCCTGGGATCGAGCCTCGCTCGGCGCATAGCTGAGTCCTTGGAAAAGACTCTTTACTCACATTCTCTCACCGTACTCAGGTGTAAAATGAGTACCTGGCTGTTAACAGCGTTGTCTTTGTCCGAAAAATGGTAGTATCGCCTAACAGGCGGCATGTCCCGTCCAACATGTTAAATGTTGCTGTTGACCAGGGACCCCTTGTAAAGCGCATTGAGCACATTTAGTGGATATTGCGCTATATAAAAGCTCAATTTTTTTAACAGTCAGGAGGTCGTATGGCCAGACCACAAATTTGATGCAAGAGGAAAATGAATCCGGTGCAACACTGTAGCAATCACGCCGTTGATGGAGGATTCAATGCAACACATGAGAGCAAATCAAACATTTCAAAATGAATATATCTCCATAATAGTTCAGTAATCGTGAAGAACTGATTTCAACAACACGAGGAAACATCGAACTGCCTCAGCACCATGGTGACATTCCAAAGCTAAGAAAACTTGCACTAGACAGATTTATGGAAACAGCTTACTAACTGGATACTAGATATAGACTGACACTCGAAGTGACGCACACATTCACGGCAAGCAGCCATATTCATTCCTTCAACAGTGAAACCACAATGCAGTATCTACTGCTATCTGAATCAGGACATCACATGCCATAGTATTGTGAAACCAAGTCTGGGAATTTCATTCTTAAAGCTTTCAGAATTTCATTGTAGCTCTTCATTTCGAAGTCAGTTATAATTTTATTGTCGTCAGCATTGCAGACGGTCTATGTATGAAAAACATGACAAGTTACCGAGGGAAGAAATCACTTTAATCATTTAATAGTATTTTAGATTGCATATTATTACTGTGTTCTTAATTTTTCGAACTAACAGTTTCAGAAACGTTATGATTAAGAATATTGATCAAGTTTCATAATGACAAGCATGGGTGAAAGTTACTCAAAGATATTAATCTTGCAAAGGCAGGTGCTCAGAAAAAAAAATCCTGCAACTACCAATAAGAGGAAAAAAACAGAAGTGCGATTAATTATATTATTATACAGTTGCCGTTTTTTTTCATTTTCGAATTCCGGCCAGACAAAAAAAAAACAACAAAACGGCGAGACCTCTTTTTCAAAAATAAAAATCCGGCCATGCCGGATTTTTCCGGCGAACTTTCACCCATGATGACAAGCCTTCCCGTCCAAGACCATCGTTAATGTCAGTGTGTTTTTTAATAAATAAAAATAAATAAAATAAATAAAATTCCATTTGTTCATCCCATAGGGGAAATTTGTCTTTAGGGTCTATTCCAAGGGAAGACTGAAATACCATAGGCGTCAGCTGCAGTGCAGCGCCGCAACGTGAGCTTGGGCTAAGTGACTAGCTCAAAGTCACACAACGAGGCAGGTAGTCGAACTCGGTACCATTCGTGTGCGAAGCAAAGACCTTACCGCTGAGCCACTGAATTTATATAAAGCTATCACATTGCTTGACGTTATGTATATAATTATAATGTCATTGAGTGATTCAAGAAATTGATATTCCTCTCATTGTTCAGGAAACACTGTTACTGGACAAATGTCACATCAAATGGCATTCATTGTTACAGATCATTTTAATACGAAAAACCACCAGATTGACATTAGAATAAAGACGAGACAGTTCAAATCTCCATTCAAGTAATTAACGAAATAGATGGACACGACATGGACTAGACGACAATAAATAAGGCACACCAAGCTTACAAAGAATTCATTGGTGATTCAGACTGACATATTATAGAAATGAAATAGTTAACAATTTTGTGTGAGATACACTTTTATAATATTATCATTTATTAAATCTAAGGTTATAAGAGACTGTATTGTAAGTTGTAACATTAAAAAAAAATTGAGACAAGGATAGAAACAAAAAATGGCCAAGGTTTTCAATTGTGGATCTTTCTCTATATTATTTTTACTATTTACCGCCTTTGATATTGCTCGGTCAGGTAAGAAGGAAAACTAATCATAATTCCATTGTATACTATGTTTTAACGATTGATTAAAGTTTTGGACTTCTTCGTGAGACGTATATATATCGTTGATGCGCTACTATTTAGAGTGCGGTAGTGCCGCGCTGAGGACCGGTCCTATTGGACCGGTCCATTGGCCTACGGTCTTTTAGCTGTGAACCGGTGATCGGTCCCATAGTGAAGACCGGCGGCGGTCCTCACTTCTTATCACCTTTCAACTAGTGCCGCGCTGAAGACCGGTCTGATCACCGTCGGTCTCGCGCCATAGCCTACTACTTCCCCAGCGATTCGTTGCCTTCGGTTGCCTATCTTCCACCAATCACCACCCATCCCACTTAATTAATCGCACCCACCCCCCTTTGCCATACACTAAACGACACAGACGACCATACAGGCAGACGACCACCAACCTCCACTCCGCAAACCGCCCTTTCGTGTGTGAGATGGGGGGAACAGGAGGCGCACGCCTTGGACGATTCCATTATACGGGGTAAATTTCAAAATTTACTACACCATAATGATCGCAATGACAATGATCTATGGTGAAGGCATGACCCCTCTTCTCTAATGGGTTATTGTTTGAAATGTATGTGACTACTAAAGATGTGTGTGTTTGTGTGTGTGTGTGTGTGTGTGTGTGTGTGTGTGTGTGTAGCGTCGTGTAGCGGTCTTTAACGGTTCAAGAATGAACGATCCCACTTCCAACAGTCTCTCAGGAATGTTCAATGTCGAAAAGGACCGGACCGGTCCTTGCGGTCTTCATTTCCCAAGGACCGTAGGACCGTGGTCCTTAAGCTTGCCAAGGACCGCCCCGCACTAGCTTAGAGACTATTCGATGGAGAATATGACGTGCTCATAAGCCAGACTGGTTCGTCTTAACGGGATGTGCATTCAACGGGTGAAACAATGGTTTTGGATATTGATGCACGCGATAGACCGTCACTGTGTTAAAGATGAAGTGGCCAACGACAAGACAGAGAAAAAATCAAACAGTATGAATTGGATGAACTCAACGAAAGAAAATACTCGTGTCGACTGTAAAACACAGAAAGTTGGCGTATTATGGCCATATACGACGCAACAATAGTCTCCAGAAGTCAAGACGAGATGGAAAGATTAATGGGGGGAAAGAGGGAGAGGGAGACAACGAAAGAGCTGGTTGGGAAACATAAAGGAAATGACTGGGCGTATGAAGGACTGCTCGGACATGGCGCTAGGCAAAGATGTGTAGAAGACCATGGCAATTAACCTCGATGAGAAGGAACCCCGGTAAGGTAAGATAAGGCCAATGACACCACGAGGACAACATACAACATACCCAAAATCAAAATATGAGTATGTCTGGAGCTACTTGAAACGACAGATCAAAAAAAAAAAGAGACGATTCTAATGACTTATTTCAAAACAACAAAATGCAACTTATGCCTAGAAGAAATTCCACCTAATCAAGAACCCAAACAAAACAACACTAAACAGAAAAAAAGGCAATTTTCAATACGTGTCCACACAGAAGAAACATTTTACTGGCAGCCATCCACCACAATTAACAGCAAAACACACACACTCACACACGCACACACACACACACACACAAACTTCAACATAGACATTCGAAAACACACACAAAAAAAACGTATTCACAAGGGATCATTTATTTGTCATTTCGCCCCGATGATGCAACTAAAAAATATAATAACTCAGTCACCTTTAAATAATCCGCACTCTAGTGCGGGGCGGTCCTTGGCAAGCTTAAGGACCACGGTCCTACGGTCCTTGGGAAATGAAGACCGCAAGGACCGGTCCGGTCCTTTTCGACATTGAACATTCCTGAGAGACTGTTGGAAGTGGGATCGTTCATTCTTGAACCGTTAAAGACCGCTACACGATGAAAACCGTGGTCTACAGGAGTAAAACACACGGAGTAGTCACACTCATTTCAAATTGTAACCTAATTAGAGAAGAGGGGTGATGCCTTCTTTATTTGCTAACCGTACTTCATTGTTACTTCGATAATTTAATAAAATTTGAAATTTATTCCCATTAACGGAGATAATGGCATCGCCCAAGGCGTTGATCGAGTTGTTCGTGGCGTTGATACACACACGCAACTCCTACCCCCCCCCCCCCCCACACACACACATTAGAGGGCAGCGAGCATTGAAGAGTAAGAGAGAGACGTGAAGTTATAATAAGAGGGGGTGGATGAGGTAATAAGAGGGGTCGATGGTGACTTTTCGCCAGATCTAACAAACTCAGCTACCCATTCATTGCTGAGTAGACAGGGATTCAGAAAAAACTCGACTGCACCCGGGATCGATCTCTGGCCCTTTGCGTATAAAGAGAGTGCTCTATCAACTGAGCTATCGGGGTCCCCAAATATTCTATTGGACTTTTTTAAAATTCAGACGTTATAACTGGGTTTTTTGGAAGGAAGAAACTAATGAAACTCATATTATTTGATTAGTAAAAACACCAAACGAAATTTTAATATTATTGTATTATTTTAAATGACAACACTGCGATAGAAAGGAGTGGTGACAAGAGATGGACAAAAGAAAACAAAAATCGGATTTGCTACTTGCTAGGTTCGACACACACACACACACACACACACACACACACAAACACACACACATCTTTAGTAGTCACATACATTTCAAACAATAACCCATTAGAGAAGAGGGGTCATGCCTTCACCATAGATCCTTGTCATTGCGATCATTATGGTGTAGTAAATTTTGAAATTTACCCCGTATAATGGAATCGTCCAAGGCGTGCGCTCCTGTTCCCCCATCTCACACACGAAAGGGCGGTTTGCGGAGTGGAGGTTGGTGGTCGTCTGCCTGTATGGTCGTCTGTGTCGTTTAGTGTATGGCAAAGGGGGGTGGGTGCGATTAATTAAGTGGGATGGGTGGTGATTGGTGGAAGATAGGCAACCGAAGGCAACGAATCGCTGGGGAAGTAGTAGGCTATGGCGCGAGACCGACGGTGATCAGACCGGTCTTCAGCGCGGCACTAGTTGAAAGGTGATAAGAAGTGAGGACCGCCGCCGGTCTTCACTATGGGACCGATCCCCGGTTCACAGCTAAAAGACCGTAGGACCGGTCCAATAGGACCGGTCCTCAGCGCGGCACTACTCTAAGCTACAGTTTCTAATCTCTCTCTCTCTCTCTCTCTCTCTCTCTCTCTCTCTCTCTCTCTCTCTCTCTCTCTCTCTCTCTCTCTCTCTTTGAATGTGGCCATAACTGCTTGAAAGGGATTTTGCTCATGTTGGTTCACAATTTCCGCATGCATCTCGCAGGTTGTAATGGGTGGAGGTCTGATCTTGGTAAGCCTTTGTTGAGCGGTGATTATACAGCCAACAATAAAAACCAAGAGAAAGATTTCGGCAACTTGCATAACCCAACACAAAATCTAAGCAGCCAATTAACATTCCCCTTTCTTCAATAATTATGATGATAGCATTATGTATGGAAGTGAGTTGACGGACTTCTTCAAAAATAAACCAAAGGCAACACATTGTCAACTGCAGACGATATATTATATGGAAAACTGAAGAAGACTGAATCAAAATACATCATTGATGAATGGAATAATAGAGAAAAACCCAGAGACATTTCAATGTAGTTTGATGTTTCATAAGGTTCTATACACATTTCAAAGAGAAAATCATTACACTTTGCAAACATGAAAATTATCTTCCTGTTAATTTCATCATGACTCTTAACAAATACAATTAATATATTATTCCCTTTTCATGTATTATTTGATACAATGTATTTTTGCATGGATATTAACAATGTCTTATTTCAAAAGTGTCAAGTTACTAATGTGCAAGACTATGTTTATATCGCGATGATTTTATGACAATTTGTATTCATATCCATCCATCAGATAGCGAGGTAAAAGTATCTTCCCGACCAAATTGACAATGCAGCTGGATTGGCAATATGAAAATCATTTGAAAGTGTTTATACTTATGCAATTTATGGTGTATGACATAATTGTATATTTAATTGTATTTGCCTGCAGGGAAAGCAGCAGCAGCAGCTTCTTATGGTGCTCACACTATTATGTTATGACGATCGACCCAATCATCATAGTCTCCACGCTGCCATCTGCAGGGCCATTAGCCGAAGCACGATGTGCATGATGAATTTATTAAAATATGCCACATAAATTAATGGTCATTTTTATTATTGCGTTGTTTTCAATGTTGTACTTTCATTATTACAATCGTTATAAATGTTTTATTTCTATAAACATGCCAGGTCGAGCTTTGAGCACACCAGAGGATATCAATAGTTTCCTGAGCTGCGAGTGGAACTACCGCGCGTTTCTGAAGATATGCCATGAACACGCCATGTCTTGCTCTGGACGATGTGGGACGATTGTGCACGAGGAACCAGATGTAAATAACAAAGAGTACATTGCTTGTTCTTGTGATGACGTGTGTCAAATATACGGTGACTGCTGTTGGGATTACGAAAAATCGTGTCCAAATGAAGTGACTAGTTATCAGAAGCTTTTATCCGGTTTTAATAAATTGCACTTAGCTAAGAGTGAGTGTGTTAATGGTGTGGCATCAATCGTTGTAGACACAGAAAATGAAAACGTTGACACGGAAGACTTCAATGCAATTATTGATGGTGACCATAGAATGTATTTCGTCGATCCATTTGTGAGCGTGAATGATCTTCATTTTAAAAATGCCAAAATATATGAATATCTCTTGGCAGACATGAATAAAGTTAACAACGCGACTGCGTGGAAAAAAGAACTTCCCATCATCAATCATTTTTCCTACAGAGATCTTGAAGAATATTTTCTCGATGGGGAAAGCCACGGTTTTCAAAGTCTGCAAAACATTCCACCCGAAGGCGTACAGAAAAGAATGTGTCCACCTGAGTTAATTGCAATCAAATGCCCTGGATGCCTTTATTTTCATGAAGAAATAACATTTAATATTAGTACTTTGAGCAGGTGCGAAAATACTGCTGATGAACTGACTGATACTCCTATCTATTCAACAAGCACCTACAAAGACACTGTTTCAAGCACCATTATGTCAACCTCAACACATCGGCCTTCTAAAAAATCATTTGAAATTGAAATTGGTGAGCAATCCAAGTCTAATGATCACGTCACGTGTCATAAAAAACTATCCCTCTGACCGATCACGTTCTCAAAATTTTTGTTCTCTATCACGATGTCACTTTCACAGTCTGGTAAATTAGAATTTGAACTACTCGATGGTAAGAATTATCTGGGTCAAAGAAAATGGGAGTCTTTAA
>NC_088363.1:92599589-92601250 GCF_034508935.2 Berghia stephanieae
TTTAAACAAGACCATGACGCTTATGCCTGGACCGGGTATTCACAAATTCTGCTTTTGTGTTCCACTTTTCGAATCGAATTAATCTCTATCTTATCCGTTTATTTGCAAATTTTCTGCACTTTATAAATAAGACCATAACGCTTATGTCTGGACCGGTTGTTCGCAAATTCTGCCTTTGTGTTCCACTGTTCGATTAGAATTAATCTCTATTTTTTCCGTTTATTTGCAAAGTTTCTGCACTTTATAAATAAGACCATAGCGCTTATGTCTGGACTGGGCATTCGCAAATTCTGCTTTTGTGTTCCACTTTTCGAATCGAATTAATATCTAGTCTATCCGTTTATTTGCAAAGTTTCTGCATTTTATTAATAAGACCATAACGCTTATGTCTGGACCGGGCATTCGCAAATTCTGCTTTTGTGTTCCACTTTTCGAATCGAATTAATCTCTATTTTATCCGTTTATTTGCAAAGTTTCTAGATTTTATAAATAAGACCATAACGCTTATGTCTGGACCGGTTGTTCGCAAATTCTGCCTTTGTGTTCCACTGTTTGATTAGAATTTTATCTGTTTTTTCCGTTTATTTGCAAAGTTTCTGCACTTTATAAATAAGACCATAGCGCTTATGTCTGGACGGGCATTCGCAAATTCTGCTTTTGTGTCCCACTTTTCGAATCGAATTAATCTCTATTTTATCCGTCTATTTGCAAAGATACTGCACTTTATAAATAAGACCATAACGCTTATGTCTGGACCGGGCATTCACAAATTCTGCTTTTGTGTTCCACTTTTCGAATCGAATTAATCTCTATTTTATCCGTCTATTTGCAAAGATTCTGTACTTTATAAATAGGACTATGACGCTTATGTCTGGACTGGGTATTCGCAAATTTTCCTTTTGTGTTCCACTTTTCGAATCGAAATAACATCTAGTCTATCCGTTTATTTGCAAAGTTTCTGCACTTTATAAATAAGACCATAACGCTTATGTCTGGACCGGGCATTCGCAGATTCTGCTTTTGTGTTCCACTTTTCGAATCGAATGAATCTCTATCTTATCCGTTTATTTGCAAAGTTTCTGCACTTTATAAATAAGACCATAGCGACGCTTATGTCTGGACCGGGCATTCGCAAATTCTGCTTTTGTGTTCCACTTTTCGAAACGAATGAATCTCTATCTTATCCGTTTATTTGCAAAGTTTCTGCACTTTATAAATAAGACCATAACGCTTATGTCTGGACCGGGCATTCGCAAATTCTGCTTTTGTGTTCCACTTTTCGAATCGAATTAATCTCTATCTTGTCCGTTTATTTTCAAAGTTTCTAGATTTTATAAATAAGACCATAACACTTATGTCTGGACCGGGCATTCGCAAATTCTGCTTTTGTGTTCCACTTTTCGAATCGAATTAATCTCTATTTTATCCGTTTATTTGCAAAGATTCTGCACTTTATAAATAAGACCATGACGCTTATGTCTGGACCGGGTATTCGCAAATTCTCCTTTTGTGTTCCACTTTTCGAATCGAATTAATATCTAGTCTATCGGTTTATTTGCAAAGTTTCTGCATTTTATAAATATTAATAATGTTCAAATTTTACCTTACACCCGATATTACAAGTACAAGTGAGCCAGGTGAAGAAGATTGTCAAACAGTGT
>NC_088363.1:92601350-92611350 GCF_034508935.2 Berghia stephanieae
GGTGATACGCTCTTGAATCTACATCTGATCCCTATTTGTTCCCAGTTCCCTATGTCTTACTTTCTCTTGGATGCTTCAACTGTAATTCTAGAACTTTTTACTATCCAATTTTCTTCCTTTTTACTGGCGCTGATATAACCTAAATGTGTTGCAAGCGCCGTAAAAACCCTTAAAAAACAAAACAACAATCATTGTGGAAAGTGTCATTTTAACGATTCAAATGTGCTGGTACTAAACCGATAATTGAGCAACATTTGGACTAGCCTCTGTCATCTCAAACTTGTTAGTGTTTAGTAATAGTAATTAAAAAGGCTGACTTTTATATTTTGCGATTCGATGAAGGGGGGGGGGGGGGGGGGGGCGGGGCTTCGGCACACATCGCCCTCATCCGGGCCAAATGAGCGTTCCTTATTTTATTTTTGAAAAGTTGGCAGCTATGTAGAACTATCTGAAAGAATCAGATATGGCAGAATAAAAAGTCTTTCTACTAACCCTAACTTAATTGGCCAATGTAGCTTTATGTTCAGCATTGTCTAGATACCTAATGTAAAATTTCACTATTCTTTTTATGATAATTTTAAGAGTTGCAATCTTTAGAGGTGACTGTCAAGAAATGACACCTCTGTGCATTTAAATTTCATTCTTTCTTTATCCCCTCATCCTTAATCAGAATAATAATAATTAATAATGAAAAAAAATGCAGCAACGACAGCTTAGAACGGCATAAAGTGCTTAAGAATTATTTTTTTTTTTGCATTAAACTTTATTCAAACGATTTTCAACACTTTTGCTTCACAGTTTATGCTTTTTAACAAATGCAATTAAGCAACTTACCAGCAACAACATATTGGTTTGTTATCATTTGAGGGTTTTATCAGTAAAACTGTTTCTATTCCTTTTATGTTGCACTGTACACATAACAAACTTCATGCTTTTATTTGGTGACCAAAGACTTATGTGATACAGGGGATGAATGTTTGTGATGGCTTTTGGAACTGAAATAAACCTGCAATATGATTTGTAGACTTCTATCGTTATGTATCATTTTTCGGTCAAATGTAAATGTAATTTTACACGAGCTTGATGTATCATAAAACCACAATGAGCTCAACGTGCAGCTGGTAGTGGTAGTACATTTATATGGACACGAACAAACGTTGTTACAATTCAGTAACGTACTCCAATTAACACAAGTGAGACTGTAATGAGACTTTTACAATGACTCTGCATCGCCACAAATATGAATTCGAACCCTGGCAACTCGGGCGTCAGACGAACTGTCTACCACGAAACCAAAGCAAGCATTGTGCAAGTTAAAGTGAATGAGATGTTGATTGAAGCCGTTCATTGTGTCCATCAGATCTGCTGTCCTATCCATCCAACTCCATTCACTGGGTGGGGTTCCCGACTTCCCATAATAGGCAGGGACGTACTCGTTGCGTCTTCTATCCCCCTATGTCTGTTTTCCAACTTGTTTTCTGTCTTTGTCTCGGGATGGGATTACTTGGTTTTGTCCAGGACCTGGCTGGGAGGGAAACAGTCAAATGTATAGTTCGAGTTTTGGGAGATTATATTTTTCCCTTGTAAATCATCTGTCTGTTATGCTCTTTATTGTTTTGTTTACATATTATTTATGCTTTGTAAACATTTGAGTGTATCCCTCTTTGTTGGGACCTGTGCTTGTGTCTGAATGAGACGTTTAGGTGATCTCAAACTAAGTACTTTGATAGTGGGCTCTTGGAATCTACTGTTTCCTATTTGAAACAAATCCCCTTTGCCTTACTTTTTCTTGGGTGCTCTAATTGTAGTTCTAGAACTTTTTACTATCCCATTTTCTTCCTTTTTACTGGCGCTGATATGACCTTAATGTGTTGCAAGCGCCGTAAAACCCTTAAAAACAAAACAAAACAAACCAAGTCCATTCAGTGGTATACAACAACAACAAATAAACTCCTCTGCCTGGTCCCTTCTATCTCTGATCTTAACCTGGGTCGTCAGGTTTCTAAAGGGGTCGGGGACTGCAAAAACAATGGCGCACGGAGCAACTGGGAATATTTTTTGCCGTGTTTGAGTCCCAGGTTATTTCCCTGAGCGCCCTTCTGAGGGATGGACCTTCCCAGGAGTTAGTAAATGCGTTGCTCGGCCATTTCACTCTACGCACACTGGGATAAGCTTCGACACTATGGCCATGAAGCTCTTAATCTTAAGGACTTACTTTATTTTAGACAATTTGGTGGTAGCTCACTTGAAAATGCACTCTTAGGTATACACATATATAAACATATACTGGGCTCCCTAAAAGGGTTTTTTAATGTGGTCTCCCTAAAAACATGTTTTTACCAAATGTCTCCTTAAAGCTACAGAAAAAACTTAGTAAAACAGTAGGGGGACCGAGTAATTTTCTATATACCATTGTGATCATCAAGCATCAGAATTGTGTTCATAAATCATTGTAGGGCATCAAACTATACTCATTTGAACAAAGATTGAACAGTTTAATCAATTTGAACAAGACATATGCTTGGTCCTCCAATTGGTGCATTTCACAGTGGTCACCTTAATAGTGGATTGATACTTATATATATATAAATATATATATATATATATATATATATATATATATATATATATATATCATTAACACATCATTAATGCATATTTGTGCCCCTAGCTAAGATACATCTGATGTGAATTTAAAAGCAGCGTTGTTTTCACAGTATTACAGGAAGCTATCAAAATCAAATCAATTAAATATGTTTGCCGCACCGTAAAATCATAGAAATGAACTTGATGCACTTGATAAGTATGTAACCACGCCGGCCGGTGTGCTATATTCATAAACCTCACTGAAGCCGTGAAAAAATAAAGTACAGGCGGGCCTTATCGGATACCTTAAACGATACTACTCATTAATGTTGAAATTAGTGAATACTCGATACTTTTTGGCGCTTAATCTAAATTCCATGTGTTGCTTGCTTTGGTTTTGTTATGAATAAAGTCAATCTTTATTATTCAAAAAGATAATATAACAATTAAGTGTCAAATGAAAGAAAATTTAATGAACTCTTCTTTTACTAAAGAGTCTGTGGTAGGCTGACAGTTGACCCATGTCTGACCTCGTCTGACCTCGTATCTAACTTTTCGACTTTCGCACCGCAATACGCTGCATGCCCATTGTTCTTATAGAGCAGTATAATTAGATGCCCCAAACGTAAACAATAACAAGTTGCTAGTGATTTCCGTTAGGGACCGGAATAATTTACGCACAATATAGGTCTCCCAATTTTGTAGTTTGAGTTGTAGGCAATACACTTTCAGTATTTTATGTTTAAAATAAAATCTAACAGTTGCAGAAATAATAATATAAGACTAAATTATTCTGAAAATCAGGCTCCGAATAATTCTCGTTTTGTTCACACCAGCGCAATAATTTGCTCTGGTCTAAAAATAGATAGACTGTAACTTTTGATAAATTTTACCTTTTGTTCCATAAAATATCCATATCTAGACATTATTTGATGCATGATCGAGTATTTATGAATATGTGTTTCTTTTGCCACCTAACAGCCAAATTTTAAAGGTTATTTTTTTCTATAATTTACATTGGAACTTGAGCTGTCAAGACAGGAACATGTGGTTTGCCATGTGCTTCTAGACCTTTGTTTACGTTTGGGGCACCTAATTATACTGCTCTATTTTATTTACAAAAATAGATAGTATCAAATAAATTATTCGATTCTGAAAATGCTTAATTGATAGGGTGTGTCTTTTTTACGAAACAAGCCGAAACCCGCCGAAACCCTGCGAAACCCGCCGAAAACCCGCCAAAACCCGCCGAAACCCGACGAAACCCGACGAATCCCGACAAAGTTATGGGAAGTAGGTGGCTGTGGGGAGTGAACCTAGAACTCAGGGAAGTGTACACCATTGGGGAGTGAACCTGGGACTGGGTTTCGGCGGTTTCGTAAAAAAGAACCAGTGCTTTTTTACGAAACCCGCCGAAACCCGCCGAAACCGGCGAAACCCGAGAATATCCAGCAAAGTTATGGGAAGTAGACAACTGTGGGGAGTGAACCCGAGACTCAGGGAAGTGTACACCAGTCGGGAGTGAACCTGAGACTAAGAAAGGACTAAGAATAAGTGCTTTATTACGAAACCCGCCGAAACCCGCCGAAACCCGACAATATCCGGCAAAGTTATGGGAGTTTGGCAACAGTGGGTGGGGGGGGGGGGGGGGGGGGGGGTGATCCTGGGAGTCAGGGAATTGCACACCAGTGGGGAGTTAACCTGGGACTGTGTAAAAAGGATATCAGTGGGAAATAAACCTGGGACTAAAGGGAGATGGATACCATTGAAAGTTGAAGCCGGATGTGGGAGTTAAGTACCAGAGGAGAATGAACCTGACACTATAGGAGATGGTCGCCAGTGTGGAGTGAACCTGGGACTCAGGGAAGTGCACACCAATTGGGAGTTAACCTTGGACTGTGGGAGATGGATAACTGTGGGTATCCGAGCCGAACTATAGGAGTTGGGTACCAGAGGAGAATGAACCTGACACTATAGAAGGTGGGCGCCAGTGGGGAGTGAACTTGGGATTCGGGGAATTGCACACCAGTGGGGATTTAACCTGGGAATATGTAAAAAGGATATCAGTGGGAAATAAACCTGGGACTAAAGGGAGATGGATACCATTAAAATTTGAAGCCGGGTATGAGAGTTTGGTACCAGAGGAGAATGAACCTGTCACTATAGGAGGTGGGCGCCAGTGGGGAGTGAACCTGGGACTATGTAAACAGGATATCAGTGGGAAATAAATCTGGGACTAAAGAGAGATGGACACCATTGAAAGTTGAAGCCGGATATGAGAGCTTGGTACCAGAGGAGAATGAACCTGACACTATAGGGGTGGGCGCCAGTGGGGAGTGAACCTGGGACTATGTAAAAGGATGTCAGTAGGAAATAAATCTGGGACTAAAGGGAGGTGGATACCATTGGGAGTTGAAGCCGGATTTGGGAGTTGGGTACCAGAGGAGAATGAACCTGACACTATAGGAGGTGGGCGCCAGTGGGGAGTGAACCTGGGACTATGTAAACAGGATATCAGTGGGAAATAAACCAGGGACTAAAGGGAGATGGATACCATTGAAAGTTGAAACCGGATATGAAAGTTTGGTACCAGAGGAGAATGAACCTGACACAATATGAGGTGGGCGCCAGTGGAGAGTGAACCTGGGACTCAGGGAATTGCACACCAGTGGGGAGTTAACCTGGGAATATGTATAAAGGATATCAGTAGAGGAAATAAATCTGGGGCTGAAGGGAGATGGATACCATTGGCAGTTGAAGCCGGATCTATTTCCCACTGATATCCTTTTTTAGATATTCACAGGTTAACTCCCCACTGGTGTGCAATTCCCTGACTCCAGGTTCACTCCCCACTGGCGCCCTCCCTTTATAGTGTCAGGTTCATTCTCCTCTGGTACCCAACTCCTATAGTTCGGCTCGGATACCCACAATTATCCATCTCCCACAGTCCCAGGTTAACTCCAAATTGGTGTGCACTTCCCTGAGTCCCAGGTTCACTCCACACTGGCGCCCATCTCCTATAGTGTCAGGTTCATTCTTCTCTGGTACTCAACTCCCATATCCAGCTTCAACTTTCTATGGTATCCTTCTCCCTTTAGTCCCAGATTTATTTCCTACTGATTTCCTTTTTACATAGTCCCAGGTTCACTCCCCACTGGCGCCCACCCCCTATAGTGTCAGGTTCATTCTCCTCTGGTACCAAGCTCTCATATCCGGCTTCAACTTTCAATAGTATCAATCTCCCTTTAGTCCCAGGTTTATTTCCCACTGATAACCTTTTTACACAGTCCCAGGTTAATTCCCCACTGGTGTGCAATTCCCTGAGTCCCAGGTTCACTCCCCACTGGCGCCCGCCTTCTATAGTGTCAGGTTCATTCTCCTCTGGTACTCAACTCTCATATCCGGCTTCAACTTTCAATGGTATCCATCTCCCTTTAGTCCCAGGTTTATTTCCCCACTGATATCCTTTTTATACAGTCCCAGGTTAACTCCCCACTGGTGTGCAATTCCCTGACTCCCAGGATCACCCCCCACTGTTGCCAAACCCCCATAACTTTGTCGGATACTGTCGGGTTTCGGCGGGTTTCGTAATAAAGCACTAATTCTTTTTTACGAAACCCGCCGAAACCGGCCGATAGCCTTAGTCTCAGGTTCACTCCAGACTGGTGTACACTTCCCTGAGTCTCGGGTTCACTCCCCACAGTTGTCTACTTCCCATAACTTTGCTGGATATTGTCGGGTTTCGCGGGTTTCGGCGGGTTTCGTAAAAAAGCACTAGTTCTTTTTTACGAAACCCGCCAAAACCCAGTCCCAGGTTCACTCCCCAATGGTGTACACTTCCCTGAGTTCTGGGTTTTCACTCCCCACTGCCACCTACTTCCCATAACTTTGTCGGGATTCATCGGGTTTCGTCGGGTTTCGGCGGGTTTCGCAGGGTTTCGACGGGTTTCGGGGGTTTCGTAAAAAAGACACACCCTCACGCAGACTCTTCCTTTACTAAAGAGTCTGTGGTAGGCTGACAGTTGACCCATGTCTGACCTCGTCTGACCTCGTATCTAACTTTTCGACTTTCGCACCGCAATACGCTGCATGCCCATTGTTCTTATTTCATTTACAAAAATAGATAGTATCAAATGAATTATTCGATTCTGAAAATGCTTAATTGATAGAGTACTCGATAACTTTCACTATTGATTAATGCCCATCCCTAAAATAAAGGTGTGAACGGAAGGAAACTTAAATATTGATCATGAACTGTTTAATTAGAATGATGGGAGGAGAAAGAAATGGCTGCCAACACAAGACTTAAACATCTAAAAATAGTAGTGTCTTTGGAAATGCGACATCGTCGTTGATGACCTGTTGCCTCAACACGGTGTCATGCTAGAGTGTTTAAGACGTTGAGCTTGTCTTAAATTTAATTAACCAGTAGATTTTTGACCAATCAAAACATGGAATGTGTGACACAACTTCAAACGTGCTCGTACAAACATTGTTGATTGTTTATAAACAATAAAGTGAATGATATCCACCTCAATCTTACCATTGTTGTTTTTATAGATAGAATGCGCTTGGCCAAGGAGTTCACAACATTGCCATCCGGAAGTATAACGGACCAACACACAAACTCTGTGTAACCATGAACTTTTATAGTCTGGTTAATACAGTTTAGTGAGAACAACTCACAAACGCGGATGGCAAAAACAATAACAAAGGCCTGAGTGACGCCATCTGCATACTATCTTTACATATATATATATATTTAGACCTGTAAATGAGCTCTATAAATATTGACTGAAACTCTTCGACAAAATGAAGATTCAATTATTTAAAAAAAAATAAGGGCATCATTGGAGAGGAGAATGATAAAAACAATACATTAAAATAGTGGGTGTTATTTCTATTCTTACTGGAAGTATGACTGCCATAATTTGATGTAGAAGGAATGCTAAATAAGCATGTCATTCATATAGTCATATAGGTAAAGATGACTTCATCCAAGTCATATTCCTGCCTCTGGAATTTTTTTTGACATAGTCAGAAAAATAATCACCATTATCATCTTTAACTTCTAGCCATGACCAATTGAATTTATTCCTCACACTCACATCTTTAACTTTATCGATGCTCGACAAGTCTGAATTGCGATCCACGAACAGCTCAGCCATTGTGAGAACATTAAAATAATGTAGCAATGAACAAACTTGATTTTCAATCAGTAAATGAAAGAGAAAAAAAATTAAATAAATATGACTTCTGGCCAATACACTGAATTATTAAGTAGAAGTGAATTATCAAGAAGAAACTTCGGCAGGCGTAGCGGAAAAATTCAAAGAATCGAAATGAAGGTAAATCGCCACAAAACAGCAAGCTCGCTTGGGCTTGAGCAAAACAATGCCAGAAAACGTCCTGATTTGCACGGGAATTAATCAGGCTACTTACCATTGTTCCTTATAATCAGGTACTCAATCAGTGAAGAAACGGTCAACCAGTTTGTTTACAATGTGAGGCAATCGAAATGTGCTTGTATCAATCTATCCTAATCTAACTTTCGATTTAAAGGTGTCTCCATCATCTACTCGAGATGTTACTTCCGGCATTCGCATTTTATTTTTTCTTTATATTTTTAAAACCCGGCTTGTAATTGTGGTCAATTTTGGCTTAGACGAAACAGTGAAATTTATCGCTCGGCGGCTCAGTTAAAATTGGCTACCGTTGGGATCACGACAGGTTGGAAAGTGAAAAAATAATTTAACGAAGGCTGTGTGAAATTACACTGGGATGTGTTCAGTCACGCCAATTCTAAAAAGCGCCGCTTAGCCTTGGCAATAAACCCATCGTTAATATTAACGGCTCCCATGAGCTATGCGTAGCGTTATTGAACACTCCTAATTACTTTACGGTCATTCGACTACGATTTGTGAATTCTTTCTTTGTTCACTTCTTTCTTTCTTTCCTTTTTTTTTAAATATTTGAATTTGACAAATTGACTGATTTCTGATATATATATCTGCAAATTCGTCATGCTGCGTAATCTTATAGCCTGCCACTAGAACCCACAAAGACTTTCTGTCAGATATAATAGACCCAGTTACCAACCATGACTTCGCAGACTGAAGGGACAGAATAAACAAAAAACACACCTCGACTCCACACCTGATCAAAACGGGTGCATTCGCTAGTTGGGCGAGAGCTCTACCAATTGTGACCCATCGTCTCAAAACGGTATTATGTCGGAACGAACCAGATGCTTAAAAGCCGAATTAAATGTTAAACTGGTCAAAAATATAAATTGTTGGCATTAGCACCATAAAATATGGTTGTCATTTTCCTCAATAAATCATATAAACTCAACACAAATCTGATATATCTGGCTATAAATTCAATTTTCAACATCTTAACCAACACGACTTAATACCGTTTTGAGGTGAAGGGTCACAATTGAACTATCTGGATCCGTCGGATGACGCCACACAAATAATATCAATTAGTTAATTTTAATTTATTGATATAGCGCTTCAATATTCACTCACGAAGTTTCCAGCAGAGATTCATTCACATAGCAGGCACACACATGCACACACACACACACACACACACACATGCACACACACACATGCACACACATACACACACACACACACACACACAAACAAACACGCACATTGTCTCTCTCTCTCTCTCTCTCTCTCTCTCTCTCTCTCTCTCTCTCTCTCTCTCTCTCTCTCTCTCTTATCTACTCTACTACTACTACTACTACTACTACTACTACTACTACTACTACTACTACTACTACTACTATACTACTACTACTACTACTACTACTATTACTACTACTACTACTCTACTATTACTACTACTACTACTACTACTACTATACTACTACTACTACTACTACTATTACTACTACTATCACTACTACTACTACTACTACTATACTACTACTACTACTACTACTACTACTACTACTACTAGTGAGTATTAGTATAGTAGTAGTAGTAGTAGTGTAGTAGTAGTAGTATGTAGTAGTAGTTGTTGTTGTTGTTGTGGTTGTTGTTGTTGTTGTTGTTGTTGTTGTTGTTGTTGTTGTAGTAGTAGTAGTAGTAATAGTAGTAGTATGTAGAAAATAATAATAATAATAATAATAATAATAATAATAATAATAATAATAATAATAATAATAATAATAATAATAATAATAATAGTAATAATATAATAATAATAATATAATAATAATAATAATAATAATAATAATAATAATAATTAATAATAATAATAATAATCATCTCATCATCATCATCATCATCATCATCATCATCATCATCATCATCATCATCATCATAAAAGAAGAAGAAGAAGAAGAAGAAGAAAGAAGAAGAAAGAAGAAGAGAAGAAGAAGAAGAAGAAGAGAAGA
>NC_088363.1:92615970-92638470 GCF_034508935.2 Berghia stephanieae
GGAGAATTTTTCAAAGGGGGCATCCGCCATTTTCCGATAGTTTAAGCCAGTTATAAGTTACCATGCTCTTTGGGGAAGAAGTGATTTTTTCCGACTGTTGAAGAGTAAGTGAACTGACCAATAGCCCGGGTTTGACTTCATGGGAGTGACAGGGATTTGAAACAAACCGGGCGTATGAGTCAAAAATCTCAATAAAAAAATATAGCTTATTAAACAACTCAAACACCCCCGGGTCGGTCTAGACGGAGCGGGCCGAAGGTCGTACGAACTGACTTTATACGATGATGTGTCAACAAAAGTTTTTTTGGTTTTTGCTAGCAAACCCCATTAACTTTTGTGTTTTTTAAAATTAACTGTGAGGGTTTTGATGCATTGTTTTTGGGAAAAAAAAAAAAAAAAAAAAAACAACAACAAACCATAACTATGCCACCGGATTTCCCCTCCAAACACACGACCAAACACAAACTACACACACACACACACAACCACATACACACACACACAGACACAACACACACACACAGACACAAACTGTGGTAACCTTAAACGTTTATGAGGTTAATATAATTTAGTAAAAAAAAATACTGATAAAAATGACTGGCGGAAAAACCATAATAAAGAGGTCAGTGAATCAATGTCGATTTTCTAAAAAATTGCGCTTGGCAAAAGCTTTTTCATTGCCATCCGGGGAAGTATTAACGGCCAAACACACAAAACTGTTTTTTATCGATAAAGTTTAAGTCAGGTAATACAGTTCGTGAGAATCATAAACGCGGAGGGAAAAAAAACAATAACGAAACCTGAGTGATCTTTTTTTGAACTATCTATACCCCATGAGAAAATGACAAAATGCAATTATTACATTATTGTATGGTGGTTTTTCCAAAGGGGGGGGGGGGGGGGGGGGATAATATTTTTTAGGATTTAAACTGTGATAACGATGGATGTATCGATTTGGTTGTTGTTATAAAATTGGTCGTATTGGTTGAAAGCCCGTCATTCCTCTCTCTCTCTCTCTCTCTCTCTCTCTCTCCCTCTCCCCCCTCTCTCTCCTCTCTCTCTCTCCTCTCTTTATAAAAATATTTTTAAAAATATCTTATTCAAAAATTTTCCGATAAAAATGACAACAATAGATAACTGATTCGATGCTACACCAAATACCAGATAATGAAAAAACTTAGTAATGGTAACAAAAAATAATAATGATAATAATAAATAATAAAAAATAATAATAATTTTAATAATAATAATAAAATAATAATAATAATAATTATATTATTATTATTATTTATTATTATTATTATTATTAAATTATTATTAAATTATTATTATTATTAAAATATTTTATTATTATTATATTTTTATTATTATTATTATTATTATTATTATTATTATTATTACTATTATTATCATTATTATTATATTAATTAATTTATTATTATTTTTTATTATTATTATTATTATTATTATTATTATTATTATTATTATAAGGTGATGATGATGAGGGATGATGAGATGATGAATGATGATGATATGATGATGATTATGAAGATGATGATGATGATGATGAGATGAGGGATGATGATGATGGAGATATGGGATGAGGATATGATGAGATGATGATTATGATATGATGAAATTTTTTCCATATTTATTGTTCTAACAAGTGGAAAATCCGCCAAATTCGAGGGTAACATAAAGGCATGTTACAGTATGGTATAAAAAAAAAATATATACATATGGGGGATTGATGAATAAGTGAAGGGAATCCAGGCAACAGATTATAACAAAGAATCCAGGACTCGGCGAATTGTATCCCGGACAAAATCGGATCGAAGGTCCTGGGTTCGAGCCTCGATCGGCGCATAGTTAGTCCTTGGAAAAGGCTCTTTACTCACATTCTCTCATCGTACTCAGGTAAAAGAGTACCTGGCCCCTTGACAGCGTTGTCTCCTGTCCCAAAAAAATTGTAATAAACCCTAACAGGCGTCAAGTCCCGTCTTACATGTTGCTGTTGGCCAGGGACCCCTTGTAAGCGCTTTTAGCAAGTTTTCGTGGATATTGCGCTAAAAAAAAGCCTCTTTTTAAAAGTATTTCAGAATATAAATTTAGAAATTGTCCAAGATCGACGTGCAAGTTTCAGGTCGACCACCCAATTTCTTATGGGGGCCCTTGGGTTTTTAGAAATCTTTAAAAAATGACGCAAAATATTGTCCATTTTCAACAATGTTAAACTAGCCCCTAAGTGGGTTCGGATTTTCAGACCTGCTTTTAAATTTCAACGTTGACCAAGATCTAATGTCTATATTTGATGGAACAATATGCGTAATTAATTTAGTAAAAAAAAATACAATAAAATTTTTCTTGGCTACAATTTTTCAAAATCAAAAAAATTAAATATCACCATTAAACATAAGAACCTTTGACCTCCGGGTGGAGTATCTGAACATTCAATCGAAGTGAAACAGATTATCTTTCTTATCTCATGACCCCCGCACTCAGGCTGGTTCCCGGCTACCAAAGTAGGTAGGTAGTAGGAGGAAGGTAGGTCGATAGATAGATAGTAGATAATAGGGGGAAGATAGATAGATAGATGATAGATAAATAATAGATAGATAGATAGATAGATAGATAAAATAGATGATAGATAGATAGATAGGTAGGTATAGGGAGGTAGGTAGGTAGATAGATAATAGAAGATAGATAGATAATAATAGATAGATTTGATGATAGATAGATAGATAGATAGATAATAATAGATAGATAGATAGATAGATAAATAGATAGATAGTAGATAGATAGATAGAAAATTATAAAACAAAAACCATGAAATAATAGTGCTCAACTTTAGAATAAAAGGAGCTAACGATAACAACGTTGTAGAAGTCAAACTATCTTAATTTCAAATGTTTATAGATAGATAGATAGATAGATTTCATACATATGGATAGACGGACACTTACAGACCGACAGGCATACAGATAGCTAGACAGAAAAACGGATGTGAGAGAGAGAGAGAGAAGAAGAGAGAGAGAGAGAGAGAGAAAGAGAGAGAGAAAGGAGAGAGAAGATAGAGATAGAGAGAGAGAGAGAAACACAGAGAGAGAAAACAGAGAGAGAAGAGAAGAAAAGAGAGATAGAGAGAGAGAGAGAGAGAAAACAGAGAGAAGAAACAGAGAGAGAGAAGAAAGGGGAGAGATAGAGAGAGGAGAGAGAGAGAGAGAGAGAAAGAGAGAAAGAGAAAGAGAAAAGAGACAGAGAAAGAGACAGAAGACGGAGAGGGGGGGAAGGGGGGGGGGGGGGGGGGGGGGGGGGGGGGGGGGGGGGGGGGGGGGGGGGGGGGGGGGGGGGGGGGGGGGGGGGGGGGGGGGGGGGGGGGGGGGGGCGCAAAAAAGAAATCGTTTGAAATGAGAAGTCCACTAGATAATTCATGTTTTCCTCGAACTCTGACACCAGAAAAGACAGACAGCTGATAGATTCCCCAAGACTCATTCATCCTTAGTAGTATTCTAAAAAGAAACTTTGTCCCAGAAAAACTTAACCTACATTGAGTTTTGTTCCATGTTTTTTTTCTTCTCGCGAGTCGTAAACAATGATTGAGGATTTCCACATGACCTGGATAGGCAGATGCAAGGCCTACAATGTTTGCTCGATTTTTTTATTTTTTATTTTTTTTTATGGATACCTATTTACTTCAAGTTATTGGCTCTTTCAGCCGTAGCTCAAAAGCACTTTCTTTACCAATAACAAGAGATTTTCGGATTATAATTTTTTTTTTTTTATGGCTTGGAAGGGGCTCTGGATTCCTCCTCCTCCCCCTCCCCCTCCTCCTGTTCCCCCTCCCTCCCTCTGTCTCTCTGTCTCTCTCTCTCTCTCTCTCTCTCTCTCTCTCTCTCTCTCTCTCTCTTTCTCTCCAACAAGCACACTTTTCTTTAGAGTCTTGTCAAAAGGCAACAATTTATGCAAATAATATACGACTAATTTAAGGGGACTAAGTTTTGTCTAATTTACATCGGTGATTCTTACACTCTCAGTTCGTATTTACAGTTTTAAAAATTAGACGATAGGACAGATGTGGATTTCACAGTTAATTACAGAATCAACGAAATTGGCGTGACTCAGCTCTTTGTTATGAACAGCTCTCACTTATTGTGTCAATCAGACTATTAAACGTTTAAGGTTACACATAGTTTATGGTGTTGGTGTGTTATATCCGGCTGGCGGATGTTGTGAGTATTTAAAACTAAGCGCATAGCAGCATCCATTCAATACCGAATTGTTTTAAACAGCAGATTGAAGTGCGGCTATGTGGCTAGTGGTATAACACTCGCTTTCGGATCGGAAGGTCCTGGGTTCGAGTCTCGCGCTGGGTGCATAGTCGAGTCCTTGGAAAAGGCTTTTTACTCACATTCTCTCACCGTACTCAGGTGTAAAATTAGCACCAGGCCGTTAACAGCGTTGTCTTTTTCCGAAAAATTGTAATATCGCCTAACAGGCGTCATGTCCCATCCTACATGTTAAATGTTGCTGTTGACCAGGGACCCCTTGTAAACCGATTTGGGCACATTTAGTGGATATTGCGCTGTATAAAGCTCAATTATTTTTTTAAAGTGCGCCACAAACATCCGAAGCGACAGTAGAGTACCAGATATGAGTCAATGTTACCATTTCCTTTAAATAAGTTACATTCCGGAATTTGAGTTGAAACCATAGCAATCTGGAGTATAGATAGCATTGGTTGAAACCAATTCAACCCCCCCCCCCCCCCCCCCCCCCCCCGCGCCTTTCCAAATAAATAAGTAAATAAATAAATAAATAAAATCTTAATACCTGTCCCCCCCCCCCCCCCCCAAAAAAAAAGCGATCAATCCATCAATAAATAAATAAAAAATTGATAGAGCATTCATGGTGTCACCGTTCCCCACCGAGAAAGCGCGAACATGACCTCTAAACAGGTCACCAGGTCAAAGTCAGTGCGTCAGCATACAACAAGATATGAAGTGAGTAGAAAAGTGCCAGAAGACAATAGAGAATAAAAATTTTTTTCGCGGCGGTGGTGGGGTTTGAACCTGCGACCTTATTGGTACGACAACTCCGCCTGGCAGGTGAGAGCGTGGCTCTACCGTGTGAGCTATCCACGAACACAAAAATATTCGTTTCAAACCCAAAGTCATTTCTAGATCCCTCTCTCACCCACTTCTTGAGATCGCCGATTCGTTCACCACCATCGCGAAGTAATTTTGACCAGCAGTTAAGCTTAATAGCCAATATTCTCATCACAAACATATAACATAGAAACGATTGAGACATTGAGTATGCTCCGTGTATGGGGTGAATTTTTAATTCAGAAAAGTGAGTGGAGCAGGCACTTATGTTGGTAACAACAAGATATGAAGTGAGTAGAAAAGTGCCAGAAGACAATAGAGAATAAAATTTTTTTTTTCGCGGCGGTGGTGGGGTTTGAGCCTGCGACCTTATTGGTACGACAACTCCGCCTGGCAGGTGAGAGCGTGGCTCTACCGTGTGAGCTATCCACGAACACAAAAATATTCGTTTCAAACCCAAAGTCATTTCTAGATCCCCTCTCACCCACTTCTTGAGATCGCCGATTCGTTCACCACCATCGCGAAGTAATTTTGACCAGCAGTTAAGCTTAATAGCCAATATTCTCATCACAAACATATAACATAGAAACGATTGAGACATTGAGTATGCTCCGGTGTATGGGGTGAATTTTTAATTCAGAAAAGTGAGTGGAGCAGGCACTTATGTTGGTAACAACAAGATATGAAATGAGTAGAAAAGTGCCAGAAGACAATAGAGAATAAAAATTTTTTTCGCGGCGGTGGTGGGGTTTGAACCTGCGACCTTATTGGTACGACAACTCCGCCTGGCAGGTGAGAGCGTGGCTCTACCGTGTGAGCTATCCACGAACACAAAAATATTCGTTTCAAACCCAAAGCCAGGCGGAGTTGTCGTACCAATAAGGTCGCAGGTTCACCACCACCGCCGCGAAAAAATTTTTTATTCTCTATTGTCT
Organism: Berghia stephanieae; assembly: GCF_034508935.2. Classification (NCBI taxonomy): domain Eukaryota; kingdom Metazoa; phylum Mollusca; class Gastropoda; order Nudibranchia; family Aeolidiidae; genus Berghia; species Berghia stephanieae. Next base: position 92,622,011 of record NC_088363.1, read on the forward strand.
TCTGGCACTTTTCTACTCACTTCATATCTTGTTGTTACCAACATAAGTGCCTGCTCCACTCACTTTTCTGAATTAAAAATTCACCCCATACACCGGAGCATACTCAATGTCTCAATCGTTTCTATGTTATATGTTTGTGATGAGAATATTGGCTATTAAGCTTAACTGCTGGTCAAAATTACTTCGCGATGGTGGTGAACGAATCGGAGATCTCAAGAAGTGGGTGAGAGAGGGATCTAGAAATGACTTTGGGTTTGAAACGAATATTTTTGTGTTCGTGGATAGCTCACACGGTAGAGCCACGCTCTCACCTGCCAGGCGGAGTTGTCGTACCAATAAGGTCGCAGGTTCAAACCCCACCACCGCCGCGAAAAAAAATTTTATTCTCTATTGTCTTCTGGCACTTTTCTACTCACTTCATATCTTGTTGTTACCAACATAAGTGCCTGCTCCACTCACTTTTCTGCGTCAGCATAGTTTTCTACACACACACACACACACACACACACACACACACACACACACACACACACACACACTTATTAACTCCGAAATTCTAACGCGCTGACCTGTACCGGCAGCAGCGGGCGGAACATCGGGTGGCGGCCATATTATTGCAAACGTCACCATAAGGCCATCTTTTGAGCAAAGTTTGTGAATTATTAATTATTTTATGATATTATGATAGAAATAGTCTTTCTTTTTCTAATTAATCTATCTACACGTTGAAATAAAACGAGGCGCCGGTGCATCCATCTATGCCATAGGTGGGTGTGTGACGTCAGTTTTATTCATACGTTGCGGCTGACGCCTCTTCTTTTTGTTATTTTTACCAATAATAGGGGAATAATATTAGTGTGATTTGAAAATCCTGGTTCAAATCTCATTGGAAGTGTGCAAACAGTCATCTCTGTAGCACTGGGTGCATATTATAATAATATTGTGCAACTGATTTTCAGGTTTTAGAGTGAAAATATCTTATTATAATTACTGGTCGTCAATAAAGTTCATCAATCCACGCTCATTTATAAAGGGAATGAGATTAGCGGAAGAGTAGCGTCCCTTGATTGGACGTCACCCATAGTCTGTGACGTCACCGGCGGAAAAGTTATTAGAGAGAGAACGTCATATTGGTTGAAGCGAGGACGAGAGACGCATGCACACAACCAACATGACGTTCTCTCTCTAATAACTTTTCCGCCGGTGACGTCACAGACTATGGGTGACGTCCAATCAAGGGACGCTACTCTTCCGCTAATCTCATTCCCTATAAGTCCCGTATTGATAAAACTCGACCTGCTATTAAAATAATTATGTCATCGTATGATTCACAATATGTAACCTATCTAGTCATTGTTTATGCATTATCCAAAGAATTGGTTACATACACACTTCCAAAGAGTTTTGTGTTTGTAACCACTCCTACGGATAGACCTGTAAATGAGCTCTATAAAAATTGACTGAAACTGAACCTCACTGAAACTCTTCGGTATCAGAAAAATCCAAAGAATCAAAATGAAAGGTAAACAGCAAGCTCGCTTGAGCAAAACAATGGCAGAAAACTAATTTACGTGGAAATTAATTAGGCTACTTACCATTGTTTCTTATAATTAGGTACCCAATCAGCGAAGAAATTAGAAACGGTCAACCAGTTTGTTTACAATATGAGACAATCGAGATGTGCTTGTAGCAATCATATAACTTTCGATTTGAAGGTGTCTACATAACGCACTTCCGGCGTTCGCATTAAACTTTTACATACTTTTATGAAATTTTGCCTTAGACGAAACAGTGAAATTTATCGCTCGGCGGCTCAGTTAAAATTGGCTACCGTTGGGATCACGACAGGTTTGGAAAAAAAAAATAATTTCACGAAGGCTGTCTGAAATTACACTGGGGTGTGTTCAGACAGGGCAATTCTAAGAAGTATCACTTAGCCTTGGCAATATTATATCCATCGTTTAATATAAAGGCCCATGAGCTATGCGTAGCGCTGTGGAACATTCCTAATTACTTCACGGTCATTCGACTACGATTCATGAATTCTTTCTTTCTTCTTCATTTCTTTTTTTCCTTTTTAAAAATATTTGACGAATTGACTGATTTCAGTTAATTGACTGAGAATTTACAGATCTTTATGTTAGTAGCAGGATGCATTGTCAGATTCTGAAGATTACGGACGCAAAAGAGCGAGAATTGATAGCTTTCTTGGCGACCAGCATATATTATTTATTAGATTTAGAAAATAAGACGACATCACTCTGAAACCAGAAGATTAATTAAACAAGGTAGGTAGGTATCCAATCCTCAGGAAAAGTAGTTTTACACTTTCAATGAGAATGGAACCAGTTATTTTGACATCACACTTGTGATCCCTATTTTAGCTCACAATGCGAGTTTTTCTTAGCTGTTTTCTTTTTTTTTTGTATCGAGTGCTACGAAAATTACTTTTTGGCTCGAATTGAATGGGGGCAAATTATGAACTCTTCTTCTCCTTCTATGATGATGATGATTATTATTGTTGTTATTATTATTATTGTTATTATTACTATCATTATCATAATAATAATAATAATAATAATAATAATAATAATAATAATAATAATAATAATATTAATAATAATAATAATAATAATAATAATAATAATTATTATTATTATTATTATTATTATATTATTATTATTATTATTATTATTATTATTATTATTATTATTAAACGGCTAAACTCAACCCCAAGCTCATATTTTCGTATGCAGATTCAATTTTCAACGTCAAGTACAACTCGACACGATACCATTCTGAGACGATGGGTCAGAATCGCTGATTGGGGGATGACTGCGTCGGATAAATATTCAAAAATTGTTCAATTAAATTAGAAAAAGAACACAGCAAACTTAGGACAAGAAGCAATTACTTTTCTGTTAGAACAATTAATACTTGGAATAACTTGCCAGAGAGAGTTGTGATTGCTGAAAGTGTAAACGCCTTCAAAGTGCTGAGTTGGACAGATTCTGGAAAGAGTTGCCAACAATCTGTGATCCATGCTACCACACAGACTAGACCCTTGAAAGATGAATTGGCAAAACTGAATACTCTGCCTGAACCATCTACATTAATTCAATTCAATTCAATTCAATTCAATTCAATTACTATCTCCATCAAGTGATCTTATTTGTCAAGGCATCGATAAACTAAAAATAGATTTTCTTCAAAATGGTAGACAGTTTAAAAACGGGATTGAGTAAATAATTTATTATAATTTGTTCATCATAAACATTTTTCTCACTTTCGTCTGCTTGTTTGTTTGCTGCCTGGCCATCAACCTCGAGTCCTCAATGACCCCAAAACGGCGGGGCCAATGACTTACAATCTTAAACAAGCAAAAATAAAACGGAAGGATTTAAAGTCAGCGGACTGAACGAGAGAGCGAGAAAGTGAACGCGAGTGAGTGAGAGCATCACGAATCGCAGGCGAGGCGCTGGCGAGGGCGAGAAGCAAGTGCCGAGGACACGTTGTTGTTGTTATTGTTGTTTAAAAATAGAAAGAGTGGGAGGGAGGGGAGTTGAGGTCGGCAGATATATTATAATACTCGGCTGTTTTCGTAGTTGTTCGCGTGTTCTTATCGTTTGTCCTTGAGGAGGCCGAATTAACGAGAAACTATGTCGCGAAAAGGAAAGGTGAAGAGGGGGAGAGAGGGGTGCGGCAACGAGCCAACGACCTAACCCTCGTGTGTGTGTGTGTGTGAACGGGGAAATATTTGTGTAAATTCGCGATTGTGTGTTGGATTTCCCCCTACCGGCTCTCTCTCTCTCTCTCTCTCTCTCTCTCTCTCTCTCTCTCTCTCTCTCTCTCTCTGTGTGTGTATGTGTGTGTTTGTGTGTTGTGTGTCCCTTCTTCGATACCAATGTCTACTCCTGCACATTATTTTTGACAGTCCCTCTGAATTTCATAATAATAATGCTGAAAACTTATATAGCGCTATAGAAAACGGTCGGGGCTGCCTGAAGCCGGTGATCGTGAAAATACTAACGACGGAGTGAAAATGAAGAGACTTCGAAGCCTCTCCATTTTCACTCTTTCGTTGGGAATTTTCACCATCAGACATAGAGAGATCATTCAAACAGACACACTCACGCACACCTACTCTCCTTCTCTCTCTCCCCTCTCTCTATCTGGCGTTGGTACACACAATCTCGAGTAGACACAGATAAAAGCCGACACACACGAGATATAGGTGGAGAACACGAGGAAAATATAGTTCAACGAGGAGCGTTTTGCGTCACGAGTGAAAAAACTCATTCATGTGCGAGGCCGTGCAACGTAGAGAGGCGAGAGGCGGCCGTCTCGTGACAGCTGATTGGTCGACTCGCCTGATATTGCTGTTAGAACTGACTCAAGTCACGAGCCGCTAGCGAGTGGATTTTCCCACCGTGTTTCTCTCAATAACAAACTACTAATTCTCCGGTCATTCGCATCTTGGCTTAGTTTTCAACTTGCCACCTTCTGGTAAACATCGTACTGTGTGAAAACATTCCTGTTGGAATTGTGTTATAAACAAACAAAAAAAACAGTTGAACGGACTACTTATTTCTTTCACATTCTTTGAACATTGGATTATATGTTTAAAATTATCTTATAACTGTGTTTGAACACATCATTTATTGGATTTAAATTTCCTTGTACCAATTGGACCAATAACTGTCTTCAAAGAAAGTTCTGATGTAAGTTTTACTAACTGCCATAATATTATTAGATAATTTAACATTACCTACTTTGCCATTGCCTTGGTGATGAAAGAGAAACAACAATCAATAAATAGTTATGACAATATTTTAAACTTTCCTTTTATGAATTGGACCATTGTATTCAAATAAAAGTTTTCATGCAAGTTTTTACAACTATGTAAATGTACCTCAGTAAGAAATACGTACCCTATCCTTCCTTTGGTCGTCCTTAATGATGAAAAAATACCAAACAATTAACAATAAAGGCATTATCTTAAGATTATCTTAGGATGAGCTTTATCAGTTCAAACCATTATAAGACTAGTCTCATTTACATATTTCTCTAACAGTTATATAGCCATCAGAGAGAAAATAAAACTTTATAGATTGCCTAAGCCATGAGAATATTGAAATGATAAATCTTATGTTATTTGAATATGTGACTATTTAAAAATTATAATAAGACGTCAAAAGTATGCAATTTAATTTTTCAATTATCTGAACAGAAACTGTAATTTATATCATCATTGTTTTCAATTGTTTAAATTGACATCTCTCTTTTTTTGTTTTAGATCCTTGTATGAGAGCCCAAAGTTGATGGAGGTGCTTCAAAGAAACCGTGTTTTATATGGACTAGCGCCCACTGCAGCCATGTATCCTCCTGCAGTGCACCGCATGTTTGTGTCCCCTTCAATGTCTACTCGTGTTACACATACGAGGCTAACACCCCTTCCAGAACACCCACACCAGAGCGCCAGCAACGAGCAAAGCATCGTCATCTTTACACCAACCAAAAACACCAGCTGCTCCAATGGACATTTCGCTAGTCAGACCCCAACCCTTCACTCTGTCTTTGAGGTGAATTTTTTAATTTTTTCCCTGGAAATTTATTTAAAAAATCCCCCCGTGACCAATTTTAAGAAATTTACCCTTTTACAATTGGGAAAATATTTTTTTTAAAATTCGATTCTTTTTAAAACCCTCCCCCCCTTAAAAATTCCCAAGGTTCCCTGGAAAGAAAACACCCCGAAATGACTTTTTCAACTTTTATGAAAAGGCGTTTTTTCAAATTTTTTTCCAAATTTCAACGTTCCCCCCAAAATAAAACACCTATTTTTTCCCCTTGGTGTCTTGAGGGAAAAAAAAACCCATTCCCTTCCCCCTATTAATATCATGACTTCTTTTCTTATAACTAGTCCACCCCAAATTTTTTAACAGTAAATGGGAAGGGGGAAAACTTTATAAAAATGCGAAAATGGAAAGAAAATAAACGGGTTTAAATTGGTTTTTTTAATTTTAAATAAAAAATTTTAAAATTGAATTTAAAAAAAAACCAAAAAAAACCCCTAATTTATTATTTTTTTAAGTTTTTTATTTACCTCTCTCTTTTTTTTTTTTTTTTTTTTTAGTTTTTTGAACCCTCAGTTTTTCAAAACCCCCCCCCCCCCCCCCTTCCCCTTTTCTCCATGCCGTTTTTTCCCCCTTAAAAAGGAAAAATTTTCAGTTAAGGAGTCTACCCTCCCCACCCCCGGGACCAGCATTACTTACAAATCAGGTACCAAAATACATTTTCAAATTATCTGCGAAACTTTAAAACTTGCTAAGGGAAATTTCGTTACCCCAAAATACACCCAAAACCTTTCTTTCAACTCGCCCTAAAAATTTAAAATTTTCCCATTTCATTTTCATTCCCAATAAAAAAATTTTAAAAAATTCATCAAAGCATGGGGATTTTCCCAATCCTTTTCTTCTTTTTTTTTTTTTCTTTTTTTTTTTGCGTTTTAAAGTGGGCCTTTTTTTTCCCCCTTCTACTAAAAAGTTTTTCTAAGTCTCGGTTTGGTTTTTTCCTGCTTTTTTTTACTCATATGGGGGGAAGGGTTTTTGGTTATATGTTCCCAAGAATAATTTATTTACTTTTTTCATTTTCCCCCAAAAAAAAGTTTCTTTAATGGGTCTTTTTTTTTTTAGGGCTTTGGGTTGTTAAAATGTTTTGTTTCCAATTAAAAGCAAGGGGAAAAAAAATTTTCTTTTTTAAAAGGAATTTTCAGTGGGAAAAAAATTTTTTTTCCCCTCTTTTCCATTTACCTTTTTTTCTTACCCAAATTAAAAACGGGAGCAAAAAAATTAAAAACCCTACTACAGTCCTTTTTTTAGTTTAGAAAACAAGACCCAAAACACCCCTTATTTTTTTAAAAATTTATAATTGTAAAGGAAAAAGAAAAAAGGAAAAGAAAGGAAAAAAATAGAGAGGGAGAGGGGGGAAAAAAAAATTTTTTTTTGGGAAAAAACCCCAAAAACCACCTAGTACTTTATTTCCAATTTTTCAAAAATTTTTGGAAAACCACTTTAAAACGGAGGGTGACCCCCGGAAGGGTGCAAAGCTTCCGGGGGCCCCGTTTTTTAATCGTTCCTTGGGCCAGTATACGGGGGTTTGAAATACAAAAGCAAAAACCCTGATGGTTGGGGTAAGGGTTAAAATTTTTCCTCTCCCCCTTTTTTTTCCCCTTTTTTTTTTTTGTTTTTTGGTTTTGTCTTTAAACCCGCTCCCCCCCTTTTTCTTCTTCATATCCTTAAAGACAAAGGGGTCGCCTAAAAAAGATTCCCCAAACATTTGCCTTTTTTTTCCCCGTCTTCTTTTAACCGCCTGGTTAAAAGAAAAGGCACTCATTTATAAGCAAAAAATTTTTCCCTGGGTGGGGGGATTCCCTCCCTTCCTTTTTTTTTTTTTTTTTTTTTTTTTTTTTTCTTTTGCATTTTGTGCTTTGGGCCACCCTTTTTGATTTATGGGCCTTTCGAAAGGTGGTTTTTGATCATCAAAGGGTAGGGTTGAGTGGGAAAATTTGTTTCCCCAAAAAATCCTTCGTGCAAGTCTTGTTTAAAATAGGCGTCCCATTAAGCGGTTTTTTTAATTATGACCTTTTTGGGGGTTTTTTAAATTTTATGTTCAAACATTTAAGCTAAAGAAATTTTTTTTTTTAAAACCCTTTCACACAAAAAAGGGGGCCGCCCCCAAAACCCCAAACCTTTTTTTCAAACTAAAACCCCGGCTCTTTTGCTATTTATTTGTTAAAAAACCCCCACAAAACCCCCCAAAATTTTTTTCCAATAAAATTTTTTTTATTTTTTTTAAGGGGGAGAAAAAAAGGGATGGGGGGGAAAAAAAACCCCCCCCCCCCCCCCCCCCCCCCCCCCCCCCCGTATAATTTATAATTTTCCTTTGTTCTTTTAAAGGGCCCCCGTACAATTTTCATGAACATCCCCTTGCCCCCCCCAAAACCCGCCAAAGCCCCCCAAGTTTCCCCAAACTGACCTTAAATGAGGGGCAAAACGCTTAGATTTCATTTCCCCCAACTTCGGGCCCTTTTGGGGTTTTGGTGGGTTCGGGTTGGCTTTTCCCCCGTTTTTTCAAAAAACCTGAGGGGTTCTGGTCGTGGTGTGGTAGGGGGGGGGGGGAAAAGGGAAGAGAGAGAAAAATTTTTTTTAAAGATCAAAAAAATGTTTTGTAAAAAAAAACGCCCCCCCTGTTTCAATAACACGACATACAAAAACTAAATTAAACACCAAAGACCCAAAAAGTCAAAAATGAAAAAACAAGTCGTTAAAAAATTCTTTTTTTTAAAGCCTTCGAGCTTCCCGTTTTTTTTGTCATTTTTCCCCGAAATCGGTCGAGGGAAAACGAGAGAGAGAGAACCCCTTTTTCGTCTTCTCGTTTTATTTTCCCCGGGTTAACCTATTTCTTTTCCTTCATATTTGTCCACTTTACACAATCTCTGACCCCCCCCAATTTTGGTTTTTTAAAATTTTTTAAACCCTTTCTCTTTTTTATTTTTTAAACCCCCAGGGTTTTTTTGGGGGTTTTTTTTTTTCTTTTTCCAAAAAACCTTAAAAAACCGGTTGTTTAGGGGGGGGGTTTTTTTTTTTGTTTTTGGGGTCCAAATTTTCGATTTTCCCCAAAAAAATTTTTTTTTAAATTTTGGCAAATTTTTCTTTCAAGGGGCCCCGAAGGGGAGCAAATGGGTTTTGGGGGGGGGGGGGGGGGGGGGGGGGGGGGTTTTTTATAAAATTCATTGACTGGGGTTTTATAATTTTACCCGGGGGTTTTTTAGAAAACCCCCCCAGGTTTTTTCCCCCCCCCCCCTCCTCTCCCCCATTTTTTTCCCCCCCCCCTTTTTTTCCCCCTTTTTTTTTTTCCCTTTTTTTCCCCCCCCCCCCCCCCTTCCCCCCCCCCCTTTAAAAATTTTTTTTTAATTTTAAATTTTATTACACAATTTTTTTTCCCCCCCCCCCCCTTTTAATTCAAAAAAAAGAACCTTAATATAAAATACGGTCACAAGTTTTTTGTTTTTTGTCCCTTTCAAGGGGGCAAAAAAACAACAAAACAAAAACCCCGGCTTTTTTTTTTTATTTAATTTCAAAACCCCCCCTTTCCAAAATTTTTTTTTAACCATTAACCCGTTTTATCAATTCTTTTTTTCCCCTTTTAAATCTTCTTTTGATGTTGATACACCTTTATTTAAACACAGGGTTTTAAAGGGAGAGAATAATAGAACCCAAATCTTTTGCCTTCTGTCTAGTTTAAAAAAAAAAAAAAAAAAAAAAAAAAAAAAATTTTTTTTTTAAAAAACCCCAAAAATTTTTAAAAAAAAAAAAAAAAAAAAAAAAAAAAAAAATATTTTTTTAAAAAAAAAAAAAAAAAAAAAATTACCCCCATTTTAAAAAAATTACCGTCCCCCCAAAACCCTTATTTTTATTTAAAAAAAAACCAAAAACCCCCCCCCCCCCCAACCCCCCCCCCAAAAAAAAAAAAAAAAAAAAAAACCCCCCAAAAAAACCCTTTTTTTTTTTTTTTTTTTAAAAAAAAAAAAAAAAATTTTTAAACCCAAAAAAAAAAGAAAATTTTTTTTTAACCCTTTAAAAAAAAAAAAAAAAAAAAAGAAAAAATAAATAAAACAAAAAAGGGGAAAAAAAAAAACCCCCCCCATTTAAAAAACAAAATTTATTTTTTTTACCCAAAAAAAACCATTTTTTTATTTAAAATTTTTTAAAAAAAAAAAAAATTTAATTTTTTTTTTAAAAAAAAACTTTTTTTCCCCCCCAAATAAACCCAAAAAAAAAAAATTTTTTTAAAAAAAAAAAAAACAACCCAAAAAAAAAAAAAAACCCCCCCCCCCCCCTTTTTCCCCCTTTTCCCCCCCCCCCTTTTAAATTTTTTTTTAAAAAAAACCCCCCCCCCCCAAAAAAAAAAAAAAAAAAAAAAAAAAAACAAAAAACCCCCCCCCCCCCAAAACCCCCAACTAAAAAAAAAACCCCCCCCCTTTCCCCCCCCCCCCCCCCTCCCCCCGAAAAAAAAAAAAAAAAAAAAAAAAAAAAAAAAAATGACAAAAACAAATTTAATTTTTAAACCCCCCCCCCCCCCCCCCCAAAAAAAAAAAAAAAAAGGGGGGGGGAAAGGGGGGGGGGGGGGACAAAAATCTTTTTATAATTTTAACCAAGAAAAAATTTTTTTTTAAAAAAACCGGAATGAGTTGGCCTGCCTTTAAAAGGTGGGGGGGGGGTCCGGGGACTTGTGGGAAGCGGGAACCCCTTTTTTTTGAAAAAGGGGTGGTAAAAAAAATGTTTTTTTTTTTTTTTTTTAAAAAAGTTAAAAAAATTTTTAATCTTTCCAGCCCCCAAAACCCCAAAAAAAAAAAAAAAAAAAAAAAAGGGGAAAAGGAGAAAAAAAAATTTTTTTTTTTTTTTAAATGGGGTTTTTTGAAAGTTAAATTTTCCCCCTTTTAACTTTTTTTCCGGCCCCAGGGGTTTAAATGGAAAAAAAATTTTTATAAATTTTTTTTTTTTAAAAATTTTTTCAATACCCCCAAAAAAAAATTTAAAAAAGTAATAGCCTATTTGTAAAAGGGTTCCTCTTGATTCTTCCTTTTAAAACAATTTTAAATGGTTTTCCAAATTTTAAAAAGGGGAAATTTTGGGGGTTGTTTGTTCAAGGCATGGCATGACGTCATAGGTAATTCAAGGTATCGATCCCTCTTCTCTCTCTCCCTCTCTCGAAAAAGTTGTAGAGTGAATTAGAGTAGGACACGGACATGCACGGGAAAGACGGAAGTGGGGTGAGGGTTGGTGGTGATATTTCGTAAATTGCGGTTACATTATTTGGATTTACGAGGATTGGATATTTTTTTTTTAGAGAGAGAGAGAGAGAGAGAGAGAGAGAGAGAGAGAGAGAGAGAGGGGGGGGGGGTGTGATTGCGAGTCAGGTCTTGCCGCAGTTATATGTTATGGTGACATGAATCCGAATGCTAAAAAATTAGTTTTTCAATTTATGTTTTTTTTTTCAACCAGGAAGTTGCATGTTGGCCCTGCTCTATAATACATTGGCATGGGTGGGTGCGTCTGGCGTTACGTGTGTGTGGTGTAATTTGACTGTTTAATCAAATTCATACTTTGTATTTGAATAGAGGAAGTCGGTGAAGAAATGTAAATGTTTTTTGTTTGTTGTTTAAATAGTGTAATCGTATTTGCATTATCTACACACGCTCACACACACACACACACACACACACACACACACACACCCAGAGAGAGAGAGAGAGAGAGAGAGAGAGAGAGAGAGAGAGAGGAGAATGGGAGTATTATAATTAAATGGGTATGCTTATGTTTAAATGTTAAATTTACCCCCTTTTAATGTGTCTTTGTTTTGCCGGCAACAGTCAGAGGTACTTCAACATGGAAATCAGAATAGATATCGAAAGCGGCTGAGTTTCCTGCTTTTATAGATAGGGCTTAGTCAATACCCTTGTTCATAAATGACATGGTATAAAAAAGTACATCAGACCTATTTAGTCAATCTGGATCTCCAGGCGTCTTGATAATCTTCCATAGGTCAGAAAGTCAAGGTAAGACTGGACTACTTTCCAAAATTACTGACAAGGTGCGTAGATTAGGAGTGTGTGTGTGTGTGTGTGTGTGTATGTATGTATGTGGAAGTTGAAACTCACTGACCACCACCTGTGTTACTAATGCCACAGCCACAGTTACCTATTAGGTAACTTCTATCATTGTTATAGTAAAACTGGTCTGCGAGAATAACAGACGCAATTTCAATGTGTCGCATCGTCGTGAACGAATTTGGTATATGGCAATTTCTTTATATTAATCAAATTCACAGCTTTTTAACATTTAATATCTGTCCATCTCGCTCTCTCTCTCTCTCTCTCTCTCTCTCTCTCTCTCTCTCTCTCTCTCTCTCTTCTTCTTATTATATATATATATATATATATTATATAATATATATATATATATATATATATATTATATATATATATATAAAGCACGAACGTCGTGTTAATGTGACTTTTGATGTCCGGTCAGCCAAAAATTGTGCGTTTGGTTCGTTGGCCTTGAATCACCGTGACTCGGTCAGGAGAGACGAAGGTTAAAAGGTCTCGCGAACTCCCAATTCGTTTCGTTTGGTCCAATCTGAATTTGTCGGTTGGCTGTTTCTGTTTCTGTTCAGAACTGGCCACAAGATCACCCTTTTCAACGTCTGCTTCTTCTGTCGCTTCATTGACTTTGACTTCCCTCTTTACCTCGTCTTGGGGTCATCATCGCCATCCGCTGACCTTTGCGTTAGCTCACACTGGTCAATTTTTATTTTATTTTATTAAAACATTTATTTATTATTTTTTTTTTTTTTTTGCCTTTTTTATCGTCCTTTTTCGATTTATCTTTTTGAAATAATTTTTATCGCATTCGTTCTTGTTGCTATCTAAATCTTCGTCGAGTGTCAACTTGTAGTCGGAAAGATGACAAAACAAAGAACATAAATAGCCGTTTGAATGTTTACGGTAGATGAAGAAGAGGATATCCATTTTGTCATGAATTAATTTTTTTTCTCTCTCTTTGGTTTCGAATTTCGAAAGTTTCTATAATCTTATGTTTATATTATTCTTTTTCTCTTTTTCTTTCTTTTTTTTTATGGCTGGATGTTAAGACTCTAGTAGTCATTAGTCGGTCAATTCTTTTTTGTTGTTGTTGACAACTTTCGGTCTTTGTATTATTGCTACTGTATGTGGTCTGGTCTGGCTGGCTCGTAACTCGTCTCATCTAGACCTCTTAATCCCTCACGTCTGTTGATATCATTTTTGTGATGATGCTACGCTCTCAGTGTGACGATTATGATGTGGATGATGATGTTAGTGGTGGTCATCTAAAGGTCGATCGTGTGACCTCTTGACCTCCCCCCCCCCCCCCCCCAAAAAAAAAAAAACAACAAAACTCTGGCCAAAATAACTCCTCGTCTTTCCTACGAAAACGCCAGTTGCGCTGAGAAATCCTGTTTTTGTTTCTAGTTGGGAACTGCTGCTCTTTTACCGTGAAGAGCAGACGGTTATGGATGGATGGATGGACGGTCGGATGTATAGATGGATGAAAACAGTCCATAGATTAGCAGAGGCACGGAGTGACAGTGACCCCAGGAAACCCGTGGCCCTCAAATTTTGTGGGGTCAATGCGCTTGCTGACCGCTGAAGATGCAGAATAGTGTGTAGTTAAAAAGTGCATTCGAGTTCGCGCGGTGAGGGGGTCCACTATGTATTCACTATTTATTAGGCAGAGGTTGTGATAGCAATATCATAAGCAGACAATAAGAAACGCAGGCGGGCAAGTAACACGGATAACAATGCAATCTTAGAATCTTTTTTAATTTTCGCCTTTTTGATCCGCGAACCTTTATCTTACTTTTACTAGACGCTCGTAATTTTAATATGACACCAGGCTTAAATGATCAGATGGTGTCACAAAGGGCGCGCACACACACACACACACACACACACACACACACACACACAGAGAGAGAGAGAGAGAGAGAGAGAGAGAGAGAGAGAGAGAGAGAGATCACTTAAGGACAAGTTATTTTCTTTCCCGTTCCCCATCCCCCATGCGTCTTTTTATACATTTTCATTTACTACACGTTTTGGTTGTGTTCTCCAAACATGCACCTGTCCCTATTAACGAAACAGCAGCGTGCATGTCCCAAGCATTGGGTGCATTTCAAGGACACACATCACATCGCACGTCTGCTCCCAAGTTTTATTCATTTGCTGCACAGCCAATTTTATTTTTAACATTCTTCCACTCCGTCCCCGTCCCCCTCACCCACCCATTTTTTCCATCACCCTGGGCCATCTAGATAAGACATTTTGTATTGTGCTCTCCACAGTCGTCTGCATTTGCGTGACATTTAAATTTGAAGAGGAAATTTTATTATATCCCCTCGTTTCGTCCCGTCAGCCCGACTTTCCCATAATTATATATATATATATATATATTATATATATTATATATATATATATATATATATATATATATATATATATATATATATATAATTTTTTTCACGGTAATCTTGCCTTTGGTTGCATAACAATAGCACCACCCGTGTCCTAGACCGATGATTGGAATGAGTATAACTTTTTTACATTTTTCAATTCTAGAAAATAACCTTGCGTAACGCCTCTCTCTCTCTCTCTCTCTCTCTCTCTCTCTCTCTCTCTCTCTCTCTCTCTCTCTCTCTCTCTCCTTAAAACACTTAGCCTACACACTACACCTCACACACGACAAAGCATGAGGTTGGGGCTTGTCTTAAAACCAGACACAACACACACGCACACTCCTGCTCGTGACGTCAATGGCAAAAGGAATGCGGACGTCTATTTTAATCCTATGGCTTTGCTTAGCTATTGCTTTACCTACTCTTCCTACTCTTGATAACCAATAGAGACGATCGAATACTTTATATATATATAAATTAATGCAGTTGACTTTCCCTATTTAATATCCCAGGGATAATTCATTCTTTCGGGCTGTTTTGTGAGAGTGAACTTTAGAATGAACAACTGTGAATGATGACCAACGAACGCCTCCTTTAGTTGCCCTACATGTTTAGAAGATGATAATAAATGAAGCCTGCAGTCTTTTATTTATTTATTTACTTACTTATTTATTTATTTATTTTAAATTTTCACTTTCTTCTGGTTATTTGGAAAACAAAATTTATGCAACCCTGAACCCTAATGCCCCAGTCACAGTCAGAAATACCGTGTCGCGCGCGTCATTTGTCCCGGCTTGAAAAGGTCAACTCGTGGGAAGGGGAGGCAACGGCGAATGTCAGACGAGACCATCGCTGCGGTTTCAGACTTGAACCGAGGACAAAGCGCGTCGCGTCGAGATTAGGTACCATGGGTAGGAGGTAGATAATAAACAGTTGACTGATGACATGATTTGTCAGAATCACGGGATAAGTCAATTCGATTTTTAAAAAAACACACAAAAAAAACCAACAAACTGGTTAGATGGTATTTGTTGACAAAAATTGTTGACATATGACGACGGGAATGATAACACAACACGTAGTAGATATTCATGGTCGCCATTGTGACCCTTAGACCAAACAATGTTTGCACTTGATATGGAATTAGACACAACATCAAACATCAAGTGGTCGTTATCGCAATGGATGACATTGCGCGACAAGTACGACCATTCCTTTTGTTATAATTTCGGTCAAGTTCAGTTAGTGCGTGCCGGTTGCGAAAATTACAATGGCTGCATTCTGGTTAGCATAATTTATTATGGCTTCATAATACTATTTTAATATCATAATTATATTTTATTTATTATTGTTTTGTTTTGTTTTTTCCGTGACCTTCACAGAATTTGTTTGGACATTGCACTGATATCAGGACTTGTGATATGCATGTAAATTTATATTGATACAAAAGGACAATGAGCCAGTAAGCCTGCGGATTTTCTGAAACGAGAGAGAGAGAGAGAGAGAGAGAGAGAGAGAGAGAGAGAGAGAGAGAGAGACCTAATGTTAGACTGTCCTTGAACAGATCGTACGATCATTCCATGCGATGATAATTTGTTTATCTACGTCGTCGGAGGTCGTATTGACTTTGAGCCAAATATAGATAGATGAAATGTTTTGTGTCATAGGACGAAGTCCACTTATTAGGTTTATTATTATTATTATTATTGCTATTTTTAATAAACATATTTCTTAGAATCTTAATCGTTCTGTCATGTACTAGGATTTTCTTACACACACACACACACACACACACACACACACACACATACATACATACACAAGCACGTGTGTTTTTTGTGAATACTCGCATGCACCTGCAAGGCGAGCAAGTAGGATAAGAGGGTCTCTCAGGGAAGTGTCTGTGTATGAATATATGTGTAAGTAGGTGCATGCACTGTGCGCAACTGTGCACGATGCAACGGAAGGAAAGAAAAAATATTAAGAATGTCAGAAAGGAATGGGGGCAAGGTTAAATTGGGTTATTTCTTTGTTCTCCATAATATGGTACAGACATTTGATAAAGGTGCTTTTTTTTATGGAGAGAGAGAGAGAGAGAGAGAGAGAGAGAGAGAGAAGGGGGGGGGGAGGTATATAATTAATATAGTAACTAAATAATTTTATTATTAAATTACTTATTATTAAAGGATAATTTAACTTAATATCATGTAAATTATTTATCCATGAAGCAGTCGTTACATTTTGCAACATACATGCTTTGATTTAAGTGGATGTTTATTAAGTTCAGTGTCAAATTATTTGGAAACGAAACATTTGTTTGATGACGCTCTTGTTAACCGGACGCTATTTAGCGAATAAGTAAACAGCAAACAACCGGATTTAGATCCACGGATTGGTTTTGGGGACGA
>NC_088363.1:92640970-92645970 GCF_034508935.2 Berghia stephanieae
TCTAATGATCTTAAACCTATTTAGTAATCTCACTTATCTATGTCTTCTAAATCTTTTGTTTTAATTGGAAATACAATCCTCCAATATATATTACGTCTTTTACCCATGGAAATTAAAATATACATTTAGAGGAAAACTATAATTTATTGATCATAACTGAATTCCTAATATCACCCTGTCAGTATTTAATTCAGTTTTGATTGGTTTTATTTTGGGGGTTTTAATGTTTTCATATCCTCCTTATCAAGAACTACTGTATAAATACTCTTGTCTTAACGACCAAAGTTCTTTGTTTTAGACGTCTAATATTCTTCTGTCATATTTTTTTAATAGGATTATTTAATGTAGACTCTAGCAATGACATAATTATTATATCAATGATTGAATGTAAGCTTGTGTGTATATAATGTGTAGTAAATGAAGACCATTGTGTATCAACTGTAAATAACATCTGGTAATTTATTGAACTTCTAAGTCGCCTAGAAAGATGGACACGCATGGATGGATGTTATTATTATTAACGTGAATGACTCTGTGAGTGGGGAGAGCGCATAATTTGGTTATTTAAAATGTCAGCAAGCCAAAAAAGAAACATGATAGTTAATACAAATGACATTTATTGCTATTTGTTACACTTTTAATCCTGCATTTATCGTTCGATCAATTCTGCTTTTCAAACTGTCCAAAATATATATTTTAGAGCTCTTCCTTTGTGTAAAAGCAGATGAGGTTTCTACCCGTGCTTTGAGTGGATTTTGATTTTGTTTTTGGATTTATTATTACTTTTATTAAAGAAAAATAAGATGAGATGATTGAAGATAGTTTAATTGTTAATAAGTGAGTTGAATGATCTGAGAATGGTTGGAGAACTTCTTGCTTGTTTGCTTTGCAAGATCGTCAACGACAACAAAATGCAATACAATCAATCTAATACCATTGCATCTTCCATTATGAACACATCATCAACACAGTAACATTCCAACATAACCTATCACGTACCAGTCCAGTTGATATCATGTTATGCATCAGAAAGACTATCAAATGAATCGTTTGAATTGTTCAGACACTGCCAATCATTAATTATTTCACTATCCATCCTCATGAATGTAAGATAGAAAAGCTTCAATGTTGAGAATCATTGTCCCTGCAATCCATCGTGTTATGAATGAAATAGAGAATCATTGTCCCTGCAATCCATCGTGTTATGAATGAAATAGAGAATCATTGTCCCTGCAATCCATCGTGTTATGAATGAAATGAAAGTTAAAAGAGCATGAAATTTATTTGCTAATAATATTGACTCGCGCCGCCACGACACGAGAATATTTCTAATCTCTTGTTCCCTATTATGTATTAGATACATTATTTATTTTATTCTACACAGAGCATATTCGTAAAAAATGCTGCGAATGTTTGTTTGTTTTTCTTTCTTCCTCTTTCTTTTCTATGATAAATCGTGGAAAGCAACGATACAGAAGAATCGAAATGATTAGTAAATTATTAAATGAAAGTGAGAAATTGAGAGCAGGCAAAGTGCAAAAGTGAAAAGTTGGTGTATAAGATACAGAACTGCAACTAAGAGAAAATGTTGCAGTTGCATCCTCTACATTACTCGCACTTTTCACACGAGTAATCATTAAATGTGTCTGTCTGGTTCTTGGTGTGTTTGAGATTTTCTTATCGCTTCCTCCCTAGTCTGTGATAACAATACAGTTCACGCTAATAATAGACCCATTCAAAAAATCAAAGGGATTATACGTATAATTATGAATGTTTATAATCGTTATGGTACAGCACTATCTAGTAGAGGGCCAGATACAAACAAAAAATATGATTGGAAATTTGGTATTATTTAAAAATCGCTCATTTTCTAATAAAGTCTAATCTAGTTTGATTGTAAGTAATCGTCAGCATTGAAAAACATCTAAGAAAATATCGCTAATTATTTTATTTTTGCTAGTTATGAAAGGAGATTATATGAAGCTTTTAACTTGTTCATTGTCTTGTTTTGTTTTTTTTTCAATCGAGATCTTCTTAGTTCTAAACTTATTATTATAATTCCAATATGGCTTGAGCGAATTATGGAGTAAATCTTTGAATTGCAAGCGAAATTATGCAACGATTTATAAGGGTTGTGTCAACGAGATTCCTATAATATGATGTGATTCATTGGGGTGGGAGTTAGCTGAAACTGTATAGACATGATGATATCCATACACCATGCATTGATCATTGAATTGACCATACCACTCCCCTTGTTAGTCTTCATTTCAGGTTGTAGTGCATTATATATTATTGATTATTGTTATTGAATGAATAAATAAATTATTTTCAATATTACATTCTTGACTTCTGTGGATTTATTCTTGAAATCTTTTTTTTTCTTCTGATTTTGATAAAGGTGATATGATGATGTTGATGGTTGGTGGTGGTGATGATGATGTTGGTGGTTGGTGGTGATGATGATGATGAGGGTGGATGTGGTGATGTTGGTGGTTGGTGGTGGTGATGAGGGTGGATTTGGTGATGTTGGTGGTTGGTGATGATGATAAAGGTGATATGATGATGTTGGTGGTTGGTGGTGGTGATGATGATGATAAAGGTGATATGATGATGTTGGTGGTTGGTGGTGGTGATGATGATAAAGGTGATATGATGATGTTGGTGGTTGGTGATGATGATAAAGGTGATATGATGATGTTGGTGGTTGGTGGTGGTGATGGTGATAAAGGTGATATGATGATGTTGGTGGTTGGTGGTGATGATGATGATGATGATGAGGGTGGATTTGGTGATGTTTGTGGTTGTGGTGGTGATGATGATGATGAGGGTGGATTTGGTGATGTTTGTGGTTGTGGTGGTGATGATGATGATGAGGGTGGATTTGGTGATGTTGGTGGTTGTGGTGGTGATGATGATGATGAGGGTGGATTTGGTGATGTTGGTGGTTGTGGTGGTGATGATGATGATGAGGGTGGATTTGGTGATGTTGGTGGTTGTGGTGGTGATGATGATGATGAGGGTGGATTTGGTGATGTTGGTGGTTGTGGTGGTGATGATGATGATGAGGGTGGATTTGGTGATGTTGGTGGTTGTGGTGGTGATGATGATGATGAGGGTGGATTTGGTGATGTTGGTGGTTGTGGTGGTGATGATGATGTTGGTGGTTGTGGTGGTGATGATGATGATGAGGGTGGATTTGGTGATGTTTGTGGTTGTGGTGGTGATGATGATGATGAGGGTGGATTTGGTGATGTTTGTGGTTGTGGTGGTGATGATGATGATGAGGGTGGATTTGGTGATGTTTGTGGTTGTGGTGGTGATGATGATGATGAGGGTGGATTTGGTGATGTTGGTGGTTGTGGTGGTGATGATGATGATGAGGGTGGATTTGGTGATGTTTGTGGTTGTGGTGGTGATGATGATGGGTAACAAACCACCTTTGTGATGACAGTGGTAGAGATCATGATATTCTGTCTGATTGATAGAATTTAGTGGGAACTAATCAGCCAACGGGCTGTATAGATAGAATGAAGTTGACGTCACTCGGGTCTTTGTTATTGTTTTTTGCCATCCACGTTTATTAGTAATTCTCACTTAACTGTAAAAAAATCGGACTATAAAAGTTCATGGCTACACAGAGTTTTGTGTGTTGGTCCGTTATACTTCAGGATGGCAATGTTGTGAGCTTCTTAGACAAGCGCATACTATCTATGAAGACAATAACAAGGAGCTGAGTGACTACAACTCCGTTCTTTGGGATACTGTGTGTCTGGTTGGGACTTTCGCTTGAACTCGTACTGACAATTTAATTACTCCTGGACTTTTGTTCCCAATTTGATCTAATTCTAATCCCATCTTATTTTTTCTCGGGTGCTTTTTAATCGTAAATCTGGTTTTTATTTTGGCAATCCCAACTTTTGACATTCTAAAGGCGCCGAGATGATATGAAACTGTCAAACCGTTAAAAACAAACAATAAAGCAGAGAAGTCGTCACGTCATACCTTCTACTCTTGTAAAGCGCTTTGAGAACATTTAATTTAGTGGATATTGCGCTATATAAAAGCTCATTTTTTATGCGCCCAGAGCCTCTAACCAGGGGGATAGGTTGCGCAATATAATTGTGAATTATTACTCTTCCGGTACCTAACTCCTTGGAAGTGTGTATGTAACCAGTCCTTTGGATGACTAATAAATAATGAATAGGCGACAAATTGAATCGTAAGGTGGCATAAATATTTTTAGTAGCGGGATGTATAGATAGAATGCGCTTGGCCAAGGAGTTCACAACATTGCCATCCGGAGGTATAACTGGCCAACACACAAAACTGTGTGCAACCATGATCTTTTATAGTCTGGTTAATACAGTTCAGTTAGAATTACTCATAAACGCAGATGGCAAAAACAATAACAAAGACCTGAGTGACGTCAACTTCGGACTATCTATAGATAGTATGCAGATGACGTCACTCGGGCCTTTGTTATTGTTTTTGCCATCCGCGTTTGTGAGCTGTTCTCACTAAACTGTATTAACCAGACTATAAACGTTCATGGTTACACAGAGTTTGTGTGTTGGTCCGTTATACTTCCGGATGGCAATGTTGTGAACTCCTTGGCCAAGCGCATTCTATCTATAGGCATATACTTAGGGTTACAGGACGTAAAAGAGCAAGGATGTATGATCATTAATGACGACCAGTACAACGATTTTTTGACTAGAAAATAAGATGCCATCACTCTGAAACCCGGAGATCAATCAAACAAGGTATGTATGTATCCAATAACAAGAGATGAAGTGAGTAGGAAAGTGCCAGAAGACAACAGAGAATAAAAACTTCGTGGCGGTGATGGGGGATCGAAACCTTGACTTTAAAAGAAATAAATAAATAAAATTCCCTTTATTCATCCCCAAGGGGAAATTTGTCTTTAGGGTCTATTCCAAGGGAAGACTGGAATAATCCAGGCGTCAGCCGTAGAGCAGCGCCGCAAAGTGAACTAG
>NC_088363.1:92655970-92695970 GCF_034508935.2 Berghia stephanieae
ATTTAGTCTTTTACCATCTGGGAGAAGGTTTTGTCAGATTAAATGTAGAACTAACAAGTATAAATCAACGTTCGTTGCATCAGCAATAAAAATTTTTAATATTTCATATGGTACAGGAAAACCAAGGATTGATGCGTTGACTGATTGACTGATTAATTTATTTAATGTTAGATTAATTGACCAATTGATAATGATGATAATATTTGGTGTGGAATTGCCACAAATGTAACGAATTGAAAATGAAATGAATATGTTAATGTTGTGTATATTGCACGCGTGAAAGAAAGAGAGGAATAGAGAGAGAGACAGAGAGAGAGAGAGAGAGAGAGAGAGAGAGAGAGACTGTGTGTGTGTGTGTGTGTGTGTGTGAGAGAGAGAGAAAATAAGTAGGAGTGAAATATATGTTCAATGTTATAGTTATCATATAACGTTATAACAAGTGTAACTAAATGACAAATTGCCATATTTATGGACAATAAAGATCTATTTTTATTATTATTCTTATTTTATTATTATGACACTTTAATTCTCCTTTGCTTTCAAATGTCCTTTTCACGTACATGTTTCTGTATTTAACATAACCCTAGTTAGTAGATGACACTCGTGGTGGACACTCTGAACGCGAGCCTGGAAATTGTGTAATGAAACGTGGCCTGTTTTGTTTTTAATATTTAATTTATTGTCAATTTTATCATAGCAGGAGAAATTTGATGATGATTACTGGTAGGCCTTTTGGTCAAATAATATCACTCTCATGATTTTCCTCTTTACATAAAGATCTCATTACGACGCCACCAACAAAAAAACAATGGATGCACTCTTATAGGTCCACTCATTGTGTTGAGGTATTTTGTTTTTGTCATGTTTCAGGTATCTAGAGTCGTGATAGTCATTTGCAGTTTGCAAGATTTTTTTTGACGGTATGAAATAACTACTTGAATGACCGCATACTTGCGGACGCCGAGTAAATTATTTGGAATAATTTTGGGTGTAAAGCGGATGATGAACTAGCTATTTGGACTTTTTTTTTCACAAGTCCTTCTGTTACAAGTGTAATTTCATGCGTTTGTTTATGCTATCTATACTGACGAACCGCCGGCTCCTCACTTTTGTGAGACTCTCACTTACTTTTTCTTCGCTGATAAACATTAACTCAGGGTTTGTTTAGACATATATGAAATTAAAATTGTTTGCTTTTCTTTCTCTCAAATCTTTAATTATTAAAAAAAAAAATAAGGAAGAAACAATGTTTTTTTCACATGTTGTGAATGTAATAGAATCAAATGCCAGTCTGTAATCGTTTCCGTTTTTATACTACTGCATTTTGTAATAAACATAGATCAAGACGAATCTTTTTTGAGTCAACAAGGAATAGAATTACCCCAAGTTACTCGTCCTCGTATATCAATCTATAGAAATAGTTTATAATTTTCAGATTTGCCAGTAATTCTGTGCTTGATGGCTGTACGGAGCAATGTTAATCCCCAACCCCATTATTTTTAAAGAGTAAATGTCGACCCTCCTCCTTACCAAATTCAGGAAAATCGTAACATTATTTTCAATCGACGTTGTAATATTTTAAATTTGTTTTGGACATCACAACATTTGAAGAAAAATCTTTGTTATGTCATAAAAATTCAATGCCGTTATGAAAAGTATGTTTTTGTATGCACAAAATTATGTATAGTATGTCCTAATTCCTTCTGAGTTTATGTGTTGGGTTGGTATGACATTTCGGCAAAAATCATGAAATTGGTCGGTAAGGAAAGATTTAAATCAAGCCCATAATTTGATTCAATAGTCTGATGTCACGTCGGCCAGCTTCGGCGACCATCGTGGTTCTAAACAAAGAAAATCGGTACTTTTTATTCTTCATACTGGCTAGAACTTTTCATATGTCTTGTGATCAGAATGTGTAAATGTCAAAACATGATCAGATTTATAATGTTTTTTTTTTCCCTCTGGATACGCTTTTATGCTCGTCGGAGAAATATTTCATAAGGGCGTCCGCCATCGTTCCGATAGTTTAGAGCCAGTTACTAAGTTACCATGCTTCATTACGAGGGAAGTGACGTTACGACTGTTGAAGTATTCCTTCTGAGTTTATGTGTTGGGTTGGTATGACATTTCGGTAAAAATCATGAAATTGGTCGTTAAGGAAAGATTTAACATCAAGCCCATACTTGCGTACAGTTCTCAGACCTGCTAGATTAGGCCGAATTGCAACAAAATCAAGTTGATCGGGGTTCAAGTTAATAAGTGCTTTTAAGGATTGCCAACGGCTTAAATGGCACTATCGGATTATTCAATCTGATTATTAAGTTAATGAGACCCTAGGAACATCTATATTGTCATCATGTTGACCTTGACCTCTATGAGATACATTGAAGATAAAATATTCTGTATTTCTCTTTTTTTTTTCTTCTTCTCATCAACATCAATTTATTCTTACAGAACCCCAAAGAATATGGAAAGCAATGACATTTTGAGACTGGGGAAAACCTATATCTCTCTATCAGTCATTGCATGTAATTCTGGGAAAAGATAATACCTAGAGGGCACTTTCTCTTATACTATTTTTAATCATCTTTTTCCCTCTCCCAATACCCCTCCCCACCCCACCCCTCTCACACGAAACAAAAAAACCCAACCTGTCTCGCTCCCATCTCTCTCTCTCTCTCTCTCTCTCTCTCTCTCTCCCTCTCTCTCTCTTTCTCTCTCTCTCTCTCCTCTCTCTCTCTCTCTCTCTCTCTCTCTCTCTCTCATGCCCTTGATTCCATTATTCCTCTCTCTCCCCATCTCCGTCTCTCCCTTTCTGTGTATGCCTGTCTACCTGTCTGCCCATCCCGTTTATTCCCTCAATCTTAACGTTCATTTGTATGCTAATCTATTATTATATTTTAATGAACCGGATATGTAATCATTGTCTCAGTACTCAGACCGATGAACCGGATTTGAATAAAAGTCTAAATTTGAAATGTTCTCTCTCTCTCTCTCTCTCTCTCTCTCTCTCTCTCTCTCTCTCTCTCTCTTATATATATATATATATATATATATATATATATATATATATATATATATATATATATATATATATATAAATTATTTATTCTCACCTCGTTTTTTTACGAATTTTCCTACAACATTGTTTCGTCTAGAGGCCCTGAGTCATCAGGGATTTTGATTTGAGGTGTTTGGGAGGAATGTTGTTGTGTCGTGTCAGCTGGCGGTGACAATGTTGTTTCCGGATTTAGGCTGCGCATGCGTGTGGATGTGTGGATGTGTGTGTATATGTATGCAAACTGTGTGTGAGAGAGAGAGAGAGAGAGAGAGAGAGAGAGAGAGAGAGAGAGAGAATTTGCATGTCATTTTCAAAGATAATGAGGAATACATTTTTCATTATATTATATAAAATATAGAATCACAAACAGTTCAGTACTTTTGAATCAAAGTGATTAATTCTAATGGTAAATTTGATCGCAGTGACAGTTGCAATATTTAATTGTTCTACGAAATGTATAAAATAGCCTTCATACTACTCCGATGACAGTTGGTGACTAAGTACCCGCATGTTACATATTATGCAGAACATAATATTATTCCACTTAGCTCGTCATGTGACTATTAATTTTACCTTATCAAGTTCATCTCCTACTGAAAGCGAAAGTAGTATAATAGGACAAACTGGGTGGGGTTCCTGGCTTCCCATAGTGGGCAGGGAGGCACTTACTGTATTTTCTATCCCCTTATATCTGTTTTCCAAATTGCTTTCTGTCTTTGTCTTGGAATGAGATTACTGAGTTTTGCCTTGGCCCTGGCTATTTATGGTGCTTGACAGGGAGGGTAACAGTCAAATGCATAGTTATTATTTTGGGATATGATATTTTTTTCTATGTAAATCAGCTCTCTGTTATGTATTGTTATTTTGAATGTATAATGTAAGCATTTGACTGTATTCCTCTTTGTGGGGACTTGTGCTGGTGTCTGGCTGAGACTTTTAAGTGATCTCAAACTAAGTACATTGATTATGTGCTCTTGGAAGCCACATATGTTCCCTATTTGAACCAATTTCCCTTTGTCTTACTTTTCCCTCAAGTCGTTTTAATTATAATTCTAGAATTTTTTTGCTATCCAATTTTCTTCCTTTTTACTGGCGCTGATATGACCTTAATGTGCTGCAAGCGCCGTAAAACCCTTAAAAACTAAAAGAAAACTAATATGACAAAGATTACTAAAAAGTGGTTACATAATGAACTTTCTAATCAACTTCCTCTACACGGACAATCCGCACTGTAAAAAAAAAGAGTTTCTCCTTACCGACCATTTTCAGTATTTTCCCCAAAATGGCAGACTTAGCAAGCAGAAAAAAATTGACTTTTTAAACTCAAACAATTTCTTTAAAACAACTTTATGTTCTTATTAATTAAACAAAGACCAAAATAAAATAATAATAAATTATGCCTTTTGCGCCACGATATCATAAGATATCGTCGCCTAGGCATTCCACGAAGGAATATAGATAACTCATAAAACAAGATGTCTGATGTCAACAGAAATCACCCATGTTGTCCAAGTGAGCAAATTGGGGGTTAATAATCTTGCTCAAGGAAAAAAAACCGAAAGTGCCTGAAGCGGGGCTCGAACCCGGGTCATCCGGATCACAGTGCGATGCCTTAGCCACTCGGCCAATGTGATGTAAAAATAAATCTGAAGAAGAAAATATGTATATTGTGTCGTAGTCATGACAAATGTGACGATTTTGCTGTAGGCGGTAAGGAGAAGGTTAAAGTAATGAGATTTTTACGAGTTATGGCTGGCTAATTTATTTGAATTATCTAGCAAAAACGGGGATTCCGACAGTTCAGCTGGTAGAGCAATCGGTTCACGAGCAAAGAGCCCGTGATCAATCCCGGGTGCGGTCGGGATTTTCTCTGAACGCCCTGTCAACCCAGCAGTGATTCAGTAGCTGGATCTGTTTGATCTGGCGGAAAGTACTTTGCGATTTATTACAAGCGTCCTATCCAAAGGACAGCAAACAATTATAATTGTCCGTGTCACGCTATAGAGACTTTAGATAAACTCCAGCTCCATGGGCCTAATCTAATGGCCTAGAAGATATTATAGCAACAATGATTTGGACAGAATTTAGAATAATTAATGTACAAAAGATTTAAATTTGAAAATGATTAGACAAAATGATACTTATCTCATACACCTTTTTCTTATTTCTTCTCAAGCTAGGCTTCCTCTCCTTAAAACGTTATGTATTGCTTTTCAATTCGACACCACTGATCATTTTTTTTATTAGTACCTTCCTAGTCGCCCCCGTTTCTCTGTCGTATGTTGATACTTAGATTTGATTTGATGGATTATGGTCTGTGTGTTAACCCTTTGGCTGCATGAAATATGAATGTTATGTACTTGATAGATGGCCCTGGGTGATATTTTGAATTTTGTAGACGCCGACATCCGCTGATAGCGGTACGGATGACCTATCGCTGTGACCCGATCCCTGCGTTTATCGTAGATGATTTTTGCCCACATACGGGGAGATATTTTTTTGAGGCGATCGGCGATCGGGGGCGTGGCAGTATAAAAAAGTGGACAATTTTTTTCGGATTTTCGCTGTTTTCACGTCGGATTAGTGATCAGCGTCAAATTTACAATAGGTTTGATACTAAGAACTGTGTGTTTACTCCAAAAATTGGTGAAATTAGAAATAAATTTTAATTAATAGTGAGGCTATGTGGCCGACAGAACCGATCCCAGTTACTGTCTGTTATTCTATCTTTCGTCTTGCGCACAATAGTGATTACTTCTCACTAAATTATATCAATTAGACTGTTGAAGGAACGAAATTGACATCATTCCACTCTTTGTTCTTGTATTAAGGCAGTCATTTTGGTAATTAGTTCTCACTAAATTATATCAATCAGACTTTTAACGTTCGAGGTTACTCGTAGTTTTGTATGACGGTACGTTATTTCCGACTGGTGGATGTTGTGAGCATTTTACCTAAACTCATAGCATCAATAACCGTCCAAGATATTCGCATCATATGTAGCAATAGCTATAATAGTCTAACATGTCGAGAGAGAGAGAGAGAGAGAGAGAGAGAGGGAGAGAGAGAGAGAGAGAGAGAGGGAGAGAGAGAAAGAGAAAAGAGAGAAAAATTTACTTGCGCTATATATACCGCTATATTCAATAAAGGTGCTCAAATCATTTTATAAGGGTCTTTGGCCAACATAAAAAACATGTTAGACGAGACATGACTGTTAAGCGATATTGCAATTGTTTCCCGACAGAGACGACGCTGTAAACAGCGAGGTACTCATTTTAACAGTGATCAAGGTGAGAGAATGCGAGTAAAGAGCCTTTTCCAAGGACTCAATTATGCGCCACTCAGAGCGGGACTCGAATCCAGTACCGTCCGATCCAAAGGCGAGTGTCATTTCACAAGATCACATGCATAGCCGCACAAAAAAAGTGATGAGAGAATAGATTCATATGTATTGGAGGAGAAAGCGGATGGAGTGAGTAAAGTTCTTGGATATTTATAGAAGGAACCAAATTGACGTCACTCATCTCATTGTTATTGTTTTTAGACACCCATTTTTATGATTAGTTCTCATTAAAATATATCAGACTATAACGTTCAAGGTTCCATGTAGATCTTTGGGCTGGCGGACTTTGTGAGTATTTTAATTTAACACAGAGCATCAATGTTATTG
Source organism: Berghia stephanieae (assembly GCF_034508935.2). NCBI lineage: Eukaryota > Metazoa > Mollusca > Gastropoda > Nudibranchia > Aeolidiidae > Berghia > Berghia stephanieae. The sequence continues at coordinate 92,662,702 of NC_088363.1, forward strand.
CTTTTAGACAGCATTTTATAATTAACTTATCACTAAGTTATATCAATCAGACAATGAACGTTCGCGTTTGCAGTTTTGTGTGTTAATATGTTATACCCCGATGGAGATGTCGTGAGTATTTTTCCAATACGCATAACATCAATACATTTGCAATCCGATTTAAGTTTAAAAGCAACGTAGACCACGGAAATTTTTCCATTTTGTGGACAATAAAGATTTTTTATTTATCGTCATTATTATTATTATTATTATTATTATTATTATTATTATTATTATTATTATTATTATTATTATTATTATTATTATTATTATTATTATTATTATTATTATTATTATTATTATTGTTATTATTATTATTATCATTATTATTATTATTATTATTATTATTATTATTATTATTATTATTATTATTTATTATTATTATTATTTATAAAACAAATCGACAGTGTTCCCGTGGCAGGTTAAACGGGTACTCCTCGGGACTACTCGCATTCGCACCCCCCCCCCCCCACCACCACCACCACCACCACACACACGCACACAGCTCTTTTCTTTTTTTTTTTTTTTTGGGGGGGGGGGGGGGCGTTGTTTGTAGATTATAATTAAAGGTTACAATGCCCACCCCTGTCATCACGTAGTCAAGGCTTTTTGGCATCTGCCAATCCCAAATGTCTGTGTCAAGGTCGACCGTCATGTCGCGTCAACGGGTGAGGAGGAAAAAAAAAAGAAAAAGAACTGGCATATTATTATATCATTACATTGAAAATTATGAAAACTATTTTTTATTTTGTATGAAATCCTTTATAAGTTTTACGATGAACAAGAACGAAACTTTTGCCATCTACCTCTTCCTGGCGCAACATTTATAAAAATATTATTAAAAAAAATAATAACACAGCATTTATTTGGCGCAATATCCACGTGCTCAAAGCGCTTTACAAGGGGTCCCAAGGCAACAGCAATATTAGACTTGAAAGACGAGACATGACGCCTGTCAGGCGATGTGACATTTTTTCCCAACAAAGACAACGAACGGCCATGTTCTCATTTTACACCTGAGTACGGTGAGAGAATGTGAGTAAAGAGCCTTTTCCAAGGACTCAACTCTGCGCCACTCAGAGCGGGTCTCGAAACCTGAACCTTCCGATCCGAAAGCGAGAGTCATACCACTTGATCCATCACAAAACAGGGAGGGGCACTTTTCTGTCGGCCACATAGCCTCAATATTAATTAAAATTTATTTCTAATTTCATCAATTTTTGGAGTAAAAACATAGTTCTTGGTATCAAACCTATTGTAAATTCGACGCTGATCACGAATCTGACGTCAAAACAGCGAAAATCCGAAAAAAAATTGTCAAATTTTTTATACTGCCACGCCCCCGATCGCCGATCGCCTTGATAAATATTAAGCAAAGCGGGCTTTGCGGGCGATCGACCGTACCTAGGTTTATCGGCCAGGTATTTGGCCACACACATTGCGTTTTCACCCCGGTTTGCCTGATCGGGGTCTGAACCAGGATCATATCCGGGCGTATATGGAGCCTTTTAGAATAAATATCAATCTAGACACACAATTGGATTCAATAGTCTGATGTCACGTCGCCCTATCAACGAGCAGCTTGGTTCTAAACAGAGAAAATCGGTACTTTTTATTCTTCATGCTGACTAGAAATCTTTCACATGTCATGTGATCAGAATGTATAAAAGTCAAAACATGATCAGAATTATAATGTTTCTCTCCGCTTATTTTATGCTCGTCGGAGAAGTATTTCATAAGGGTGTCCGCCATTGTTCCGATAATTTAGAACCAGTTACTAAGTTACAATGCGTCATTACGAGGGAAGTGACGTCACGACTGTTGAAGCATATTGTGCGACTATGAGGTCTTATGGAATTACTCTCGCCTTCGGATCCGAAAGTCCAGGGTTCAAGACCAGCTCTGAGCGGCGCAAAGTTGTGTCCTTTGAAAAGTCTCTTTATTCTCATTCTGTCACCTAGTCAGGTGTAAAATGAGTACCAGGCCGTTAACAGCATTGTCTATGTCGGACGATTGTAATATCGCCTAACAGGCGTCATATCTCGTCTTACACATTAAGTGTTTCTGTTGGCCTAGAACCCCTTGTAAAACACTTTGAACACGTTTAGTGGATATTCTTCTTTATATATTCAATGCTCTAGTGTTTTGGGGTTGTTTTATCGATTGTTTTATATCCTCTGATACAATGTCCTTTACCATCCTATATGTCGAACAGTCATGGAAGTTCGTCAATTAATATAGCGTGATTGTTATTGTAGAACACAACGGCTAAAATCTGACCCATCGTCTCAAAACGGTATGATGTCGGAACGTACCGTATGCTTAAAAGCCGAATTAAATGTTAAACTGGTCAAAAATATAAATTGTTGGCCTTAGCACCCTAAAATATGGTTGTCATTTTCCTCAATAAATCATATAAACTCAACACAAATCTATAAATTCAATTTTCAACATTTTTACCAACCCGACTTAATACCGTTTTGAGGTGAAGGGTCACAAATGTGGTAATTGGCATTAATAAAACATTAGGACCAAAAGGTAGAGAAAAGGACTAAGTTTTTTAGTCTCTAAATAAGCATATAATATGCATTCGTGTCTGGAATGTTGTTTGTTTGACGCATACCTTGAATTAATTATAGTCACATGACCTGCTTCATGTCACACCTCATCTCACTGTAGATAGTAGATTATATTACTCACCGCCGTTTTAATACTTCTTGCGCTGTTCAGCTTTCCTAGAGTGCATTTTACATCAAGCTACCTAATCCCTCACGTGACCAATGACGCACGTTTTGGCAAGTCATTTTCTTTATGCTTCTAGTAGGTTGAAACGTGAGTCTCAATCTGGCCTATCAGAATTGCTGGATTTCCCTGTGGCTAATGAAGTTAATATTCCCAAGCAAAGCTGCCAGTTTTGGATTTTAGATTGACAACGCAAAAAAAAAAAAAAAAATAATAATAAATAAATAAAAATGGCTTATTTTCTAGAGCGTTTTACATAATTTAGCATTTTTGAGAATGTGTGGTCGAGATACAAAACCACAAACAAATCCACATATTACCATTGTTAAATTAAATAGACAAAATAATGCCAACCAGTTGACTTACCACATTCAATAACAATTAGTCGATTGTATTGTAGTGCGGCTATGTGGTCTAGTGGTATGACACTCGCTTTCGGATCGGAAGGTCCTGGGTTCGAGCCTCGCGCTCGGCGCATAGTTGAGTCCTTGGAAAAGGCTCTTTACTCACATTCTCTAACCGTACTCGGGTGTAAAATGAGTACCTGGCCGTTAACAGCGTTGTCTTTGTCCGAAAAATTGTAATATCTCCTAATAGGCGTCATGTCCCGTCCTACATGTTAAGTGTTGCTGTTGACCAGGGACCCCTTGTAAAGCGCTTTGAGCACATTTCGTGGATATTGCGCAATATAAAGCTCAAAATTTATTTAAATACTTGGCCAAAAAAACTCGTCCTTCAAATAGCGATCGATTTAAATGACCATCACCCTGGCTCTCAAACAACTCTCAAACCTGAGACTTCGGCGAAATTTTGAATGTTTACAAATAATGTGGCTGAGGCAAATATTTTAATATTTTACATATTATTATTAACAGCATTTTTTCTTGTGACTCATTTTGGCATCGTTTAACAGATGACTCTGGCAAACTTATTTCCTACAGGACAATGTGGGTAAAGATGGCAAAGGTCATGGCCTTTAAGGAAGATTATGATTAAATTCTCAAGGAAAAAAAATCAAAGGTTTGAAGATTTCGTTAATAAAGTTGTAAATAATAATGTGAAGTTGAATGTAAGCTTCAATTTAATTACAAAAACAGATCAAATGAACGTTTCGGGTTTCCCTTTTATCAACAAAACAGGATGAATGAAACACTACAAATGTGGTGTTTCATTCATCCTGTTTTGTTGATAAAGGGGAAATCCGAAACGTTCATTTGATCTGTTTTTGTAATTAAATTGAAGCTTACATTCAACTTCACATTATTATTTATTTCTTCGAGCTTCGAGCAGCAACATTTACATTAACGAAGCTGTGGTATTGATTCCTTTGCGTGTTAAATTATGCTAACCAGTACAATCTAAAATAATGACTGTGACAAGACAACATATGTGACCCTTCGCCTCAAAACGGTCGGGATGGTTAAGATGTTGAAAATTGAATGTATAGCCAGAGATATCAGCCTTGTGTTGAGTTTGTATGTTTTATTGAAGAGAATGGACACAATATTTTAGGGTACTAATGCCATGCCAACAATTTATATTTTTGACCACTTTAACATTTATTTCGGCTTTTAAGCATATGGTTCGTTCCGACATAAGACCGTTTTGAGACGATGGGTCACATATTATTTGATACATTAACCACTTTTATCCATCCAGAAAAGTGCCTTACTCTTTGAAAAACAAAAAAAACAAAAAACAAAAACAAAATGTATTTAAAAATTTGATCAGACAATCGTCCTTCAAATATCAATCGATTTAAATGACCCTCATCTTGGCAAAAACTCTCAAACCTGGGACTTCGCGAAGTAGTAGCCTACCTGTTTGTTCTCTTGTCTATGTGAAGTCACAGCCGATTATTATTATGAAAAAAAAACTAGGTGAGGACCGACAGCATGGTGGTGGGCAATAACAACAACGAATGAAGTCAAGGCGATCCTAGAGGGCGTCCGTTGAACCGAGGGCGAGGTAGAAAATGTAATCGCGTAACCGGGAAATCTGAAAATTAATAATAAATTGTCGTTTTTTGATGTGAACCAACCACTCTTTGAAGTGAACAATTAAAAACTTTACAAAAGAACAAAGAAAAGAGATGATAATGGTATCTAGAAACGAAGATCAAAAAGGAAAACAAAAGAGCTTGGTACTGTCAGTATCATTCTTTCAAGACATTCTGGTACGTGGTTCAGAGTATAAAAATAAAAATTAAATAAAATTCCCTTTATTAATCCCCAAGGGGAAATTTGTCTTTAGGGTCTATTCCAAGGGAAGACTGGAATAACCCAGGCGTCAACTGCAGTGCAGCGCCGCAAAGTGAGCTAGAGCTAGATGACTTGCTCAAGGCCACACAATCAGGCAGCGGCGGTTGATCGAACTCGTTACCTTTCGGGTACGAACCAAAGACCGTACGTACCGCTGTGCCACGCTGGCCTTAAATTAAATGGTGAGCTGTTTTGTCATGAACTTTAGCAAAGATTTGGTTCATTATTTTGGCACCCACCATTAATAGTAATGGTTTAACGTTCATTCAGAAAGCTAAAGGTCTCAAAATGTTTCCTGAGTCCTGGCAAGATGGCTTATGTTGATGATTTATGTGAATGGCACGAGACCGGAAGTGTGAACAATAATCGTTTTAGTTATATTGGCACCAACCAAGAATTTCTGGACGTTGAGTATTTGGATTGGATTCAATTTAATCAAATCCTTTTCAACTTGATGAAAGTCATCAGCCAAAATTCTCTGTGTGTGTATGTTTGGGACAAGGGCATATTAAGCTGAGTGTCACGAGCTGGTGGCTGTTATAACGAAAAGTGTTATTTCTTTATGATAAACGTATAATATAGTCAAGACGAGTAGAAATCCTACTGCAACCACCATTGAGAACAGACAATAAACGTTATTTTGCATTCTATTTTATTTATTTTCCACGTTAAGTTGTGTATTGTTGTGCTGACGAAGGGTTTGTACCCGAAACGTCCATTGTCTGTATTGTTCCCATACGAAGCCGCTCCGTTTTCACTCTTTTGTTAGTGTAGTCAAGACCATAAACCATGCTCGTCATTAGCAGGCTAGCGACAAGAGAGGTTGAGAGTGTAACAAGAGATCGATGCAGGATAACGAGATTTCACTGTATATAGGGCCCACCCACTATCCGGCACAATGTCACGGTGAACCAGAGGTCGGAAATTGAATGTATGGTTAGATTGAGATAAGTTATAAACTTTTCAGCTTTCACAGTCATGAAACAACAATAATTTTCCTCAATACAACAATACTTCAATTCGGCAATTATAAATCTGGACACTAAATTCCATTCTTCCTCATCATTTTCAACCTGAATTTATACCTTATTCAGGAGGCGGGTTACATATTAGTATTCGTCATTTTAATCAAATGTATTTGATAAATGAACAGGTTATTTCATAATAAATGCTGTTGTTTTTTTTTTTGATTACATCATCACTCTCCACACCCTTCATCGTCCATGTTGCTCTTCTATATCGCTAGCTCCAACTACAACACCACCACCATAATCGCCTCTTCCGTCCGCATCATCATCGTATCATCATCACCATAACCCACCATTTTCACAACTGCCACCCCGAACCACAATACTACCAACAAACTTCCTTGACTTCATGTCTAACAATCTATAGCCACGAAGGTCACTTTAGCCTTGTTACCGGTAGTGGACAACACAAGATCACAGCATGACACAGAGGGCAACGACTTCTCGATCCGCCATATTTCCGGGGATCCCAACTTACCAATTCTCATTCTCGAGATTCCCCCATTGCTTCTCTTCTAGGGAAGACATCAGTAATTTGTTTATGGATGTATCGTATAATTGATTCCGCTGCAAGCTCGCGAGAAGAGCCCTCTTGGTACGGTCTGTAATATGCGTTGGTATTATTCTACTTTACATTTGGTTACTAATGATTTCCCCTCGAAGGTCGCTCTACTACATGCTGCTGCTGCTGTGGACGAGAGATATGGGGGCAATGACCAGTAGGTCGTTCACCTCTTCTTATTATTATAATATGTAAATGGCAGAGAAATGTTCTCTCTAGTATCATCACTAGTCTCTCTCTCTCTCTCCCCCTCTCTCTCTCTCTCTCTCTCTCTCTCACACACACACCTACACGCACATCTCACACATTTTTGTGTTTGTGTGGGATCGTTTTCTCTCCTAGTCTCTCTGTTGTCTGACTGATCCTGCGAGCTCACTTGGGAAGCCCCACCTCTCTCTCTCTCTCTCTCTCTCTCTCTCTCTCTCTCTCTCTCTCTCTCTCTCTCTCTCTCTCTCTCTCTCTCTCTCTAAGAACGCATTAGTTTATTTTCTCTAATTACTCATCTCTGCTCTAGTACCGCTTGGTCAGCCATCGAAAAATGACGATAATGATAATGATGATGAATGTGATGATGATGATGATGATGATGATCATAGATAATAATAATAATAAATATAATCACTTATTTTCAAAATTCCACGACGGCATGCCGCTCGATTAGCTACATATATAATTAGATTTTGGATATGAAGGTCCAGGGTTCGAGTCCCGCTCTTAAGCGACGCTTAGTTGAGTCCTTGGTAAAGGTTATGTACTCACATTTTCTCATGGCACTCAGGTGATTAATGAGTACCTGGCCGAGAACAGCGAAAAATTGTAATAATATCGCCTAACAGGCGCCATGTTTTGTCCTACATGTTAAGTGTTGCTGTTGGCTAAGGGCCCCATGGAAAGCGCTTTGAGAACGTTTAGTGGATATTGCGATATATAAAAAACTCAGCCTAATGAATGGTCAAACCAAACGTACTAATAATATTATGGGAGTTGAGTTAGCTTCTAACCTCCTGGGAATGGTCAAGGACCAAGACGAATATTGATTGATTTGTCATGTCTCTTATGTGGAGAAGGAGACCAATAAAATGGTACTCTTGTCCATAATGTTGTCGATTGTAAGATGAGATATCACACATTTTGTTGCCATTTTTTAAGAACACACCACAGTCATTATTTCGTGTCAGAAAATATATATAAATAGGCTGGAAACATAACTTTTATCTTTATATTATACCTTAGTAATCAAGAATTTAGAGCTGGCTGGCCGAAGACAATAGCGCACAAAATAGCACAATGCAATTTTGAAAATTAACTATTTTAGGACATCATTAAATGATATTCTTTGTAGTATCACAATACGGTTAATACCATGTTACACTGCCTTTGAAAAGCACTTTGAACACGTTTAGTGGATATTGCACTATACAAAAGCTCGTTTTTTCGCACTCTTTGTTTTGTCAACCAGAGATGTGGTTAGTTCTCACCGCATTTTGTATGTGTAATATTACATGAACTAATTAAAAAGTCTGTTATCCCAAATGTTTAGGGTCTAATTATAGAAATACTCTCAAACCAAATCAAAATACTGTCACATGCAATGAGAAATCAAAGTTATCGTGGCTTTCGACAGGAATTAAACAAGATAATTGGCCAGAAAACACGTCCTTCAACTTTATATTGATCGATTTAAATGACACTCATCTAGGCAAAACTTCTCAAACCTAGGACCTCACTGCAGCAGCAGCAGCAGCAGCAGTAGTAGTAGTAGTAGTAGTAGTAGTAGTAGTAGTAGTAGTAGCAGTAGTAGTAGAAGCAGCAGCAGCAGCAGTAGCAGTAGCAGCAGCAGCAGCAGTAGTAGTAGTTGTTGTGTTTTTTTTTTGTTTGTTGTTGTTATTATTCTAGTAGTAGGAGCAGAAGTAGAAGTACTTATAATAATAATAATAATAACTAACTTACTGAATAAAGGCCTTTCTTTTCCTAATCATCCGATCGGGACGCCTCGGCTGCCTCTCTAATCATATGTGTCAATTCCTTCTATATTTCACGGTCTTTTGCTGTGAATGCTAATTTCATAAGGTCTTCCTTTGATTTCTTCTTCTTCTTCTTCTTCGTTCCCGTCACGTCACATGGTCAGTCCGGTCTGGTGAATGAAGCCCACAGTGGTCCTGAGGTCGTCCTCACTTCCGTACAGCTTCTTTGAGTATGGGGTTGGGTCAGGCCAGAAGTTCCTTCTCAACTGGTTGTACTTTGGACATTCCATTAGGACATGATGTCCATTTTCATTTTCAAGTCCGCAGTCACATTGTCCAGAGGCACCTGCTCTGAACATCCTCCACATATGTTTGATTTCAATTCTTTGTTATTTTGAAGGAGTTTTAGGTCTCTATATAGGGACCTGAGTGTCACATCTGTTTTGTCAGTACTCACGTACAGTGGTGTTTTTGTAAAGCTTTTTGGATGTCTTTTACACTGACCTGTTTGAGGCCAATAAAGTCAATGTCGTCTGCATATGCAATTTCTATGGGGAGTTCGTTTTCAAAACGTAATTGGGCCGAAGTAGTAGTAGTAGTAGTAGTAGTAGTAGTAGTAGTAGTAGTAGTAGTAGTAGTAGTAGTAGTAGTAGAAGTAGTAGTAGTAGTAGTTGTAGTTGTAGTAGTAGTAGTAGTAGTAGTAGTAGTAGTAGTAGTAGTAGTAGTAGTAGTAGTAGTATAGTAGTAGTAGTAGTAGTAGTAGTAGTAGTAGTAGTATGTAGTAGTTGTTGTTGTAGTAGTAGTAGTAGTAGTAGTAGTAGTAATAGTAGTAGTAGTAGTAGTAGTAGTAGTAGTAGTAGTAGTAGTAGTAGCAGTAGTAGTAGTAGCAGTGGTAGTTACTCTTGTTGTTGTTGTCAGCGACAGCAGCAGTTATATAAGTAGTGGCCATAGGAGTGCCTTCATGATCTCTTACTACCTTGATCGGATATCTTGGCCAAGCATTCTTAGCACTAAAAACGTGTCAATGCCCGCTCTGGCCGATTGACTTATTAGCTTGTGTAAGAAAATCCGGTCAATCAGAGAAAGAAATAAAAGCAAACCAAGCCCATGTTCAATAAAACCTTGTTAAAAGTGACGAATGACCAAATGAAAACTGTTTTTGTTCTGTTCGAATTGTGCTCGATATCTAGTTGTAATTAGCACACATTCATTATGATATTCAAAACGTGAGAATATTATGTTTTCTCCCGTCTCAACAATTAGTGCATACTCTGTAGTACCCTCAAATCAAATGGAGCAATAGACTTATAGGCTGCTGCACTTAAAATCAAACAAAGAACGCTATAACAAATCTTTCTTACCCTCTGCAATTAGGAATTATCAAATGTCATTTATTTAGTTATGTAGTTTTAATGCTTTCCATTTATTATTAATACCATTATTTCTGACATCTTTAATTAATGAGGGAGAACATAAATATAAGAGCGAGTGTGAGAATGAATGATCTGAATGTTTTCTACGGCACTAAATCCCAACTAGCATTATACATACTTTGTTGTTGTTTTTGTTGTATAATCATCTATCCTGCTAAATATCTCATCTTTTACCTTGAACCGTTGTGTTGGATTGCTTTTGTAAACAAAATATTATTTTTTCTTATATCAATCAATGTTCTTGTCCATGATCTTAACTATAAAGAATTGTATTTGTTATGATTAGTCTTTTATCGAGGCCGACATCGTAGTAGTGAATTTACGAAGGGCGCGCGTCTCTACAACTATTTTAGTCTTTAGTGTTTGGAATGGGTAAGTAAATTTTAAGTTTGATCCGTAAGCCGTTTTCCATTGACCTGAACGTGTTCGAATTTCCAAGACCTTGTTCCAAATAGCGGTTTACAGATCGACTTTGAAATTGAGCAAGAATGACGTTCTGTGACCTAAATAATGAGTTAGGACGGCATTAAAATTTAAAATATAACCCTTTCTTTGTTTCGTACTCCAGATAAATGAGTTTATCTGACAAGGGTAGCTAATTCTGTCTATTGTGTAAAGTTAGCTCGCTCATGTCATGCTTTGAGCGTGTACGAAATAAGTCGGTCACGTTAACCTAGTTACATACTGTAAGTGTGTTTCACACATCGGCGTGTATCGCTTCCCCCAAATAACTCGGATTAAAACCTAAACAGGACACGGCTTTGACCCTGGTCTGATCTCGGCCTGCGTAAACATTACATCGGTCATTTATTTATATCGCTCACAAAAACCGTGTTGTTGAACAGTGCAAATAGCCTTCAATCAACAGTCGTGACGTCACTTCCCTCGTAATGACGCATAGTAACTTAGCAACTGATTCTAAACTATCGGAACAATGGCGGACGACCTTATGAAATACTTCTCCAACGAGCATAAAAATGTGTCCAGAGGAGAAAAACATTATAAATCTGATCACGTTTTGACTTTTATACATTCTGATCACATGACATGTGAAAAAGTTCTAGCCAGCGTGGAGAACAAAAAGTACCGATTTTCTTTGTTTAGAACCAAGCTGCTCGTTGCTGGGCGATGTGACATCAGACTATTGAATCCTATTCTATCTGGTTTGCATGAAGATGACGTCACACTAATGTTTGTTGTATGCCATCAGAGTATGATCCATGGCCGGAGCTTATCGCTTATCGCGTTATTTTTTGCTACCTTTTGATAGGACGCTAGTCTGTCGTAAAAAAAAAAAAAATGTTTTCCCTGCATGTGACAGACTTAGATATCAACCCAATTTCTGATGGGTGAAGAGAAGGACATGTGCAAATGGGTGTATGCTTTTGTGTTTTGTTTTTTGTTTTTTTTTAATACCAAAAACATTAGACAAGTAGGAAGCGAGTTCTCACTGCATTCTGAGTAAAACCTATCAAATTACAAAACTATTGGTGCTTTGCGCTCAGCTAAAAAGCTCACAACATTCACCAGCCGGAAATACGTACCAAGACACAAAACTATGTGTAAACTTGAACGTTTATAGTACGTTTATAGTCCGATGAATCCAGTTTTGTTAGAATTGATTTTAAAAAAATAATAATAACAAAGACCTGAGTGACGTTAACATCATTCTATATATATTGTTGTTTGTTTTTTTTTTTTTTTCTGGATTCTCTCTTTGAAAGGTACAATATTGTCAGGTGAATAATATTATATGCGGCTATGTGATCTTAATGTATGACACTCGCCTTCAGATCTGTAGGTCCCTCTCTCTCTCTCTCTCTCTCTCTCTCTCTCTCTCTCTCTCTCTCTCTCTCTCTCTCTCTCTCTCTCTCTCTCGTTGACAACGTTCAAATCTCGCTTAAAGTTTTATCTTTTTACGTCATACTGTTGCAATATTATTATCATATTTTGTTGTTGTTAAATTGAATTCGTATCTCTTTTCCATCAAACTTGTCTTACTGTAATATGTTTTGTTTTATATCACTGTAAAACGCTAAGAGCCTGTGACAACGGGGCTATATAAATGCCATTTATTATTATTATTATTATTATTATTATTATTATATTATTATTATTATTATTATTATTATTATTATTATTATCTCATAATATTTAATGTTTTATTATTATTATATCTATAATATAATATATATATATATATATATATATATAATATATATATATATATATATATATATATATATATATATATAGTGATTATTTCCCCGAGACACCAGGCAACCTACATTTTCATGACTATATTTATACAACGCCAATTTGGACATACATAAGATACAGGGGTGGACATCCGAGCCCCAAAAATAGGCTTAACCTATTATGACATACTTCGAAGTCATTTCTGTAACTTCAATGTCCTACTTCTTCTTCTTCTTCTTCTTCTTCTTCTTCTTCTTCTTCTTCTTCTTCTTCTTCTTCTTCTTCTTCTTCTTCTTCTTCTTCTTCTTCTTCTTCTTCTTCTTCTATCATCATCATCATCATCATCATCATCATCATCATCATCATCATCATCATCATCATCATCATCATCATCATCATCATCATCATCATCATCATCGTCATCATCATTGTTATGGTGTATTATTTTATTATTATTATTATTATTATATTATTATTATTATTATTATTATTAGTATTATTTTATTATTATTATTATTATTATTGAGTTTTTGCCCTTTGGAATTGTATTACCAATATCATATTTCCATGAATAATACACTGAATTACATTAAAATACTTCTAAATAATGTCACAATTGAATATATTTAAAGATGACATATATTCGCATTATCATTTAACTACACATATCATGCAATGGCGTTATACAGTAACTAAACTCTGTTCATGTATATTTCTATACCGCCATGTTAGATATCACTATGCCTCTGATCTAATATTATGATTTATAGAGCTTGCAATAAATTATTATCTCATTGACTGGCCACCAATGAGTGTCTTCCCTGTCAGTCCTTGTAAGCACTGCCTTTGGTGCATAACAATCGTCATCATCATCTAATGTCTATAATATTATTCATTTTGTGAATTTGAGTCCCCAAAACAAAAAAAATATCACGCTGAACGGAGCAGAATAACCACCATGCTTGATATATCTCTGATTTATAGAGCTTTTAAATATTATTCGTTTTGTGAATTTGTGTTGTTAAAAAAAATAAAAATTATGCTGAACTTCGTGGTCACCCTGAGTCCATTAACCGCCATGTTGTTGTTGTCCAGTCAGGCAAGAGGCTGGAATTTTAAAGGCCACGACCGGACCTGATTTTCAGGACACAGCCTTGAAATGTCGTAGTAACGAAGAGGTGAAATGATGGAAGAGAAGTTATGGAGATAGTCTTGAATGAAGTAGCTGCGTTCAATTTTTAGAAATGTTGTTTTTGATTTTTAAGGGCTTTGTGGTGCTTGCAACACATTTAGGTTATATCAGCGCCAGTAAAAAAAAGGAAGTAAATGGGATAGTAAAAAGTTCTAGAATTACAATTAAAGCAAACAAAGAAAAAGTAAGACATAGGGGAATTGGGAACAAATAGGGATCAGATGTAGATTCCAAGAGCATACCACCAATGTACTTAGAAAACAGATATAGGGAGATAGAAGACAGGGTACCCCCCTGCCCACTATGGGAGGTCAGGAACCCCACCCATAAATTTTTAGATAAAAATACTGACTTGGAATCCTGTGAGAATCCTATTTTTTTTATGAAATAAGTGATGGTCAGATCTGACTCTTATCTAAAATTATATTGCGAAATTTAAAACCAAACGGGAAAAGCTGATTGCCTTTTTTTTCTTCCTGTTTTTTTTTTTTTTTTTTTTTTTTTGGGGGGGGGGGGTCCCTTTACTTTAACCCTCTCCTTACCAGCCATTTTCAAAATTTTCCCCAAAACAAAAACACGTTTCTTACTCAAACAGAAAAGCAACAAGTACATTCTGTACATAATATTGTTCGACAATATGAACTCTATTACAGAATGTCAAGTTTTTATAACTATAGCAAAAAGAAATGAAATCTGGATGAGAAAAGTGACGGTTGCATCGTAACAAATGTGTCGATTTTCCTATAGGTGGTAAGGAGAGGGTTAATGGTCAATAGGTAGGTAGCGTATTCCTATAGTAGTAAATAAAACAGTCTGATTTTTCATCAAAACAACAAAGCAACGTACATCATAGTATTTATTAATATCCGGTGTTTTACTACCGCGCTTAAATATACGTCCAATATGAATCCCCTTCCCCTCTTTTCACCTATTATTTTTCATGGTCTTCATTAAATAGCGAGCAATAGATTTACTGACTTTCTTGAATGCGACAGTTTGCTGTGTCTGTCAAAGCGGTCATTGTTCTTCTGGACGAAATCAATGATTAAATGTCGTACGAATGAATATAATATATAATATATGACAACAGGTCATGTCACAAACAACCACGTGAGATGTGCCAAGACTGAAAGAATATCCTGTCGTACTCTGTAAAAACCCATATTATTGTTTTAACATTTGGTCAGAAAACTCGTCCTTCAAATTATATCGATCGATTTAAATGAACCTCATCTTGGCAACAACAAAAAATGCTTCTCAAACCTGGGACTTCGCGCAGTCGAGGTAGACTGATTTTTTTGGGGGAATGGCTTTTTTCTTCTATTTTTCCTTCATGCTTTGTCTGGCACCTTTCATACACACTTCTTCTGATCTTGAAGCTCACGATCACTTTGTAATAACAACAACATCATGGCCGTCATGAGTTAAGCTTACGTTAACATTCGATCACTTGTCTTTTGGTTAGCAATAAATAGACATCAATACTCTTCAACAGTCGTAACGTCACTTCCTTCCTAATGACGCATGGTAACCTAGTAACACTGGCTCTAAACTATCGGAACAATGGCGGACGCCCGTATGAAATATTTCCCCGGGAGAGCATAAAAGCGTATTCAGAGGAAAAAAACGCCATAAATTTGATCATGTTTTGACTTTTACACATTCTGATCAAAAGGCATGAAAAGTTCTAACCAGCATGAAGAATAAAAAGTAATTATTTTCTTTGTTTAGAACCAAGATGGCCGCCGTTGCCAGGCTGCGTGACATCAGACTACTGAATCCAATTGGATTCAATGGTCTGATGTCACGTCGCCCAGCAACGGCGGCCATCGTTGTTCTAAACAAAGAAATTTGGTACTTTTTATTCTTCATGCTGGCTAGAACTTTTTATAATATGTCTTGTGATCAGAATGTGTAAAAGTAAAATCATGATCAGATTTATATTGTTTTTTCCTCTGGATACGCTTTTACTTTTATGCGCGTCGAGAAATATTTCATACGGGCGTCCGCCATTGTTCCGATAGTTTAGAGCCAGTTACTAAGTTACCATGCGTCATTACGAGGGAAGTGACGTTACGACTGTTGAAGCGTATAGATAGTTCGAAGATGACGTCACTCAGGTCTTTGTTAATGAGTTTGGCCATCCGCGTTTATGAGTAATGCTCACTAAACGGTATTAGCCTGACTATAAACGTTCATGTAGACACACAGTTTTCTGTGTTGGTCCGTTATACTGCCGGATGGCAATGTTATGAGCTTCTTAGCCAAGCCCATACTATCTATTGACAAATCAAATTTGTAATAAAACGTATTGATAAATAGATAAAATGAGCACTTCCAACGCAGAAAAGTCACCTTAAAAAGTTACAGGTTGATGAAAACGGGAAAAATTAAGATGATTTTTATGGCTGTTCCATCATTTAAACACACTCACCTATCGCCTCGAAATTTAATACCAATCGAAATAATGTTATTGATCTTTGGTTTTTTCTTACCTATCTAAAACATAAAATATTATGATGGTCCGCCCTATATAAAATATTCACGTGGTTTTCATAAACTTGACTCTGTTTAGTAAAAGCATTCGAGATTTCAGTCCCATCGTAAGTAATGCGCTGTTCCATGCTCTAGACAAATTAAATGTCATAATTTCGATAACGCTCAAAGCTGAAAACAAGAACTTGGTGATACCTCGGCCATCATACAACCCATATTAAAATAGATTAATTGGTACAGAAAGAGAGTTTATGTTTAAGTTTTATGCTAATAAAATGTCTAGTTTTCTTGCTGCTGTAAAGTGTCAAAACAGAATTTTGTTACTTTAACAATTGTGGGAGTGGTATCGAAATAAACCTGAAACCTTCCCATTTTAGATGGCACCAAATCTAGCTCTGTACATCAAAGGCCGAAGGATCAATGGTTAAATGTCATTTAAAAAGTCATCACGATGTCTGGTTCAAAAAAAAAAAAGATATATATTATATTTTTCCCCGTCCACGAAAATGGAGTTTCTTGTGGTGGCTCTTAGAAGTTAAAATGAAAAGTACTTTAATGACAGCTGGTAGATAGGACTAAAGAAAACATAATATCCGTCTAGCATTTATTGTTTGTCCGTATCTATTTTGAACAATGGGAAACAGAAGTCGTGACATCACACCTTCCATCCACTCTTCTGGCTCAAAACCCATTGGAAGTGTGTAACTGTAACTCGTCCTCCGGAAGATAAATAAACAATGTAATAGTTACATATTGAATCATACGGTGACATAACTATTTTAGTAGCAGAATGTATATAGGCATATCCTTACGATTACGGGGCGTAAAAGTGAAGAATAGATTATCTTTATTATCGACTAGCAGTTAATTAGCATAGAAACTAGAGAATATGACGCAAGGACACTGGAGCCAGTATTTTGACTTGTTTGTTCTCTATTAAAGAAGCACATAATAAAATCCAATTGATGCTGAGTGTGATCCAGTCCTGAGTGACCTGCAGATGAGAACAATGTTCACAAAACTCAGGTCCAGCGTTGTTAACTTGGGCAAGACGCTTTACACAAATTAGCCCACTCGACTTAGGTGTGAATAAACGTGTCTTGTGGTATGCCACTCGCTTTCGGACTGATAGATCGAAAGTTCGAGCCCCATGTCTTAGCTGCGCATAGTTAGTTGAGTCCTCGTAAAAGGCCCTTTACTGACACGCTCTCACAGTGGTCAGATGTAAAAGAAGTACCTGGCAGTTTAAAGAATCATCTCTGTCGGAAGAAATGTAATGAAAAATATCGTCTTGCACCCGTCCTGTCTTCCTACGTGCTAAGTGTTGCTGTTTGCTAGGGCCTCCTTATAACGCGCTTTGGGCACATTTAGTGGGTATTGCGCTATATGGATGCTCAAGTTCTTAAAAATAGGTACATTGCCATAAGGCAAATACGGGTGGGACTCACGTTGATTATATATTATGCATACGTAACGCTGTTGTTGAAAAATACTTATAATAATAAACTGAACGTCCTGGTAGAAAAAGTGGAAAACCGTGAGTTATTTACCTTTTTCTTTCCTTTTTTTCTGGGTGGGGATCCTGACCTCCCATAGTGGGCAGGGAGATACTTACTGTGTCTTCTATCCCCCTATATATGTTTTCCAACTAGTTTTCTGTCTTTGTCTAGGAATGAGATTACTTGGTTTTGTCCTAGCCCTGACCTGATACCCTTGATGAGAGGAAAACAGTCAAATGTATAGTTAGTTTTGAGAGATGATATTTTTTTCCTTGTAAATCATCTCTCTGTTATGTAATGATTATGTTTTGTTTACAGATTTTATGATTTGTAAATATTTGAGTGCCTTCCTATTTGTGAGACCCTGTGCTTGTGACTGGATAAGACTTTTAGGTGATCTCAAACTAAGTACTTCGATAGTGTGCTCTTGGAATCTACATCTGTTCCCTATTTGACCCAATTCTCCTTTGTCTTACTTTTTCTTGGGTGCTTTAATTGTAATTTTAGAACTTATTACTATCCCATATTCTTCCTTTTTACTGGCGCTGATATAACCTTAATGTGTTGCAATCGCCGTAAAACCCTTAAAAACAAAACAAAACATACTTTCCTTTTTTCCCCCTTCTCTTATAATTTCATTTTCGTCCTTTCTCTTTCATTCGTCTTTCTTTTGTTTTTTTTAAAATCTTATTTTGTTCGGCTATGAGATCTAGTGGTATGACACTCGACTTCGGATTGGAAGGTGCGGGGTTCGAGTCCCGCTCATGGCGACGTATAATTGAGTCCGTGGAAAAAGGGCTCTTTACTCACATTCTCTCAACTTATTCAGGTTTAAAATGTGTTAACAGCGTTGTCTCTGTTGTAATAGCCATAGCAATCAGAGAGGGCATTGGTATTATCGCATCACTTATACACCTCATGTCTCCTTCTACATGTTAAGTGTAGCTTCTGGCTGGACCCTCCGCAGCATCGAGCACTTTTGGTGGATAGTGCTCTTTAAAAAGCTCAATTTTCTTCTTCTTCTTCTTCTTCTTCTTCTTCTTCTTCTTCTTCTTCTTCTTCTTCTTCTTCTTCTTCTTCTTCTTCTTATTATTATTATTATTATTATTATTATTATTTATTATTATTATTATTATTATTATTATATTATTATTATTATTATTATTATTATTATTATTATTACTATTATTATTATTATTATTATTATTATTATTTCATTTCATTTTATTATTATTATTATTATTATTATTATTATTATTATTATTTATTATTATTATTATTATTTCTTCTTCTTCTTTTCTTCTTCTTCTTCTTCTTCTTCTTCTTCTTCTTCTTCTTCTTCTTCTTCTTCTTCTTCTTCTCATTCATTATTATTATTATTATTATTATTATTATTATTATTATTATTATTATTTATTATTATTATTATTATTATTATTTATTTTATTATTATATCATCATCATCATCATCATCTCATCATCATCATCATCATCATTATTATTATTATTATTATTATTATTATTATTATTATTATTATTATTACTAATATATTTTGATTTTGATGTTATGTAACTAACTTGCATCCTCTTTGTAGCTGGCACAACGTCATAATCAAAATAAGTTCACGGAATCCGAAGTGTTTAAAAAAAATAATTAACACGTCTTAGCACCTTGTGGACTTGCGGTACCTATGACATTCGCCTTCTGATTGATGCATAGTTGAGCCTTGGGAAAGACTCTTTCCTCACATTCTCTCACTTCACTCAGGTGTGAAAAAAAGGACAATGCCATGAACAGTGATGTTTCTGTCGGGGAAAAATGTAATAATATCGCCAAGCAGGCGTCATGTTTCGTTCGTCCTACATGTTAAGTGTTGCTGTGGACGTTTTGATCACTTTATAAGGATATTGCGCTATATAAAATGCTCAACACAATTATTATCTACATTATTATGTGTCACAAGGATGAATTATCAACAGTGACAGTTTTTTAAATACATATTGAATCTACTCGCTATTTGACCTTCACCTTATGGTTACTGACGACCTTGAAATCTTAACTTTAAATAATGTCTAAATTTAGCTTTTTTCTTAACAACTTTTAACTTTTTTTCTCATAATATTTAAATTTCCTCTTACCTGTCCTTGAAAAGTTCGTCCTATGTGAATGAAATCTCACTCCAAAGCTATTTAAACCTAGGTTAATGGACAATTTTATTGAGATTTACATAGAATAGACTATATTTCCTTTTAGTTTTATTGCCGTTTTAAGACACGTATTTAAAAATACTTTATACAAACAACAAAAAGACTACATTCCTAACCTTCATTTCCCTCTACGTTTTTCCCTTTTTGTAGCTCTCACTCCCGTCGATCGTCCCTGAGGTATTTCAAGGTCTCTTTCGCCTCAGCCAAAATACCTAACGTAAAGGTAACTGAACTCTGATTACTCCAACCATTCCCATCGTTGTGGGCAACCAACACCGCCCGATTCACCACTACCACTACACCATCCATCCACGACCACGACAGCTTGAATCAATGTCACGATGGTCTCCATTCAATTGAAAGGAAACACCCAGACAATGGTATGTAATCTATGTATGGGATATCGGTCGTGAAAATGGGAACTTATTTTAATGGAAGTTCATAGTTTTCTAATGAGAGCGATTTATAGATAGTATGCGCTTGACTAAGAAGTTCACAACATTGCCATCCGGAAGTATAACGGACCAACTCACAAAACGATGTGTCACCTTGAACGTTTATAGTCTGGTTAACACAGTTCAGTAAGAAATACTCAGTAACGTGGATGGCAAAAAACAATAACAAAGTCCAGAGTGACGTCAACTTCATACTATCTATATTCATGTTTTCGTCCAACCGAGTCATCAATCACATGATTTGTTGCTGTCCAACGATTGGACATTTCTGAACAAATGTAAACACGCTGCTTTGTTTATGAAAGTTGTACACATACCCATGTGTCAAGCTGAACACAGTGACCAATCGTAATGTTAGATAGTTTAAAAGCTGTGAACACTTTTCACTATGTAGGTCACTTTGAGCACATTTTGCAACGTGGCCAATGACCTCGAGCACATGGAAAGTTAATAGAGATCATGCCCATTACCAGATGTTCAGTGTGTGCTGGAAGCAAGTCCTACTCAAGTCACATGAGTTGTTTTAATTCGGGTGTGTCATTAATAAACACGGTAATCATATTTAACTTTGTTGTCCACTTCATAACATAAGACACTTCATAACATAAGCATCCTCCATCAAACGATATCATGTTGTGCGAGCAAATTATTAATTAGACGCATCGTGTTTATTGATTGTTTATTGACTGTTTACATAATTTGCAACAAGAAGTGCATTATTTGAGAAATATACTATTGGAGATACTAAGGCAGCAGCTGTGAACGAATAGATATTTGTAAAAAATTGATTTTTAACTTGACGCGATAAGAGACAAAACATGATTAGAGTTTAGAGTTTAAACCATAACCACCCTAAGTGCATGCCTACAATGCATTTATAACTTGTATGCCTCAAATATTTGTTGAAAATGTGTTCACAAACTGGATGGTTCCCAATGTCGGCTGGTCGGCATTTTTTCGAGACAACTTTAGATAAAACCATCTCGCAGCCAATGACAGGAACAACATTGAACGATAATATTATTATCTTATGATAGCCAGGCATTGGAGGTGGCTTGGTTGGTACTGTGTACAGGATGCCACCAGGGACTACGACATCCCGAGAACATCGTTACGTTGATTCCACAAACAAAAAGGGAAGAACAGTCGAAAGAGATCTGAAATCTCGAGACTCCAGCCTGTTGACCCAACCAATGTAGCAAAAGACTGAGAACATTGGCGATCTCTTGCTGTTGCCTCAAGCACCCAGCGACGCATAGAGGTAATGACTGAGTGAGGTCGTGAGAAAGGAATAATGGCCATGTTAAACAAGGCCTTCCTACATTGCAAAATGTGAATATTATCTCGAATAATTCATTTATCAGATGGTCTATAGATATTGCGCGCACTTGAGTTTTGAAACGAGCTATAGTTTGTTGTAAGTGCGTTCCACCAGATCAAACATAATAAATGATCTAATCACCCAATAAATGCTGAGTTGACAGAGGGTCAGGGAAAACCTTGACGGCGACACCAGCCGATAAAGGCCCCTTTTCTTGTGAGCGCTCTACCAGCTGAGCTATCGGGATCGCTGATAATATTATTGTTAAAAATGCACGAGAAAACATCCTCCAAATACATTTGTTATTTTGCCCTACGAGTAAACAAACTAGATGTAGTATGTTTACTGAATATTTATTTACTGATTATGTTTGAAACATGTGCTTAAAAACATACCATTGTAGTGAGTCATCTATGACATGGACTGACTGTCAGCAGGTCAGAACGGTCGACAACAGACAATAGATGAGCAGTGATAACAAAAAAAAAAAAAAAAAAAAAAAAAAATAGCAGCCAGTGAGTGCCCAGATCTCTCCACGGCGGCTTTGTGGAAATAAATGAATAATTTTGTAACATGGAAAACGATCCTCCAATGTCTTCCCGCGGAGTTTCAACAAAAAAACCCTAAAATTTCAAGTTTTACATGTAAATATTACTATTCTGTCAAATACACATCTAGATATTTCATTATCTAAAATCAATCATCTCTCTCTCTCTCTCTATCTATCTCTCTTTCTCTCTCTCTCTCTCGCTCTCTCTCTCTCTATCTATCTATCTCTCGCTCGCTCTCTCTCGCTCTCTCTCTCTCTATCTCTATCTATTTCTCGCTCGCTCTCTCTCGCTCTCTCTCTTTCTCTTTCTCTCTCTCTCTCTATCTATCTGTCTATCTTCTCTATCTATCTATCTATCTATCTCTCTCTCTCACATACACATACAACATAAACATTCCCCCGCCCCCCCTCTCCCCCCTCTCTCTCTCTCTCTCTCTCTCTCTCTCTCTCTCTCTCTCTCTCTCTCTCTCTCTGGAATTAAAACTAACAGGCTTATCATTTTAAATCTTCAGATTAAATTTTAATGCGTTTGTGATGAAAGACGTCATACTATAATAGCACCACTGTTCTATGTGTCTTTACGTCCCTAGATTCTGTTCAGTGCTTTTCGGTGCTCGTGTCCTATCAGAAAAGAGTCCGAGAAATTAAAAAATAAAAGATTATTAAACGTGTATATTTATGATTAATAAAACTGTTGGTTATATCGTAACGAATGTGACGATTTTCCTGCATTTGGTATGGAGAGGGTTAAACCGAATTTGTCTTTAAATCATGCCGGCCCTCCAAAATTGTGGGCCATCTTAAAAATTAGAATTATTGGTAACTGGATTCAATAGTCTGATGTCACGTCCGCCCAGCAACGAGCAGCTTGGTTCTAAACAAAAAAAATCTGTACTTTTTATTCTTCATGCTGGCTAGAACTATTTCAAATGTGATCAGATTTATAATGTTTTTCTACTCTGGATACACTTTTATGCTCGTCGGAGAAGTATTTCATAAGGGCGTCCGCCATTGTTCCGATAGTTTAGAACCAGTTACTAAGTTACTTTGCGTCATTACGAGGGAAGTGACGTCACGACTGTTGAAGTCTATAACCGATTGGTAATGGAATAACACTTTAGGCATTTTCGTCATCACATACCGAAAAACGGCGCTCCTATTCGGTCCCTCTCGGGTTGAAACCATAATTCTGGTATTACGTATGTTTTCCAGCGATAATATTACTTAAGTACTGGATAATAGACAAAATCACCTCCAAGAATTTGCACACGGGCTAGCAGAGTTACTATCCGGCAGAGTATAAAAATTTTTTTTTTTTCAAAATAAAGAAAATCCAAAGCCGAGACGAGAAAATAAAAACCTGAAAGTAAGAAACGAACGAAAAACATAAAGAGTTATACAAACGGAAGACTGAGGAATTCCCTGTATTTTAAAGCAAATATGGATAATATTATTATCTTAATATCAAGATTTTCCGTCTCGGAAGTTTTCCCCAAGCCAGACGATATCGTCTCCATTTTCATTTTTTATCATTTTTCGTGTTGCTATATATTATTATATGATTTAACACTGCCGATATTTTGTGTTCAAACAAAACTAGAAAACATTAGACCCAATCAATCAAATTCCCATGCTACTTCACAATGGAGAGAGAGAGAGAGAGAGAGAGAGAGAGAGAGAGAGGGGAGAGAGAAAGAGAGAGAGAGAGAGAGAAAGAAAGAAAGAAAGAGAGAGAGAGAGAGAGAGAGGAGAGAAAGAGAGAGAGAGAGAGAGAAAGAAAGAGAGAGAGAGAAATAAAGAGAGAGAGAGAGGGGGGAGAGAAAGAAAGAGAGAGAGAGAGAAATAAAGAGAGAGAGAGAGGGGAGAGAGAGAGGGAGAGAGAGAGAAATAAAGAGAGAGAGAGGGGGGGGGGAGAGAAAGAAAGAGAGAGAGAAATAAAGAGAGAGAGAGAGAGAGAGAGAGAGAGAGAGAGAGAGAGAGAGAGAGAGAGAGAGAATTTACAAATAAACAACCAAATAGCAAAGAGAACTCAATTTCTTTTCTAAACAGAATTGCTGACGAGGTCATGGCTGGGTCACCGTAACCCGGAAGTAAAGAAATTATGGGATGGCCATGCCAAAAATTTCTGGTCGATATTATGTGCTTGCAACAGAACAAAAATAAATATGAATGTAATGCAACAAGTCTCCGCTAAGCTAGATTAATATTTGGTTGTTTCAATGCATTTCCTATTAATTTCTGTTTTTGTTTTTGTTTTTGTTTTTCCTTTCTTTTGCCAGTAAATCGAGAATCAATGTTTTGCAATATTGATAATGGCAGTGGTTTTTGAACCTGGCTAAATGGCCTCGAAGATTCCACCCAAATCATCTCACACACACACACACACACACACACACACACACAGAGAGAGAGAGAGAGAGAGAGAGAGAGAGAGAGAGAGAGAGAGAGAGAGAAACATACATACACACTCTCACAAACACAATTACACTCTCACAAACACACACACACTCACAAACACACAGACACACTTACACACATATGTTTGCATGTGCTTGTAGATTTGTAACATTATGTATGTGTTATTATGGTGAAGGAGGGGAGACGCCCATAATAATATAATATATTCCAAACCGGCCCAAAGTGTGCAACAGCCAGAAAGAGAGAATGTTGAGCCTGGTACCACACACACATATGCAGACAAAGCAGTAGGCCACCTGAAGACAGCTGGACATTCAAATTCAAACATGAAGACAATAATATGAGGGGAAACGGAGAAGAAAAATAAGGGTCAATATTATATGTATATATATATTTATTTATTTATTTTTAAAAAAGAAAAATAGACAAAAAAAATTAATTAAACAACCAAAAACAAAAAACAAAAAAACAATAAATAGACAGACAAAACAACAAAAACCAAGGAGCAAACAAACTAAAAAAAAAACAACCCAAAAAAAACAAAAACAAAACAAAACAAACAGGAAAATATTGTATGATCATGATTGAGCGATCTTCAAAATATCATCCTAAATCCAGACCAGTACCACAACTTTGTTTCATGTCGGGCTAAAGCAACAAGATGGCATTCCGTTAATATGATGAGATGTTCTGCATGCAATAAATCTCCGATAAGGTGCCCCACGTGATGCAATAACAAAACGGTATTTTCGTGCTTTGCAACGTGTATGCTACCTCTGTAACCAGGTCGATATATCTAATCTAAAACACATTTAAATATAAATAATATAATTATTGTTTATCTCTACAGTACTGTCTCAAGCTGTTTACTTCTATATTTATTTATATATTTATATATTATTTACCTTCAACATTAAAGTCAAGCTCTTTTATTTCCTGGTTTTTATTATATATATATATATATATATATATATATATATATATATATATAATATATATATATATATATATATATATATTATGAGCGTTGGTGGGTACTTGTAGGTACGAAAGTGCTCGATAATGGTGGTTAGAGCTAATATATAATGTAAATTTTCACTCACATTTTTTGCCGAGACGACTCACAGAAACGAGTCGTCTCGGCAAAAAATGTGAGTGAAAATTTACATTATATAAAATATATATATATATATATATATATATATATATATATATATATATAATATATATATTTATATATAAACTAGAGCTTTTTTTATAGCGCAATATCCACTAAATGTGCTCAATGCACTTTACAAAGGGTCCCTGACCAACAGCAACACGTAACATGAAGAACGAGACATGACACCTGTTAGGCGATATTACAATTTTTCTCCGACAGAGAGACAACGCTGTTAACAGCCAGGTACTCATTTTACACCTGAGTGTGGTGAGAGATTGTGAGTAAAGAGTCTTTTCCAAGGACTCAACTATGCGCCGAGCTAGGCTCGAACCCAGGACCTTCCGATCCGAAAGCGAGTGTCATACCACGAGACCACATAGTCGTACATATAGTGTAACGCCCCCCCCCCCCCCCCCCCATCCCAGTAATTTCGTAAAATTGTCTCTTCACTAGACGTTCCAAAGATTGAACCATTGGATCAACTTAAAATGTTTCTACTAAAGAAACTTCTTATAATAAATTAATATGAATTGATGGTTCCCCCGATACTAAGCATTAACCAATCAGAATATTCCCTGCCATTTACCCCGTTTCCTCCCCTTGACTATTTATTTCCTGTATGAAAAGGTCTGAGATACCCTTAGTACATGTCAAACACACAAATAGGTCAGATACAGTTATCGAGTACTTCCCACAAGATTTTGACATACTGTTAAAGGAACAAAGCCTGACGAAACGATGCATTTTGTTTCAATCGTCTGTGTTAAAGTTGTGAGTGATGCTCAGGATCTGTGGGATGTTTACTCCGGGTGATGGACAAGCACTGAAGGTGGATGTGGGTCTAGGGTCACGGTCAGTGGTTGATTTCGGGGCCAAAGTATATTTCATTTTAAATTTTCGCATCAAAATCAAAACAACTTAAATGTTTATTCGACTAGATAGTTTTAATAAAATATACGATAACTGACGTAATTTTCAAGTTTCATTTTATGTTGATTGAAGAACTGAAGGCTCATACTATAATATAATAGTTCAAGAGGCATCCGTGTCAATAGCTTGACATAGCAACAAGATGTCCCCGCAGAACCATCAATTAAAGGAATGAATGAATAATAAATAAATAAATAAATAAATAAATAAATACATAGTTGATAACATATTTATTATAGCGTCAACAATTTGCCCGTCTGTGCTCCACCAATGAAAGGCAATATATAGCTATGATAATATATTATTAGAACAATAAATAAACAATAGTAACGAATCATAAAGTAAATTTGAAATAAATTGATTTAGAAAAATCATTTAAATACCCAAAATAAATTTGGACCACAAATAATTGAAATCCATTGGAACTATTTCGAGATCACGCCTTCCTCTTTCTCCTTCGCCCCTCGTCAATCTTGTGATGCTTGCTAGACTCGTGAACGTTGTCTCGTGGTGCTGGGTTATTTTTCTCATTTGCCCTTTCTATTTCGGCTTGTTTACGACCACTGCTTTGACCGCAGACACTCTTCCGGTCGTGGTGTCATCATTCCAATACATCACCATCACTTCTGTTGTTAAACTTTATAATTGTTTTGTTTTTTCATGCTTGCTTCCATGCGGAACTTTCAAACTGGGACTTGTTTTGGGGATGGGTCCGGTAAAGTGCAAATATCTCAACTGGGCTATCTATTAATAATGATAATAATAAATAATAATAATAATAATAATAATAATAATAATATAATAATAATAATAATTAATAATAATAATAAATAATAATAATATAATAATAATATAATAATAATAATAATAATAATAATAATAATAATAATAATATAATAATAATAATAATAATAATAATAATAATAATAATAATAATAATATAATAATAATAATAATAAATAATAATAATAATAATATAATAATAATATAATATATAATAATAATAATAATAATAATAATAAATAATAATAATAATAATAATAATAATAATAATAATAATATAATAATGAATAATAATAATAATAAATAATAATAATATAATAATAATAATAATAAATAATAAATAATAATAATAATAATAATAAAATAATAATAATAATAAATATAATATAAAATAATATAATAATAATAATAATAATAATAATAATAATAAATATAATATAAATAATAATAATAATAATAATGATAATAATAATAATAATAAAAGAGCTTTTATATAGCGCAATATCCACTAAACGTGCTCAAATCAAAATCAAACTGGACAGTGTGTTTATATCGGGTCACAAATATTTTTTTTTCACTTGTATCCCAATAGTAGTCCACTTGTTTCACAATATTGAATATCTTTTTCTAGGAAGACATTAATATTTTCTTGTTATTTCAACATATCCTTATGAATACTTTTAAAAAAATAGCACTCGTGTGGAAGTCTCATAATCAGCCAGCCTGGTGTCAAGATAATCGGTCAGTTTATCAGTTTTGCTTTTGTGTGAATGAAGTTAAACTCAGCGTGAGCACAAACCATTAAACACAATTTTAGACCAAATTTCAAAGTTATTGAATAACAGTTCATGATGATGCTGCATCGATGGGCTTGCATAATATTGACTTTGCAACAAGATAAAATATAGAAAAACACAACTTATGGAAAGGATGTATTTACATGTATGTCCATCCAATTTGAGTTTTGGAAAAAAAATAATTTCTTAAAAATTCACATTATGTCACTAATCGCTATCCACCCCCTTTATCTTCGACGGAGAATATAAAATAATAATAATAATAGCGCCTTAGATGGATCATGTGTCCTCCTATGTGTTTAGTGTTGAGCTCTGCGCTTGGAACCCTTTTTTGCGCTATATACTTACTTATTAAATCCTCATCGCGCCATGCGCCGCATCATTCAATCAACAATCTACCAAAGACTTCCGTTTCTGTCTGTCGGGGGCTGCATGTAATGGACACCAGTTTTATTTGTCCTTGGGTCTTCTTCGCGCTATCTATAGGGAATGAGATTACCGGAAGAGTAGCGTTCCTTGATTGGACGTCACCCATAGTCTGTGACGTCACCGGCGGAAAAGTTATTAGAGAGAGAACGTCATGTTGGTTGTGCGCATGCGTCCCTCGTCCTCGTGGTCATTCCCTATATAAGAGTACACCCCTTTTCTTATATTTCGTAGTAAGGACTTGTCAACTCCATCATTGTCGTCAACTTTGCAAAATTATTATTACATTGAGCTATATTGAGCTTTTATATAGCGCAATATCCACTAAATGTGCTCAAAGCGCTTTACAAGGAGTCCCTGACCAACAGCAACACGTAACATGTAGAACGAAACATGACGCCTGTTAGGCGAGATTACTTTTTTTTTCAGACAGAGACAACGCTGTTAACGGTCAGGTACTTATTTTACACCTGAATACGGTGAGAGAATGTGAGTAAAGAGTCTTTTCCAAGGACTCAACTATGCACCGAGCGAGGCTCGAACCTAGGACCTATTCTATTGTTTAATTATCCCAGATTATCCGGTATATATGTATAAAATAGGAAGACACCGACGTTATTAACTGAAAATTATGTTACAAAGCAATGTTTGCACTCTTAGAAGAATTGATTGCAGCTTGGCGTTTTAAAACACAAAATTTAGTAATGAAAGTTGATCCTGTCGGCATTGGTTTAATGTTTTAAATTGTGTTTGTGTTAATTCTGTCTGTCTGTCTGCCAAAAACATGTCTCCTCTTCGTTTTTGGAATTTGTTTGTGTTTACTCTATAATATTTTTTTCTTTGCAGCCGTCCGCCCAGCCAGCAAATCGATTGAAAAGGGGGAAAATTCTGTATTTTGTTGTTGTTGTCCCCCCCCCCCCCACCCCCCTTTTAGACTGTTTACATCAGAGACGACCTTGGCGATTGGAGATAAGTTTGTCTGGAATATCCTGTTTATCTCTGTCCTTGTTTAATTGTGTGCATGTTATTTTTATGTCTAGGTTATATAATAATATGGTCTAATGGTGTGGCACTCGCTTTCGGATCGGAAGGTCCTGAGTTCGAGCCTCGTTCGGCGCATAGTTGAATCATTGGAAAAGGCTCTTTACTCACATTTATTTTCTCGTCGTACTCACATGTTAAAATCGCCGTTAATAGCGTTGTCTCTGTCCGGAAAAAAAATTTGTAATATCGCCTAACAGGCGTCATGTTTCGCTCTACGCGTTACGTGTTGCTGTTGGTGAGAGACCCTTTGTAAAGCGCTTTGAGCACACGTTTTAGTGGATATGGCGCAAATTAAAGATCAAGTTCTATTACATAAAATATCAAGTTAGGAAGAAATTAATCTCTTGCAATTATTAGACTCAAGATATCGGGGTTTAACCCAGTTCCTATTGTGCAAAAGGTAGCAGTTGTTTGTTAGCCACTGATCATGTCTCTTGTCTGTACTGTTATACGCTTCAACAGTCATGACGTCACTTCCCTCGTTATGACCCATGGTAACTTAGTAACTGGTTCTAAACTATCGGAACAATAGCGGACGCCCTTATGAAATATTTCTCCGACAGGCATAAAAGCGTATCCAGAGGAAAAAAAAAACCCATTATAAATCTGATCATGACTTTTACACATTCTGATCACAAGACATATGAAAAGTTCTAGAACCACGATGGCCGCCGTTGCTGGGCGACGTAACATCAGACTATTGAATCCAATTGAGTACATTCTTTTACAGATAGTATGCGCTTGTCTAAGAAGCTCACAGCATTGCCATCCGGAAGTATAATGGACCAACACACAAAACTATGTGTAACCTTGAATGTTTATAGTCTGGTTAATACAGTTTAGTGAGAATTACTCATAAATGCGGATGGCAAAAAACAAAACAAAACAATAACAAAGACCTGAGTGTCGTCATCTTCATTCTATCTATATCTGCTGAACATTAGCAATCCATAATTGGATTCAATAGTCTGGTGTCACGTCGCCCAGCAACGGAGGCCGTCGTGGTTCTAAACAAATAGAAAATCTGTACTTTTTATTCTTCATGCTGGCTTGAACTTTTCACATGTCTTGTGATCAGAATGTGTAAAAGTCAAAACATGATCAGATTTATAATGTTTTTTCCCTCTGGATACGCTTTTATGCTCAGTGGAGAAATATTTCATAAGGGCGTCCGCCATTGTTCCGATAGTTTAGAGCCAGTTACTAAGTTACCATGCGTCATTACGAGGGAAGTGACGTTACGACTGTTGAAGCGTATTACTACGTTGTTGACCGGTGACTCATTTAAAATACGGCTACGGAATTTAGTGGTATCAAACCAGTATCTATTGGTTTTGAGTGAGCGAGTTAGTTGTTCAACCGACTGAGCGCTATATAAAACCCTCTCATCATTTGTTAACAAAAGGCACCGACTACCCTGGAAAGCCAAAGATGACCAATCAATGATAATGAAGTAAACGGCCATCCGTTGTTCCAGTATGTGGTTTAATTGAAAGCCTTTTGTAAGCTACTTTACGATATTATATAATATATCCCATCTAACAGTTTCTCTCTTTTTCTCGTCCCCTCCTCACGCTCTCTCTCTCTCTCTCTCTCTCTCTCTCTCTCAGTCTCTCTCTCTCTCTCTCAGTCTCTCTCTCTATCTATCTATCTATCTATCTATCTATCTTTCTATCTATCTCTATCTCTCTCTATCTCTCTTTATCTCCCTCTCTCTCTCTATCTCTCTCTTTCTCTCCCTCTCTCTCTCACTATCCCTCTATCTCTCTCTATCTCTCTCTATCTCTCTCTCTCTCTCTCTCTCTCTCTCTTTCTTTCTCTCTCATCAGTACAATCTATGCCCCGTATATTAACTACATATGCCTTTTATGTGATAAAGCTTGCTGAGATTCTTTTTATAACTCAATGACAGACAGGTAGAAAAGTCAACCAATCGTTTTTGATTTTTTATTATTTTTATTTTTATTTTTTATTTTTTTTGGCCATAGATACACGCATCACCCGACCATCAAAAAAGAAAATGACATTCTGTTGAAACTATTTTAATCTCAGTCAGATTCAAGGACGTCTGCTTGAAACTTTCACAATCTCATGGTCTCCCCACCTCGCCCCCCCCCCCCCCCCCCCCCCCCTCACCTTAACCCTCCCATCCTGTTCATCCTTATCCCTCTTTCTCTCCCTTCAATAAATATACTTTTTTTTTTTGGATTCATTTAAGATGGAACTAATGCGTATATATATGTATAATAGGGATGATAATAATGGTGATGGTAGTGGTGATGGTGGTGGCGATGATGATGAGATGATGATGATAATGATGATGATGATGATGATGGTAATAATAATAATAATAATAATAATAATAATAATAATAATAATAATAATAATAATAATAATAATAATAATAATAATAATAATAATAATAATAATAATAATAATAATAATAATAATAATAATAATAATAATAATAAATTATTATGATACTGGCGACGATGATGATTTTGAGGATGATGATGACGACGACGACGACGATGACGACGATGATGATGATGATGATGATGATGATGATGATGATGATGATGATGATGATGATGATGATGAAATGAGAACCTGATATTTTTTTTAATCTTGTCACCATTGTTGACATCATTGCCGCTTTGCAGAAACAAAAAGCTTTCGAAAAGTAATTCAATCACTTCAATGATTTTTATAATACGATTATTTTAGATTAAAAAATAAATCTAAATTACAATTTTTAAAAAGGCCTTACATTTAAAAAACCGATAAGTGAATGCAGGCAAAAAGATTTTTTTGAAAATTTTTTTTGAAAAATTCATAAAGTTTCGAACCATGGAATCTCAAATGGCGAACCAGAGCATAGCTATGGGAATTCATGATAACTGAGCGCAATTTTTTTAAAAAATGGACATTGCTTCCGATTGAAGTAAATCATCTTCACGAATTATATTATAGTTTACAGTTAATATTGGCTTCAGTTAGTGCTTTTTGGTGCTTTCATTCTATGATATGATATTCTTACCTCACTTTTGTTTGCATGGCGTGTACGTTTGGTATTGAAGAGCGTTTAGTCTTGCTCCTGTATTTTCGCCCTTGATAAATTGAATTGGATTCAATAGTCTGATGTCACGTCGCCCAGCAACGGCGGTCATCGTGGTTCTAAACAAAG
This sequence comes from Berghia stephanieae, assembly GCF_034508935.2. NCBI lineage: Eukaryota > Metazoa > Mollusca > Gastropoda > Nudibranchia > Aeolidiidae > Berghia > Berghia stephanieae. The sequence goes on from NC_088363.1 coordinate 92,695,398, forward strand.
AAAATCGGTATTTTTTATTCTTCATGCTGGCTAGAACTTTTCGTATGTCTTGTGATCAGAATGTGTATAAGTCAAAACATGATCAGTTTTATAATGGGTTTTTTCCCCTCTGTATACGCTTTTATGCTCGTCGGACAAATATTTCATATGGTCGTCCGCCATTATTCCGATAGTTTAGAGCAAGTTACTAAGTTACCATGCGTCATTACGAGGGAAGTGGCGTCACGACTGTTGAAGCGTATTGGGAACTCGACTCAACTTTCGAAGGGGGGAGGGGGGGGGGGGGGGGTATCCGTGAAGAGAATTTGGGTTTAATTCAAGGTAAACGTCGGTTTAAATAAATTTTTGTGATTTTTATGGAGACTTAAAAGAAATTCTCGAAAGATGTGAAATAGAACAACATTCGTCGTCCTCATTATTATTCTTTTTTTTTTTCAAAGTTCGGATAAATGATTGATCAGGAGAATGCTAATCCCATTTCGTCTGTTTCAGTTTACTCTAATGATTTGTTGCACATTTATATATATATTTTTAACTCACCCAATCCTAGAAATGTTTGCTACTTTTCAACAT
>NC_088363.1:92703470-92715970 GCF_034508935.2 Berghia stephanieae
CTGCCAATGCCACGTCAAGATACGTGGGCGAATCCTATTAGTTGGTAGTTCATTCACGTCGTCGTGAAATGTGACCCCTCGTCTCAAAACGGTATTAAGTCTGGTTGGTTAAGATGTTGAAAATTGAATTTATATCAAGAAATATCAGACTTGTGTTGAGTTTGTATGTTTTATTGAAGAGAATGGATACCATATTTTAGGGTGCTAATGCCAACAATTTGTATTTTTGACCAGTTTAACATTTACTTCGGCTTTTAAGCATCTGGTTCGTTCCGACACAATACCGTTTTGAGACGATGGTCACATTTTTAATTCAGAAAAGTGAGTGGAGCAGGCACTTATGTTGGTAACAACAAGAGATGAAGTGAGTAGGAAAGTGCCAGAAGACAATAGAGAATAAAACATTTTCACGGCGGTGATGGGGGTTTGAAGTTGGAACCCGCGACCTTACCGGTACAACTCCGCCTGGCCACTATCGTGGATAGCTCATACGGTAGAGTCACCGGCCAGGCGGAGTTGTCGTACCAATAAGGTCGCGGGTTCAAACCCCAATCACCGCCGCGAAAATCTTTAATTCTCTATTGTCTTCTGGCACTTTCCTAGTCACTTCATCTCTTGTTGTTATCAACATTTTTAGTCGTTTTGTCTGTCATCTTGTGTATGGTTTCATATTATTAAATATACATGCTTAAACACGTGGCTTTACAAAACCAGGGCATTTATATAGATAGTAGTATGCGCTTGGCTAAGAAGCTCACAACATTGCCATCCGGAAGTAAAAAGGACCAACACACAAAACTATGTGTAACCTTGAATGTATATTATAGTCTCGTCAATATAGTTTAGTGTGAATTTTGCTTAAAACTCGGATGGCAAAAAACAATAACAAAGGCTTGAGTGACGTCATCTTCGTTCTGTCTATAGTCAATATCCACTAAACGTGCTCAAAGCGCTTTACAACAGGAACATTTAAACATGTATGACGACACATCACGATAGTAGTTTTTTTTTCAACAGACACATCGCTGTTAACGGCCTGGTACGGATTTTACACCCCAGTAAGGTGACAGAATATGAGTAAAGAGTTGTTTTTTTCTTCCCCTCTAAGAGCGGGGTTCGAACCCTGGACCTTCATATCCGAAGTCGAGTTTCATACTACAAGACCACGTTGTCACGCCTTGAGAAAGATGAGAAGTGAAAAAGGGATAGAATTGACGACGACTGCCTTCTTTGGATGTGAAAGGGAGAAGTTCAACAAGACCTTCTCGTTGCTCACAAACAAGTTAGCCTGCTTAAATCAAATATTTAGGGTCTAGCCCAAAGCCAACTTTCATTCATGCCTGTTAACCAAAACAATCAGCCCCACAGATCCTAAGCAATAATGAAAAATCACGGTTGATTTTAAATGAAGAATGTATGTTGTCAATAATTGATACCACAATGCACGTTCGCTCAACAATGTGTTAAAATATTATACTAAAAAAAAAAACACCCACAAACTGTGGATCTGACTGATTTGGCTGCTAGGCATGAAATAAGGGTAGCTATAGTCTAGCCACGTGTAATCTGATTTGATGTTAGGGACACTGAAAGGCATTGGACTTGATTTTTTTTTAAAAAATCATTATAAAGGAATAAACTGCATAATAGCGAATCGGATAAATCCGACTCCGACGTTCCATCTAGAGTTCCAATATTTCCGCCGTAATGTAAATGTTGCTGCTCGAAGCTCGAAGGAATGAATAACAATGAGGAAGTGAATATAAGCTTCAATTTAAGATACGAAAACAGATAAACTGGACGTTTCGGGTTTCTCCGTTATCAGCAAAACAGGATGAATGAAACACTACAGATGAATGAGATAATGTGGTAGAGATTGTGCGACTACCACATTATCTCATTCGTCTATAGTGTTTCATTAATCCTGTTTTGTTGATAAAGGGGAAACCCGAAACGTCCATTTGATCTGTTTTCTTATCTTAGATTGAAGCTTGCATTCAATTTCACATGGTTATTCAATATTTCTGCCAGACCTTGTTACTTAATCAATGCTGAATGGGCCAAATGGGGATGGAACCAAGAAATAACGACTTCAGGCAGGCAGATTACAACCCAGTTGATTCCGAACTGAAATTGAAACTTTTATTTAATCTGCCATTCACTGGGTACTCTGACAACGGCAGAACACGACAGGTTCTTGCCATTTTGGCTGGAAAACCTACTTCAAATATCGATAGATTTACATTATATCATTATCTCTATTTTGCCTTAAAATTCTCTTGGCCATACTTTTCACAGCCCCCCCCCCCCTCTCTCTCTCTCTCTGTGTGTGTCTCTGTCTCTCTCTCTCTCTCTCTCTCTCTCTCTCTCTCTCTCTCTCTCTCTCTCTCTCTCTCTTTCTCTCTCTCTCTCTTCTTCTTCTTCTTCTTCTTCTTCTTCTTCTTCTTCTTCTTCTTCTTCTTCTTCTTCTTCTTCTTCTTCTTCTTCTTCTTCTTCTTCTTCTTCTTCTTTTCCGCTCCCCCCCCCCCCCTCTCTCTCTCTCACACAAACATACGCACACATACACATACTTTTATACTCTCCAATTTTCTTGTTGTCCTCCATCGTTCGAGCTGTGCATATATGTGAGCGTATGTTTGTATTCTCTCTCTCTCTCTATCTCTCCCACTCTCTCTCTCTCTCTCTGTTTGTGTATATGTGTGTGTGTGTGTGTGTGTGTGTGTGTGAATCCATGTGTATATGTTAATTATCGTGTGAGTTAGTGTATCAAAATCGTGATCGAAGTATTACATCATTAACTCAACTAGGGGCCGTCGATAAACTCTCTCTCTCTCTCTCTCTCTCTCTCTCTCTCTCTCTCTCTCTCTCTATCTCTCTCTCTCCTCTCTCTCTCTCTCTCTCTGTGTGTGCGTGTGTGTGTGTGTGTGTGTGTGTTTGTATGTTCAATCCATCGAACTCACCAATGGCCATGTTTCAACAACAGGAAAATAAGCAAGGACAAGAAAACATCCATAACGTTACAGCACAGTGCTTCTATGGTTACACCAGTAGCACGACTGAAAGGTCACATTTCTGTCATAACGTTACCAAGTCATAGAAAAGTGACCTTCAGTCCGATTGTTTACGAGGCTGGCGTTCACCCTTGGCGGCCAGCAGCTCACATGCCACCTCCTAGTCTGTGCATGCCACTGACTTCACTATCTATAAACACTAGATACGCCGTATTTTCATTCACTCTCTTTTCCTTCGTTTGATGTTAGGTGACGTGACGATAACAATTTTTTCACCTATCTAGAAAGAAAGTATAATATCGTCTGAAACAAAAAACCTCGGTAGTATTTCGGGAAGAACCAGGATGCTTATTAGTCAGATGAACCGCTTAGCTGTCGTACTCTGTCTGGGAAGACAACGTAAAAGTTGGCCATAAAACTCGTCCTTCAAATATCGATCGATTTAAATGACCCACATTTTAGCGACAACAAAAATCAACCCAAAACTCTCAAACCTGGGACCATGGTCCGTTTAAGCACGAAGTGTTTCATAATATTAACGTGTGTATAATTCGTTTGACAAAGCCTCTGTATCCGTTAACCGTATATATATATATATATATATATATATATATATATATATATATATATATATATATATATATATATATATATATATATTTTCTTTTCTTTGAGCACTTAACACGACAATCAAATATATTTTGCATTTTATGCAAAATATCAAACCGTTGTTTTCGTTACCACCAATCAGTTTTATCAGGTAATTATAATTATTTTTTAAACAATTTCATTGATTGTTTTTTCAAATTGATTAAAATCCATTTTTTAATCTTTTTATTCATTTATCTATTTATTTATTTATTCATAAATTGGTCGCTCGCCAACATTAAGATTTGTTGTTTAAAATTTTTTGAACAACTTCCTATTTTGCTCCCTGTTTACCTGGACTGGATTCCAAGCGATTCCACGCCAAGAGGACGGTGTCATGAATAACATTGCAATTATTGGAGCTCGAAGGATAAGGTTCATTTGTTGTGATAAAATAAAGTTTTCATCTCGTGATGCTTCCGCGAAGACGAGAGACGCATGCGCACAACCAACATGACGTTCTCTCTCTAATAACTTTTTCCGCCGGTGACGTCACAGACTATGGGTGACGTCCAATCAAGGGACGCTACTCTTCCGCTAATCTCATTCCCTATAGATACGTAACACATGCCATAAGAAATGTGACATTATATATATATATATATATATATATATATATATATATATATATATATATAGAGAGAGAGAGAGAGAGAGAGAGAGAGAGAGAGAGAGAGAGAGAGAGAGAGGGAGAGAGAGAGAGAGAGAGAGAGAGAGAGAGAGAGAGAGAGCATGGGCATAGAGATGGATGAGAGAGAATCGTGGCCATACGTTTTTAATGTATCATTTAATGAAAACAATACATACAAATATATTCTGCTATCAACCTCTTCTTCATGACCACTGTCTTGTTTGGTCATAACTGCGAATCAATCGCAGTAAAATTAGCCATGGCTTATGCACTTTTGGTTCATGCGACTTCCTATTATTGTCACGATTATAAATACCGTTACCTCATACACACTGACTGGAATCAACACAGCAAGCTCACGCCATGTGCCAGTAACCGTAAGGGCACCAAAGACTTCCAATGGTGATATCATTGGTCACAAATCGCATCACACATTTAATTAACAGTGCGGTATCATAGGTGAGCGGCCTTGATTGCCTATGTCAAAGATTTTTCTTTGTTTGGAGAAATAGCGAGATTCATTGTTAATTGCATTAATGCCTGATTAGAATGTTGTATTATTTTCTTTACTTTTATCTTCAAGTATCTTTAATAGAAGTTGGCCAATAAAGATACCGTATTTGTTAAAGTTAGACCTCTTTTGTGTTAACGTGACAGTATGTTGCTATATATACCGCTATTCTTGATGTCTGCATATAAGGTAGTAGATGAACTCTTTGATTCACATTGTGCTACCAATAGAAAGCTTTAACTCCACAGCGATGTTTATGTACATGTACATGGCATAATTCTTGGGATATCGTAACGTTATTTGAAGGTCGTTGGCTGGTTGTGTATTACGTAGATAGTGGTTAGAGTTGTTATTGTGTATGCCGCACTTTAGGCCCAGCCATGCACGTGCTCGTGGCCATCAACATGTGAGGTTTGACTTCGAACGCACACGTCTGGAAATAGACATGTATTATTGATATATTCATATTATTCCAACAGACAAAAGGAAATAATGAACAAGCAAATGAGAGCAATAAAGGGAAAAATAGAATATAATCCGTCCAGGCCTACTTGCTAAGGTGATTAGGTCTTGTAATCGAGCACAATGATTGGCTTATTAGTATTACTGTAATGGCCATATGGGACCCATCGTCTCAAAACGGTATGAAGTCGGGTTGGTTAAGATATTAAAAATTGAATTCATAGCCAGAAATATCAGACTTGTGTTGAGTTTGTATGTTTTATTGAGGAGAATGGATACCATATTGAAGGGTGCTAATGCCAACAATTTATATTTTTTACAAGTTTAACATTTAATTCGGCTTTTAGGCATATAGTTCATTCCGACATAATACCGTTTTGAGACGATGGGTCACTTATTTTATCTTATTTGTGTTCAGAATATTTCCATGACAACAATGTGACCATCACAATTGGGTTGTTTTGGATTGTCGGACTTGTATCATAATATTATTATTTCTCGATAAAATTACGTTTATTCCATGCGAAAATGGAATGGTTGTTATATTTTAAAGACATAGAATTCAAGCCCACAGTTTGTAATCTTTTCAATTAACAGAGGATTTTTGTTTGTTTGTTTGTTTGTTTGTTTGTATTTGTTTGTTTGTTTGTTTTTGTATTTGTTTGTTTGTTTGTTTGTGTATTTGTTTGTTTGTTTTTGTATTTGTTTGTTTGTTTGTTTTTGTATTTGTTTGTTTGTTTGTTTTTGTATTTGTTTGTTTGTTTGTTTGTTTGTTTGTTTTTGTATTTGTTTGTTTGTTTGTTTTTGATTTGTTTGTTTGTTTGTTTTTGATTTGTTTGTTTGTTTGTTTTTGATTTTTTTAAGGGGGGGGGGGGGGGGGGCACACGGGGCCAATAATTTAGCCCAAAACCAAGTCTATACTAAATTTTGATTTCTAAATAAATTACCAGATTTTTTTTTCTTTACATTTGCGTGTATTCTTTCGTAGCTATTATTTTTCAAAATATCACACTGAACACGTTTCATCGTAAATAAGTGCGAATTGTATAATAATAATAATAATAATAATAATAATAATAATAATAATAATAATAATAATGATAATGATAATGATAATGATAATGATAATGATAATAATAATAATAATAATAATAATAATAATAATAATAATAATAATAATAATAATAAATAGTTAAAGTATATTAGCATTCTGTTGAAGAACTAGTTAATGGGACAAAATATGTATAGCAAGAACAGATTTTGTGTTTGAGGGAATAAATCTATCTTTGTATTTGTGTTTGAGGGAATAAATCTATCTTTGTATATATATATATATATATATATATATATATATATATATATATATATATATATATATATATATATATATATATAGGTATTTTGGGTGTGAATGGCGAGTAAGGAGAGAGTTAATTAATACATAACACACTTAGTGAGTACACGATCCAAATGCACACTTAGTGAGTACACGATCCAAATGCATTATTTCTTTTGACATTTTAACGAAAACGTTGATTGCGGCTTCATTAGACATCATGGTAAAGTTGGAAAATTCAGCGCCTGATCACCCAATTGTCATGACTATTTCTGGGATTGAAGTTTCGGTGGGGGGGGGGGGGGGGGGGGGGGGGGGGGTGGGGGGTTCCAGGCTTTTTGGTGGGGCAAAGTGGCCGAGTGGTTAAGGCATTGCACTGGTATCCGGAAGGTCCCGGGTTCGAACGCCGCTTCAGGCACTTTCGTTTTTTTCCCTTGAGCAAGATTATTACCCCCCCCCCCCCCCCCCCCCCCCCCCCCCCCCCCCCCCCCCCCCCCCCCCCCCCCTCCCCCCATTTGCTCACTTGGACAACATGGGTGATTCCTGTTGAAATCAGACATTCTGTTTGATGGATTATCTAATTCCTTCATGGAATGCCTAGGCGACCTGATCTGATGGTACCGTTGCGACGTTTAGTAAAAAATATCCTCCAAGAAATGGCAGGCCAAGGGCGACAACCGAGAGGTTGGACTGGCGGATTTTATAAGAACATAGACAAAACCCGTTCTTGACAAGTGCAGAGGCTGCTAGCAAGGAATACAGGTGTGTCTAAGAACATCGTTTTAAGACGTTTGGGCGCTCGATGTGTTTACGCCTATCGTTCATTATTGGGCAACATTTTAACAGCTGCCCACAAACATAATCGTCTTCAATGGGCTCTTGAACATAATATTGGATGGACACAGGGACGCTGAACAACATACCCTTTACAGACGAGTAACGGTATTTCATCAATCGCATTGACGGAAAAGTCTTTCGCCGAAGAGACCCACGTAACATTCACTAATACATCCATTAGAAGCTGCTGCCGCCTCGATAGACCATCATAGTATTATTTATAGTAGTCTGAGACCATTAGACGCGGTCGCTAGGCTAACAGGCATGTCCAGAGTCCATCTAAAGGCGACTACCTTGTATCCATGAGACGTCGCCCACAGTCGGCAGTATTGGTGCGGCTATGTGGTCTAGTCAGTCACATCTATAGTATATTATGAAGTCCTAGGGTCTAGTGGTATGACACTCGCTTTCGGATCGGAAGGTCCTGGGATCGAGCCTCGCTCGGCGCATAGCTGAGTCCTTGGAAAAAGACTCTTTACTCACATTCTCTCACCGTACTCAGGTGTAAAATGAGTACCTGGCTGTTAACAGCGTTGTCTTTGTACGAAAAATGGTAGTATCGCCTAACAGGCGGCATGTCCCGTCCAACATGTTAAATGTTGCTGTTGACCAGGGACCCCTTGTAAAGCGCATTGAGCACATTTAGTGGATATTGCGCTATATAAAAGCTCAATTTTTTTAACAGTCAGGAGGTCGTATGGCCAGACCACAAATTTGATGCAAGAGGAAAATGAATCCGGTGCAACACTGTAGCAATCACGCCGTTGATGGAGGATTCAATGCAACACATGAGAGCAAATCAAATATTTCAAAATGAATATATCGCCATAATAGTTCAGTAATAGTGAAGAACTGATTTCAACAACACGAGGAAACATCGAACTGCCTCAGCACCATGGTGACATTCCAAAGCTAAGAAAACTTGCACTAGACAGATTTATGGAAACAGCTTACTAACTGGATACTAGATATAGACTGACACTCGAAGTGACGCACACATTCACGGCAAGCAGCCATATTCATTCCTTCAACAGTGAAACCACAATGCCAGTATCTACTGCTATCTGAATCAGGACATCACATGCCATAGTATTGTGAAACCAAGTCTGGGAATTTCATTCTTAAAGCTTTCAGAATTTCATTGTAGCTCTTCATTTCGAAGTCAGTTATAATTTTATTGTCGTCAGCATTGCAGACGGTCTATGTATGAAAAACATGACAAGTTACCGAGGGAAGAAATCACTTTAATCATTTAATAGTATTTTAGATTGCATATTATTACTGTGTTCTTAATTTTTCGAACTAACAGTTTCAGAAACGTTATGATTAAGAATATTGATCAAGTTTCATAATGACAAGCATGGGTGAAAGTTACTCAATGATATTAATCCTGCAAAGGCAGGTGCTCAGAAAAAAAAATCCTGCAACTACCAATAAGAGGAAAAAACAGAAGTGCGGTTAATTATATTATTATACAGTTGCCGGTTTTTTTTTCATTTTCGAATTCCGGCCAGACAAAAAAAAAAAACAAAAAAAACAAAACGGCGAGACCTCTTTTTCAAAAATAAAAATCCGGCCATGCCGGATTTTTCCGGTGAACTTTCACCCATGATGACAAGCCTTCCCGTCCAAGACCATCGTTAATGTCAGTGTGTTTTTTAATAAATAAAAATAAATAAAATAAATAAAATTCCATTTGTTCATCCCATAGGGGAAATTTGTCTTTAGGGTCTATTCCAAGGGAAGACTGAAATACCATAGGCGTCAGCTGCAGTGCAGCGCCGCAACGTGAGCTTGGGCTAAGTGACTAGCTCAAAGTCACACAACGAGGCAGGTAGTCGAACTCGGTACCATTCGGGTGCGAAGCAAAGACCTTACCGCTGAGCCACTGAATTTATATAAAGCTATCACATTGCTTGACGTCATGTATATAATTATAATGTCCTTGAGTGATTCAAGAAATTGATATTCCTCTCATTGTTCAGGAAACACTGTTACTGGACAAATGTCACATCAAATGGCATTCATTGTTACAGATCATTTTAATACGAAAAACCACCAGATTGACATTAGAATAAAGACGAGACAGTTCAAATCTCCATTCAAGTAATTAACGAAATAGATGGACACGACATGGACTAGACGACAATAAATAAGGCACACCAAGCTTACAAAGAATTCATTGGTGATTCAGACTGAATTATTATAGAAATGAAATAGTTAACAATTTTGTGTGAGATACACTTTTATAATATTATCATTTATTAAATCTAAGGTTATAAGAGACTGTATTGTAAGTTGTAACATTTTTTAAAAATTGAGACAAGGATAGAAACAAAAAATGGCCAAGGTTTTCAATTGTGGATCTTTCTCTATATTATTTTTACTATTTACCGCCTTTGATATTGCTCGGTCAGGTAAGAAGGAAAACTAATCATAAATCCATTGTATACTATGTTTTAAAGATTGATTAAAGTTTTGGACTTCTTCGAGGTATTTTATTAGTGTACATGGTGGTTTTGTTCACAATGTTATTGATGACTTTACTTTGTTTGTTCTTGTAAATTGGAACTTCTGAATTAATCTATGATTTCTATTGGCAAATTGCCTAAAACAAACCTTTGAATCTTAAATCTTGAATCTTTTTCGGCAACGTTCCAAATCACAAAATTTCGTGTACAAAACAGCGAACACTGGCAAAATCGATTCATCCCGGGATCTATGCTTGGAAGCTACGAACCCCAAATTATTCATATTAAGTCTGTGTCGATTGACGAAATACAAGTTCAAATAATTGAAACAGCGGTAACGATTTCTCAAAATAATATCGAGAACTAAATACCAACAAACTCAAATAATATATGTATATATATATATATATATATCGTGAGACGTATATATATCGTTGATGCGCTACTATTTAGAGTGCGGATTATTTAAAGGTGACTGAGTTATTATATTTTTTAGTTGCATCATCGGGGCGAAATGACAAATAAATGATCCCTTGTGAATACGTTTTTTTTGTGTGTGTTTTCGAATGTCTATGTTGAAGTTTGTGTGTGTGTGTGTGTGTGTGCGTGTGTGAGTGTGTGTGTTTTGCTGTTAATTGTGGTGGATGGCTGCCAGTAAAATGTTTCTTCTGTGTGGACACGTGTTGAAAATTGCCTTTTTTTCTGTTTAGTGTTGTTTTGTTTGGGTTCTTGATTAGGTGGAATTTCTTCTAGGCATAAGTTGCATTTTGTTGTTTTGAAATAAGTCATTAGAATCGTCTCTTTTTTTTGATCTGTCGTTTCAAGTAGCTCCAGACATACTCATATTTTGATTTTTGGTATGTTGTATGTTGTCCTCGTGGTGTCATTGGCCTTATCTTACCTTACCGGGGTTCCTTCTCATCGAGGTTAATTGCCATGGTCTTCTACACATCTTTGCCTAGCGCCATGTCCGAGCAGTCCTTCATACGCCCAGTCATTTCCTTTATGTTTCCCAACCAGCTCTTTCGTTGTCTCCCTCTCCCTCTTTCCCCCCATTAATCTTTCCATCTCGTCTTGACTTCTGGAGACTATTGTTGCGTCGTATATGGCCATAATACGCCAACTTTCTGTGTTTTACAGTCGACACGAGTATTTTCTTTCGTTGAGTTCATCCAATTCATACTGTTTGATTTTTTCTCTGTCTTGTCGTTGGCCACTTCATCTTTAACACAGTGACGGTCTATCGCGTGCATCAATATCCAAAACCATTGTTTCACCCGTTGAATGCACATCCCGTTAAGACGAACCAGTCTGGCTTATGAGCACGTCATATTCTCCATCGAATAGTCTCTAAGCTACAGTTTCTAATCTCTCTCTCTCTCTCTCTCTCTCTCTCTCTCTCTCTCTCTCTCTCTCTTTGAATGTGGCCATAACTGCTTGAAAGGGATTTTGCTCATGTTGGTTCACAATTTCCGCATGCATCTCGCAGGTTGTAATGGGTGGAGGTGTGATCTTGGTAAGCCTTTGTTGAGCGGTGATTATACAGCCAACAATAAAAACCAAGAGAAAGATTTCGGCAACTTGCATAACCCAACACAAAATCTAAGCAGCCAATTAACATTCCCCTTTCTTCAATAATTATGATGATAGCATTATGTATGGAAGTGAGTTGACGGACTTCTTCAAAAATAAACCAAAGGCAACACATTGTCAACTGCAGACGATATATTATATGGAAAACTGAAGAAGACTGAATCAAAATACATCATTGATGAATGGAATAATAGAGAAAAACCCAGAGACATTTCAATGTAGTTTGATGTTTCATAAGGTTCTATACACATTTCAAAGAGAAAATCATTACACTTTGCAAACATGAAAATTATCTTCCTGTTAATTTCATCATGACTCTTAACAAATACAATTAATATATTATTCCCTTTTCATGTATTATTTGATACAATGTATTTTTGCATGGATATTAACAATGTCTTATTTCAAAAGTGTCAAGTTACTAATGTGCAAGACTATGTTTATATCGCGATGATTTTATGACAATTTGTATTCATATCCATCCATCAGATAGCGAGGTAAAAGTATCTTCCCGACCAAATTGACAATGCAGCTGGATTGGCAATATGAAAATCATTTGAAAGTGTTTATACTTATGCAATTTATGGTGTATGACATAATTGTATATTTAATTGTATTTGCCTGCTGGGAAAGCAGCAGCAGCAGCTTCTTATGGTGCTCACACTATTATGTTATGGCGATCGACCCAATCATCATAGTCTCCACGCTGCCATCTGCAGGGCCATTAGCCGAAGCACGATGTGCATGATGAATTTATTAAAATATGCCACATAAATTAATGGTCATTTTTATTATTGCGTTGTTTTCAATGTTGTACTTTCATTATTACAATCGTTGTAAATGTTTTATTTCTATAAACATGCCAGGTCGAGCTTTGAGCACACCAGAGGATATCAATACTTTCCTGAGCTGCGAGTGGAACTACCGCGCGTTTCTGAAGATATGCCATGAACACGCCATGTCTTGCTCTGGACGATGTGGGACGATTGTGCACGAGGAA
>NC_088363.1:92720970-92723470 GCF_034508935.2 Berghia stephanieae
TAACACTGTCTATATCCGTAGTTTACCCGCGGTTACGTTTACCCCATGCCTAGAATTTATTACATTTTTCTGAGACAAATTATAGGCGTAGTCTCAAAGCTATTTTTTAAATAGTTTTTGCATGTTTATGATAGTTGAAAAAAAATAATTCTATCTACACGCTCGGTCGGTCTTTAAAAATGAGTCACATTTACCCTTTATATTTTCCTTACATTTTAAATTGAGAAATTAGAATTAGATAAAGATCTGAAAATGTGCGTTTGAAAGGTGCCAGACAAAGCAAGAAAAAAACAGAAGAAAAAAAAAAGGAAAACATCTCCATTCGAGGAAGAGCGATGACTTTGTTTTTCCTTGTATTTTTCTTTCTTGCTTTTTATGGAACCGTTTCATCCATACCTTTTCAGATCGTTACATTTTTAATTGCTCACTCAGGTCGTATCCATCGTTAACTTATAGCCCGACACTGAACCAAAAATGACGTCATAAGTCCATGGCCACAAAAGAAAACAAATCATGAGTTGTATTCAATAGTTCAACCAATGGGACCACTTGTTTCCATGAGCACTACTAACGACAACTCACTAGGCGGTGCAAAAAACAAATTATAAGGACGTCAAAAGGCCAGTCTTTTCGGGTTTTCAGTGTCAGGATATAAATTAATGATGGCTACGCTCAGGCACCCTCAGTTAAAAATTAGGTTTCAATATTTAACCCTCTCCTTACCACCCATAGGAAAATCGTCACATTCGTTACGATGTAGCCAACAACTTTCTTATTCTGATTTCATTTTGTTATAGTTATAGCCATAAAAACTCGACACTGTGTTGCAGAGCTCATTTTTCTGAACAAAATATAGAATATACTCGTTGCTAATCTGTTTGAAAATCCATTTTTGTGTTGGGTGGGTATGAAGTTTCGGGTAAAATTCTGAAAATAGCTGGTAGGGAGAGAGTTAATACAGTCATGACTGTATCTAATGTACTTAACCCTGTTAACAAATCTATCAACTCCAATAACTGAGACTTCAGTGACATCCAAGAATTCATTCGAGGTCAAAGAGAAACACTAAACTTTACCTCGACCGCTTTTCTTATCTTTCAAGACCTTAACATTGCCAGCAAGACGAATGTACGAACGCCATGTTGTTGTACTGAATACTCTCTCGGAGGTCGAGGGAAATTCATGTTGCCCTGTCGGTCATTTTGACGACACCTGATTGGAATGTGGTCCTAATCTATAGGGAATGAGATTAGCGGAAGAGTAGCGTCCCTTGATTGGACGTCACCTTACAGAGAGAACGTCAATTTGGTTTTGCGCATGCGTCTATCTCGTCCTCACTTTCGGTGAGGTGTCTCAAGCCGCTTTCACCGGAAGCGAGGACATAAACGCATGCGCACAACCAACATGACGTTCTCTCTCTAAGAACTTTTCCGCCGGTGACGTCCAATCAAGGGACGCTACTCTTCCGCTAATCTCATTCCCTATACGTGTACACAATACTGTTCCTTCATCATGCGTTTCCATATAGATAGTATGCGCTTGGCTAAGAAGTTCACAACATTGCCATCCGGGAGTATAACTGGCCAACACACAAAACAGCGTGTAACCATGCTCCTTTATAGTCTGGTTTAAACAGTTTAGTGAGAATTACCCATAAACGCGGATGGCAAAAAACAATAACAAAGACCCGAGTGACGTCAACTTCGAACTATCTATATAAGGAACGAAATTGACGTTACTCATCTCTTTGTTTTTGTCTTTGGCCAGCCATTTTTATGAATAGTTCTCACTAAATTGTATTAATCAGACCATCAACTTTTAAGGTTCCACATAGATTGTGTATTGGTACGCTATATCCGGATGGCTGATGTTGTGTGATTTTAACTAAACGCATAGAACATCAATATGTGTATTTATATGCGCGCGCACGTGTGTGTGTATGTGTGTGTGTGTGTGTGTGTGTATGTCTGTAAATGGACAACACGCAATGTTCACTGCCCTGACAGGTAAAAGGCAAGGAAACAATGGTTTTGCATATTCCCATACTTCTAATCATTTATCACTCACTGATCATGCTCATTGTTGCTTGACTTTTACCGTTGCAGTGCGATAAAATTTGGCTTTCGAGAATGTGCGATTAATTTAAAAAACGTTACAATGTCTTGTCAAAAAATGAGACCTTCCTAACCTGGGAGTCAAACCTCAGATCTCCTGATTACATATGAGAATTGGAATTACCCAAGAGGATTAGTTTACTATGTGCACTGGGAAATCTTACCAACCCCCCCCCCCCCCCCCCTCCCCTGCTGTAATTTCAACTTCACATTGTTGAGGTGCTGATAAGTCGTGATAAATTTATTAATTTAATAATAATAAAATAAAGATAAAAAGAGCTTTATATAGCGCAATATCCACTAAATGTGCTCAAAGCGCTTTACAAGGGGTTCCTGGTCAACAGCAACATTTAACATGTAGGACGGGACATGACGCCTGTTAGGCC
>NC_088363.1:92728470-92823470 GCF_034508935.2 Berghia stephanieae
CTAAATTATATTATCTACTCTTTTTAATTCACGGGTCTTCTTAAACCATTACGAAACTGTTCGAAATTATTTAAGCACCATTTGCATGTTACATTAAGGGCTGCGGATTTTTTTATAACACATTAACCGCCAACAAATGACCTTAACTCTCTCCTTACCAGCCATTTTCAGGATTTTCCCCCAAAATTTCACACCCAACTAACACAAAAATATATTTTTAATCACCAGACATAATATCAGTAAGTTCTTGCGATACATAATCTCTTTAGCAAAACATGCTCTACAACACACGGTTCATTTTCTTTAAATGTTATGATGTACAAGAGAAATGTGAATAAGAAAAATGTTGGTTGTATCGTATCTAATGTGACGATTTTCCTACAGTTGGTAAGGAGAGAGTTAACTCATCGCCTATTAATAGTACTATTTATAGATGTCGCTGCCAACGATATCAATATAATATGACAGATGAAACAGTTTTGCTCTGAAATCCTCTGTATATTATTATGATCGTAGGGTTGGTGCCTGACCTCATAATGACGTAACCAAGGTCGTCTTGTTTTGATCGCTATGCATACCAGGCAGTTCTGGTCATTGCCGCCACCGCCGCTCCTTGCAAAGGAAAATGACATTGTGGGCGGTTTATTATGGAACACAGAAGAACGTATCTCTGTCACGTCGTGTACTTTTAATACATAAATCGTTCCGACTTATATTTGTTACAGTGAATGACATAATCAGTTGGATGGTGAAAAGGTTTGAACTGAGATATTGCCAAGTTTAGTTAGAAAGTCAATTTTTATCAAAAATGAGTTCTTGTCATAAACGATTAAATCAACCCTTTTTGTACATCTTCTGGAAATATCAAAGCTTAATTTCACTTCTAAATATTTGTTACAGCTGGTCAAGTTGAAGAAGTATGAAATTTGAGAAAAGTTGCTGGATACCTTTCCCCCAAAATCTGACCATAACTTCATGAAAAATCACCTGATTTACATCAAATAAAGAGTAAAATGCTCTGTGGATCATATTCAGCGGCGTAGCCTGGTCATTTAGGAGCATGGGGCTGGATTTGAGATGGGTTGTCGCATATATATATATATATATATATATATATATATATATATATATATATATAGAGAGAGAGAGAGAGAGAGAGAGAGAGAGAGAAAGAGAGAGAGAGAGAGAGAGAGAGAGAGAGAGAGAGAGAAAGAGAGAATTTGATGCACTCAATTATTTTACCAAAATTTGTATGTTCTTTGTAACTTGTTCATCATGCCTGGCTAAAGATAAGCGATAGCCACTGTCAATCTGTGCACCTATGTGAAGAGTACCAACGGTTTTCAATTTAGTGGTGATATTTAAATGTAAGTTAGACTTCTGATGGTTCAATGCTCTATGTGTTAAATTTTTCAAACAGGTAAATCCACTTCTTGTCCAAGACAATTCTGTATTGCTGTTATCGCCAAACAAAATACAATTAAAAGAAAATAAACTCTTATTTTCTATTCTCACCGATAGCCAAGGAAAACGACTATATCAATCTTTATCAAATTAAATGACTGATTCTGCTTCCCGTCTTTAATAGTGAGTACAAAATCGTTTGGTTGATGGGGACCGAGACTTTTAATCAAAAGTTTATTTTCCCTATTCAAAGAACTGGTATTGATAGTCAACAGATAATCAACGTGATTCATCACACTTAATAGCAATTAATTAAAATTTTAAAAACAAACACTGCACACATCAGATTAACACACTCAAGTTAAAAGGGACAATGGGGAATTCAATATCACATGCCTGACACGCCTCGAAGAGGGATGGGTAACAGGTACAACACGATTGCCATCAATGGAACAATTAGGTCATTGTATGTGGCTGCGAGTAAGAAAGCCACAATGACTCAGTTCAACGTCAAGATGCCTCTTCATGCCCACAGTCATAGCACACGGCAAACGTGAAATGCATCGCCTGGTTGTACCGTGGGAATATGGCTGGAAGCCTTCTCCACCTTTAAAGCCACACGCTGTACTGATTGGTCAGGGGCACGAGTACAACTCGAGCTGTAGTAAATTCAAAGCGGTGTGATTGGTTCAAGTTTTGAGGCTCTGTAAAGGTTTTTTAACACCAGGTCAACAATGAATTTCATTGTTTGTGAAACAGAAAAATTAAAAGTGTGACTTTTTATTGTTAAATTCTTACATACTTTCAAGACAATGACGACCTGTGGCTTAGCCTTAATAGCCTTTAAGGCCCTACGCCACGGATCATATTCTTTCAGAAAATGCAAAAGAATTAATATCCTAAATTTTCACATTCCGACAGGTTATGATTATGTCATGCACTGATACATTTATTCCATTTCCATACAATACAAAATGGCTGCTCCCCCAACCTGTAGTTTTTATTAGTTAATCCATGCTCTTGTAGAAGCCAAGGGGGGGGGGGGGGGGGGGGCAGAGTGGCTCAGCAGTGCAGTTTTTGCATCGTACCGGAAACATACCGAGTTCGATCGCCTGCCGCTGCGGTGTGTGTGGCCTTGAGCAAGTTACCTCGCCCTAGCTCAATTTGTGGCGCTGCACTGCGGCTAACGCCTGTGTTATTCCAGTCTTCCCTTGGAATAGACCCTTGAGACAAATTTCCCCTATGGGATGAATAAAAAGATATTTTTTTAAATCAGCGAAAACATCATGAACTCTAAAATAAATAAATAAATAGATTGAAATAGGGAATGAGATTAGCGGAAGAGTAGCGTCCCTTGAATTGACCTCACCCATAGTCTGTGACGTCACCGGCGGAAACGTTATTAGAGAGAGAGAACGTCATGCTGGTTGTGCGCATGCGTCTCTCGTCCTCGCTTCTGGCTTCTGGTACTTTCCTACTCACTTCATTTCTTGTTGTTATCAACATAAGTGCCTGCTCCACTCACTTTTCTCAATAGAAAGGTTACAACCGACGTGTACTTGTTTGCAGGTCTGATAACCCAAATTGTTATTATGACCTTATTGTCGTAATGGAAATGATCTCAAACCCACGCAAACAATCCTCCATAACAACTATGTTTAGTCGGGCCCATAATGGCGTGTCAGACCTGCTAATATGTGCACCTAGGTTATAATTATCTATCCCAGTTAATTCTCTTTATTTCTATTTCTATATAACAAAATAAGGTTGGTCAAAATAGACGGATATTCCCTGAAAACGTTACAGAATCAGTCGAAGCTAACACGACACCGACGGGCAACATTGTGAGCATTTTCGTTCGACAAAGAATTCCGTTGCCTGTTGGATCTTGTTAGGGGGCTATTTTTTTTTTTTTTTTTTTTTTTTTTCAATGGTAATATTTCTATTCCGCGATATCTATAATACGCTTATCACGACCTCGGATTTTGGTGTTAACAGGTTAAGCCGGACCTAAATTTTGTCCAATGACACACCTTTTCTGAAACTCCTGCCGACCATTTTAAGCAAAATGATTAAGATGAAATTAAAGATTATGAACACCATAACAATATTTCACAAAATATTCATAAAAGGATATACGTAGTTCCGAGCGGCGTCCTAGGTAAATAGGTAGATAGATAGCTTGATTGATTGCTTGATAGATAGATAGATAGATAGATAGATAGATAGATAGATAGATAGATAGATAGATAGATAGATAGATAGATATATTGATAGATAGATAGATATAGATAGATAGATAGATATAGATAGCAATAGATAGATAGATAGATAAATAGATAAATAGATAGATAGATAGATAGATAGATAGATAGATATAGATAGATAGATATATAGATATATTGATAGCAATAGATAGATAGATAGATAGATAGATAGATAGATAGATAGATAGATAGATAGATAGATAGATAGATATATTGATAGCAATAGATAGATAGATAGATAAATAGATAAATAGATAGATAGATAGAGAGATAGATAGATAGTATGATAGATAGATAGATAGATAGATAGATAATTGATAGCATAAGATAGATAGATAGATAGATATAGATAGATAGATAGATATATTGATAGCAATAGATAGATAGATAGATAATATTGATAAATAGATAGATAGATAGATAATAGATAGATAGATAGATAGATAGATAGATAGATAGATAGATAGATAGATAGAGAGCGAGAGAGAGAGAGAGAGAGAGAGAGAGAGAGGGGGGGGGGCGTAACATATTGAATGACATTTACAAAGCGACTACTAGATATTATATGAAGTCCTAGCATTTACGTGATGGTCTGCATCGTCCGTCAGCAATAATACAACAGCCAGAATTTGGCCTTACTCAACTAGGTCGTAACTTTACGAGAAAAAAAAAATCCCGTACGTGATTTTAAGTTCGTAATGGCATAACTAACGGAGACAGTTGAAGGGATGGGGATGAGGAGGTAGATGGTCGGAGTAATAACATGTCTGCTGTTGGTAAGCGTGATGGAGCAGGCAAGATGTGAAGGGAGAGGGGGGGGGGGGGAGCTGTGAGCATGCATATGTGGGTGTACGAGTGTTTGAGAGAGGAGAAAAGAAGAGAGAGAGAGAGAGAGAGAGAGAGAGAGAGAGAGAGAGAGAGAGAGAGAGAGAGAGAGATGTTCTTAAGTTCTTAAAGGTTATATTTTCTTAAAGGTTTTACTGCGCTTACGACTCATATAGGTCATATCAGCGCCAGCAAAATGGAAGAAAATGGGATAGAGAAAAAATTCTAGCTTTACAATTAAAAGCACTCGAGTAAAAGTAAGACAAAGGGGAATGGTACAAATAGGGAATGTATGGTAGATTCCAAGAGCAAACTATCATTGTACTTAGTTTGAAATCACCTAAAAATCTCATCCAGACACAAGCACAGGGTAGGGTCCCACTAAGAGGAACACACTTAATTGTTTACATTATGCATTAAAAACAACAATTATAACTATACATAACAGAGAGATGATTTACAAGAAAAAATATCATCTCCCGAAACTTCAACAATACATTTGACTGTTTCCCTCCCAGCCAAGGACTCCAACAAGGGAAAGGACAAAACCAAGTAACCTCATTCCAAGACAAAGTCAGAAAACAATTTGAACAACAGATATAGGGTATAAAAGACACCGTAAGCCCACTATTTGAGGTAAGACCCACAGCCAGAGTTATATAAATGTCTATATGTCTATATATCTATAAATATATAGATATCTATCTATCCATAGATAGATAAATAGATAGACAGATAGATAGATAGATGGATCACTTATCCGAACCAACGACCACCTGAGCTCTAGCCCTTCGGGATAGATGGATAGATAGATAGATAGATAGATAGATAGATAGATAGATAGATAGATAGATAGATAGATAGATAGATAGATAGATAAATAGATAGATGGATAGATAGATAGATAGATAGATAGATAGATAGATAGATAGATAGATAGATAGATAGATAAATAGATAGATAGATGATAGATAGATAGATAGATAGATAGATAGATAGATAGATAGATAGATAGATAGATAGATAGATAGATAGATAGATAGATAGATAGATAGATAAATAGATATATATTATATATATATATATATATATATAATATATATATATATATATATATATATATATATATATATATATACATACATATATACACATACATATATACATATATATATATATTATATATATATATATATATATATATATATATATATATAGAGAGAGAGAGAGAGAGAGAGGGAGAGAGAGAGTGAGTGAGAGAGAGAGGGAGAGAGAGAGAGGGAGAGAAAATGAGACACACACACACACACAGAGAGAAGAGAGAGAGAGAGAGAGAGAGAAGAGAGGAGAGAGAAATGAGACACACACACAGAGAGAGAGAGAGAGGGGGGGGGGGGGGGGGTGGTGGGATGGGGGTGTAGTGGCTTCATGAACGAAATAGAGGTCAATTTGTTTACGTTGTTGCGACTTGTGATCAGACTTTGGTAAATCTGTGGTTGTCTGAAATAAGGTTGCAACATTCACGTCGATCGTGACTTGCTGGTGGAATTCGTGTGTAACAACTGGCCAAAAATATAAAAGGCCTACTATGAAATAAAATTATTTGGCAATAGGCTTCAACATTCGTGACGTCACTTCCTTCGTAATGACGTATGGTAACTTAGTAACTGGTTCTAACTATCGGAACAATGTCAGACACTCTTATGAAATACTTCTCCGGGGAGCATAAAAGTGTATCCAGAGTAGAAAAACCATTATAAATCTGATCACGTTTTGACTTTGATAAATTCTGATCACATGACATGTGAAAAAGTTCTAGCCAGCATGAACAATAAAAAGTACCGATTTTCTTTGCTTAGATTCAAGCTGCTCGTTGCTGGGCGGAAGTGACATAAGACTACTGAATCCGATTGCAGAGGGTTATGACCGCAAAGCAGTCGTTTTGTCAGAAAGACGTCCATGTATATTTTAGATTTGCTCCACTCACTAACGAGTTTCGGTGTTCCCTATTACGCCTAATAATGAATGCCATAATTTGAAAATACGCTTTAAAGAGAGAGAGAGAGAGAGAGAGAGAGAGAGAGAGAGAGAGAGAGAGAGAGAGAGAGAGAGAGAGAGAGAGTATCAGGCCATAACTTTACGAAGGCCACGCTGATACTGACCAAAAAATGATGTCAAAATGCCAGTCTTTTGCCACAAAAGAAAACAAATCGTGAGTTGTATTCAATAGTTGAACCAAAAAATGAAATAACTTTTTTTCCATGAGCTCTAAAACTCACTAGGCGGTGCAAAAACCAAATAATGACGTCAAACTGCCAGTCTTTTTGATTTCAGTATCAGGCTATAACATAACGATGGCTACGGTACAACCCGGAAAGAAAAGCCCTGTAGGGAGTGGTTCAGAATGCGTTTTCCGTCTTTCCACCCACTCACGTTGATTTGGACATCTCCCGAGCTAATGATATGATTGTTTTAACAGGAACAAACATCGCTCGACACGTTAGGGTATCATAATATTATGATGTACTCACAACGTTACTGATTGTTGCCTACACGATTTGAGGTTATCCAACCAATCACCGAGGTTGTTGTGAATCACCTTGCACTTTTGAACTCTGGACGAATCAATCCGCCGTGAACGCATCATGCATTAAGTATATACACCAGGCAGAATCATTTAACCCCTGACGACATGTCGTGAGACCAATGTAGCGGATAAAAATATGAATTGTGACCCTTCGCCTCAAAACGGTATTAAGTCGGGTTGGTCAAGATGTTGAAAATTGAATTTAGAGCCAGAAATATCAGACTTGTGTCGAGTTTGTATGTTTTATTGAAGAGAATGGATACCATATTATCGGGTGCTAATGCCAACAATTTATATTTTTGACGAGTTTAACATTTACTTCGGATTGTAAGCATCTGGTTCGTTCCGACATAATGCCGTTTTGAGACGATGGGTCACAATTATGAATCAGACCGCATAGTCTGTATGGCAGATTTTTGAAAATAGAACTAACTTCACATAAATGGTTGGTAGATATAAATAACAATGTTGAAATTGAATGTAAGCTTCAATTTATTTACGAAAACAGATAAAATGGACGTTTCGGGTTTCCCCTTTATCAACAAACAGGATGAATGAAACACTACAGATGAATGAGATAATGTGGTAGTAGCATTCAGCCCGATACGTCCATTTTATATGTTTTCGTTATTCAATTGAAGCTTACATTCATTATCACATTGTTATTTATTTCTTCGAGCTACGAGCAGCAACATTTACATAGGTGATTGTGAACATTGTACACAAATTATTCCATTTTTAATGTTACTCCTGTCAAATCCACAACAACGACATAATATAATATCTTCTAAATTGAGTCTCGCGTCAGCTTTGATTTTCAACAATATAATTTATTCTATAAATAAGATACTATTTTAGAGCTAAACTTTAAAAACATCTTATCTGTTCGAGTACATGGTAACGTTTTTGTGTGTTGGTGGGTATCGATTGGGTTGGCAGACAAAAGTGGAGAGCAATCTTAATCACGTGACAATAATAGGGCAGAAAAGTGGTGACGTCACATTTTCTACTTTTCCGGTTCCAAAATCATTGGAAGTGGGTATGTAACCATAGGACTAATAATGAATAGGTTACATACTAAATCATAAGATGGCATAAATATTTTAGTAGCAGGTTGTATGGGCAGATTATTAGTATTACAGGACGTAAAAAAATTTAAATAAAATTCCCTTTATTCATCCCATAGCGGAAATTTGTCTCTAGGGTCTATTCCAAGGGAAGACTAGAATAACCCGGGCGTCAGCCGCAGTGCAGCGCCGTAAATTGAGCTAAGGCGAGGTGATTTGCTCAAGGCCGCACAGCGAAGCTTGTAAAAAGATGTCTCATAGCTACATCTTTTATCTCGATAAAATAATTTTATAAATTTCTTGCTTAAAGTCTTATTAAATGCTCGTGTTTTTTCAAAGAACACGAGCATATTGTCTGTGTGTGTGTGAGGGGGGGGGGGGGGAGTTATATTCAATCCCTACCTGTGGAGGTCAGCAAGACAATTTTCATTTAGTTTTATAATAGACATACGATGCTAATTCTCCCTAATTGATATGACGCACGAACAGACCTCGCGTTGGTGAGAGGTATTGTCTCCTTGGCATGATATAGAATACAGTTATGAGTGCTCTTACACAAGCCGTCCGTCTGTCTGTGAGCATCGTGACCGTTAATGTACTTTCTCGATTTCCCGCTCTCCCAATACAGTAACATCTACCTACATCCAGGATCCACGCATCTTTTCAATGTTATTCGCACTCTGCCACCTTCCCAGTTATGCAAGCCAATGCGAGGGGATCGATAAATTCGAGGTCAAACCAAGATGATCAAGTTTATACAATCCCTCTCGCCACGTTCTTCTCTTGATTATGTTTTCCCTGGATTTGCTCTCTTATTCTTCTCACCCCCCCCCCTCTCTCTCTCTCTCTCTCTCTCTCTCTCTCTCTCTCTCTCTCTCGAGAGAGAGAGAGAGAGAGAGAGAGAGAGAGAGAGAGAGCTATACTTAATCTGATTGTGTTTAAGAAAATTCCTCCAATCGTATCATGCTTTTTATCACACGCTTTACTGACCATCACCTGACCAAAATCCTTCAACACACTATTAAGGTCACGTGTTACGTGAGGATTACATCTAAGTATAATATTGACGGGGTCTTGATCCGATTGCTAGAGGTCATTAAAGTTCTTGTAGTCCGTCAACAAAACAAAAAACAATAACGACTTTTGTTTATCGTGAATAACTTTTTTATATAAATATGAAGTGATTTTCACATTGCTATTTATGTGAGCAGCATTAGCCCATGAAATACGCCTCACCTGCTATTTCACCTGTATGAAATGGTATTGGTCCAATTTGCCTGCTGGAAGAATCAACAAAGCCTCATTATGTACTTCGAACACGGCGATTCAGTGAAATATTTTAACATTAATGTCTTATCCAATTTTTATTTACTAATATTTCACATTTCACAATAGCATGAGGAAAATAATGCCCCCCCCCCCAGCTCATTTAGATATCTTATCTACTGTCTTTTAAATATTATAAACAAAGCTAGAGGTGACTAAATGAGCCAGTAAAATGGAGAGAAAAATAAAGTGAGTAGATATGACTCATATATAAATGAACAACACAAAACAAACAACGTTTCTTCCCTTGGCCAAGGGCCGATACGTTGTTTGTTTTGTGTTGTTCCCTTATATTTGAGTCACATCTACTCACTTTATTTTTCTGTCCATTATAAACAAAGTTGCTCAAAGGGAAACATTTTAGGCACATGCAGCAAAGTCTTGGAATACATTTATTTAATCTGTGTGATTAATTTCATATTATTCGACGGCAAAAGAATTGTTGAAACCAATTAAATTATAGCTGCAAGTTGACATTACAAGATGGTTATAAGATATCGTGTCTTCAAGGTTATTTTTGCAGCAGAAGCAATACCGATAACTCGTAATTTAAAACTAAACATAGTTGCTACTACTTCCTAATATAACTATCATCAGCCGGAAGCAAAACGCACAATAGCTATACATAGCAATTTCATGCAGTTTTAACCTTTGGGGAAACAATTTCGATTCTAAATTCATCCTGCAAATCAATGCGTTGCGAGCACTGCAAAAATACTACGCAACAAGTAATATCTAAGTTATTGGTAATTGAAAATTAGTTAGACATCTAGATCTATGTAAATAGATTTCTTCTGAATGAAAGTTGGTGGGCGGTTTAGTAAATGACTTACTCGCTTTTCTAACTTGATTGACGGAGCTCGTTTCCCTATCTGGCTGGCTTTTTAAAAAATCACTGCTGAGGTGAACAACGGTGGGTGATTGGCGTTGACTTCTGGAATGAAATTTGGTCACCTCGTTTTCTGCGAGTGCATTGTCTTGTATAACCTTATCAATCTTAGATATTTTGGCATATATAAGCTTTTATCAGCATCATGGTTGCCTTTTTCACCCTGGGTCAAACAGTTTCCATCCTTCTCTATCTTGAGCTAACGTTTTTTTTTATCTCGTTCCATGTCTTATCAAAGCTGTCAGTAAGCTGATCTTCATGTACAACCCTGCAATTTGATCTTTCATTAATGAGGTTTACGAATTTCTCAGGGAGTCCATAATGTGCCAGAATGTTCCACAATGTTGCTCTGCCAATACTGCCGAAAGCCTTCTCGTAATCCAGAAAGTTGACAGTAAGAGTAGAGTTCCATTCTATAGACTGATCCATTATGACTCGCAGAGAGACAATCTGGTCGGTGGTTGAACGGCTTTTCCGAAAACCTGCCTGTTCATTCCGCAGTTTAGCATCTGTTTCATTCTTAATTCTCTCTTCTTTGGAAGCTTGACAAGATGTCCTTCCTTCCAATCCTTTGGGAATATCCCGTCATTCCAGATTCTCTCAAATAGTGGGTGAAGGGCCTCAGCATCCGCTTTTAGAGCCTCCATTGGAATCTGGTCTTGTCCAGCAGCTTTCCCCCTTTTTCATCTTGTTAATGGCACCCACATTCTCTGCTATCGATAGTGGATAACAGCTAATTGTAGCTCATTCCTTGCAGACAAAATTTCCAACGGGTTATCTAGTGGTGGTCTGATCAGATGGCAGTTGATATGTTCCCTCCATCGCTTAGATTGAACCTCTTTTCTAAAAATAGTTTTCCCATCTTTGTCGTTAACTGGTACCTCTGGTTTCCCATATTTTCCAGCAAATGTCTCGGTAGTTTGATAAAGGATCCTCATGTGTCCTCCTGTCGCTGCTGCTTCTACTTTCTAAGCAAGTCTGTTCATGAATGCTTCCTTGTCTTTCTTCACAGATCTTTTGACCTCCTCGCTGTGGCTCGATACTGCTCTTGTGCACCCAGTCTTGAAGCCCTTGTTCGACTTGCATTCTCTTGTTCCTTCCTTATTCTCCTCTTTTCAATCAGCTCCAATGTGATTGGACTTATCCATTCTTTACCATTGGGTTGGTCTTCATTCAGAGCTTATGTTATTTCACTAGCAGTAAAGTTTCAATTATAAATAAATGATGTAGGGTCCGTTATCCTTAATCGTATTCTATTGACTTGTTTGATATGGCATATCTTTGTGCTGACAGTGAGTCCAGAAAATACAGAGTTGCCAGTTTCATTTAGGATCAACTTTAACCCGTTCACCCGTCAACTTATATTCTCCACTGCGTCAGTCTGCTGTACTGACGGAATGGGTTCATCTCTTCTACTTTCTAAGACATGTAATTCATCCTGTGTTGGAGGTAACATCGACAAGTCCGTTCCTAGTGGGTTTCACCAGTGCCGTGCGTGTGGCTCCCCATCCAGCCCACTTTGTCTTGAGACCACCTCCTCCTTGACATCTCTCTACCCCGCTTGCCCTAGCTGGCACCAGCAATTCAAAGCTTTTTTATTGTAGTGGAACTTTTGATGTTGTCAAATTATGTTAGCTTCAATTTCTTGATGGTTGACATGAGCCGGCGATCTTTGGGGCCTATTCTCTCGAATACACAGTGATGTTTGATGACCAAACTGTTCCACCTTCAAATGATGCTCAAATCCGGTGTATTGACAGACTGGATTAGATGTTGAAAATTATTATATTAAATAATAATTGATTGCTTATGATGTAAATGACGATCACAGTTGTGATCATATCTGGGAATTTTTGCCTGACCCCTTCTTTTCTTTTTTTTACAGGGTATTTAACGACCTTTGACATAAGCAACCCTTATTGTGATATGTTAATTAGATAGATCTAGTTTGTTATTGGAAGTTTAAGATACCACAATGATTCTTTTCAATGAAGAGATTTATCCATACTCAAAATTAATAAATTTAACTCATCAGGTCATCCTACGTAATACCGTTTTGGGATGAGTAGTCACAAATTTCAATATCACCCGGGAAATCACGTGACTTTTGCACACCAAATTTATCGGTCTCAACAGATTGATATCTCAAATAACTCAAATACCATGTTTGCCATTACTATTTTAAAGTAATAAAATATAAAATTAACATTTTTTTCCATGGCACGGCGTCGAACATATGCGCCTTTTAATCATCCAGATTATTATATTATGGGAATGTCTTCAAGTCTGGACTCATTGGGATCGTAATATTTGCAGTGTTATGCAATACATCTATGAAAAAAATATTGCAGTTTTGTTTAATTTCTTAGTGGGTTCAAAAAATATATGGGGAAAATACCTCACCCCCCCCCCACCATTCACTCAACCACTTGTCTTCGCCGTATTCCAAATTATGATGTAAAACCTTTATAATACGTGCCTAATATAGTCACAAAGATACAGCCAATATGACGATTATCTTACAAAGATATAAATAAATTCATTCCTATCTTGTGTGACCTTTTCAAATTGCCTCCGCCTCAATTATGTTTCTATATCAGACCCGTGTTATTGGATCAATCCAATGATTTAATGATAGTCTTACTTGTGTATGAGCACGTGTGTGTGTGTGTGTTGTGTGTGTGTGTGAATGTGTGTGTGTGTGAGAGATTCCCACTAGACGGTAGAATCCACTTTTGGATCAATTGTGATGTCGTCATAAGTTTGCGAGGCTCCGTTACCAGTTTCTCCATGACATCACCAGGCACACCGCTACAGCATTGATCCAGCCAGATAATGGCTGGTGGAGCATGTTGCTTTATGGCTGAATATATATTATAGATAGAACGTAGATGACGTCACGCAGGTCTTTGTTATTGCTTTTTGCCAACCGCGTTTATGAGTTATTCTCACTAAACTGTATTATTAACCAGACTATTTGCGTTCAAGGTTACACATAGTTTTGTGTTGCCAGTTTCATTTAGGATCACCTTTAATCCGTTCAACCTTCAACTTATATTCTCCACTGCGTCAGTCTGCTGTACTGACGGAATGGGTTCATCTCTTCTACTTTCTAAGACTGATCATTAAACTTCCGGATGTCAATGTTGGAGCTTCATAGCCAGGCGCATACTATCTATTGATGTATCATTGTTGGCTTTTTATAGTGGTGCATTATTGTTTTAATTATTGTTACTGTCTGAAGAAGGGTGTGCAGCATGAACGTTCCAAGTTTGGTATTTCGTTCTTTATCGAAGTTGTTGTAGTCATTTTTGCTTATTACTCGTACTTTTTCAGTCCATTCTTTCTAGCAGATGAGAATTCCACACACAAAAACCCAGTCAAGTGTTGCTTGTGATAGGGCAATCAGAAGATATAATTTTCTCCACGATCAACAAAGGGAATGTGGATTTTATATAGATATAATTTATACAAATTCTTTCAAGTACTATTATTGTTGAGCTTTTTATATAGCGCAATATCCGCTCAATTCGCCCAATGCGCTGTAGAAGGGACCCCTGACGAACAGCAACACGTAACATGTAGAACGAAACATGACGCCTGTTAGGCGGTATTACAGTTTTTTCCTCTTTGTCTTTTGTGGTACTGTGTAATACAATACGTTAAAAACAAACGATGACATTCCCAGTTTGTTTTTATCAGTTAACTGCCGTACTCTGAAAAACGCCACGTATTTAAAAAGTTTGCCAGAAAACTGGTCCTTCAAATATCAATCGATTTAAATGACCCTCATCTTGGCCAAAACTGTCAATCTTGGGACCTCGCGATGTGAAAGTGTTAGATACGGCGGAAAGTATTTTGCGATAGACTTGCGTCGTTTCCAAATGATAGCAAACAATTGCTATTGTCCATTTCACGTTATAGAAACTGGGATAAACTCCATAGACCCAATGGCTCTGAAGGACTACTTTGTAGGAAATGGAACGAAATTTTTAATTCTTGACTTGGGTCTATGATATATAAAGTGAAATAAATAGATGATAAACCATGAAATAGCGAAAACCAATATCAGTGACTTGATAATTAAAAGCATACAGTTGATAAACATTAAATTGGTTATATTTTACATAACGTGAAGAGAAACACAACAAAACAAACGACCTATCGTCATTTAAAAAATACTATAGATAAAAATGCGTGCGTATATTTATATATATATATATATATATATATATATATATATATATATATATATATATGTGGGTGTGGGTGTGTGTTTGTGTAAGTTATGTGTGTATACAAGGGAAGGAGAGAGAGAGAGAGAGAGAGAGAGAGAGAGAGAGAGAGAGAGTGGTGTGTGTGTGTGTGAGAGAGAGAGAGAGAGGGGGGGGGGGGGTTAGGTGAGAGTTTCATCTTTTATAAGAGTCATTTTTTTTTTACTATCCTACATAATATTGACTCACACCTCTAGATTTCGGTTTTAATATGTTTTGTTTCTCTTGAAGTGAAAATTGTTCCTCGATTTATTACGAAAATTTTGCATTTCTGCTTCTATTAATAAACATATATTATATCTATACTACACCTATCTATCCTACTTGTTTTCAACCCCCCCCCCCCCCCTCTTCGTCCCACCCCCCTTCGTCCCCCCCCCCCCCCCCCCCCCCCATTTTATACTGTAACCTATAATTTCTAAATTGGTATTATTTTCATGACAGATCTATTTATAAAACAAGTGCATAATATTATACTAGATAGGGGCATACAATTTTCTGCCTTATTTTTGTCGCCTATTGAAATAAAGAGCAGATTTTAAGTAGTAATATACTCCAAAAGATATGCTATTAAATTGAAGGAGGAGGAAAGTTATGAAGTGACAACGCAATTAACTCCCACGTCAAATCAAAGTGTTTGTCAATATCGACAATACATTATTTACACCTATTCTATTTATAGTGATTTCGGGGACCTACTGTTAGCATTCCAAGTGTTTACGTGTGCTATTAAAAGACAGAGATTAAACCTAAAATAGAAAGAAAATGCCGATTACGAAACATTTAAGAGATTTCTGCCCCGCCCATGCACGAATTGATTCAAGTTGTAATAACAGTGAAGGGAGATAATCGGCAAACATACGGAAGTTAATTCCCGGAACTGAGAATGCCGGATCTAAAAATTGTGTAACCTGACGTCATAATCTCATGTTTTTGCTTTTGTGACATATAATGATGACAACAACAACGATATCAATAATAGAAGTAGAGGAATATGAAGTATTAGTAGTAGTAGTAGTAGTAGTAGTAGTAGTAGTAGTAGTAGTAGTAGTAGTAGTAGTAGTAGTAATAGGAGTGGTTGTAGTAGTAGTAGTAGTAGTAGTAGTAGTAGTAGTAGTAGTAGTAGTAGTAGTAGTAGTAGTAGTAGTAGTATGTAGTAGTAGTAGTAGTAGTAGTAGTAATAGTTAGTAGTAGTATGTAGTAGTAGTAGTAGTAGTAGTAGTAGTAGTAGTAGTAGTAGTAGTCGTAGTAGTAGTAGTAATAGTAGTATAGTAGTAGTAGTAGTAGTAGTAGTAGTAGTAGTAGTAGTAGTGTGTAGTAGTAGTAGTAGTAGTAGTAGTAGTAGTAGTAGTAGTAGTAGTAGTAGTAGTAGTAGTAGTAGTAGTAGTAGTAGTAGTAGTAGTAACAATTGTAGTTGTCCAAGAGCGCAATTCGGACATGCAAAAAGAAGGCGGAAGGAGTTTCCAGTTGAAGGAACATTTAAATTTGATAAATGCATTATAATTGGAATTTTTGGCTGCTATCTTCAACAACGATCGATCACCTGATGTGGAATTTCTAATAGATTTATTCCAGACGAAATCTGCTGTTGTCTGTTTTTTCCTCCATTCCTCTGCCATTGGCAAGTTAACGACTGGCAAGTTAACGATTGGCAAGTTAACGACTGGCAAGTTTAACTCGAGCACCGGACGTCGTGTAATGACGTCTGAGTCTAAGGACATTCTTGTTTTCTTCCTCGTCGTTGATCGATCGTTTACGTTCGGGGAATGGAATCGTTTACTTCCTATTATTGTCTTTTGCGTGGGGGGCACAGCATTGCTGTCTCACGGTTGTTTAACCATATTGATTGATTTCCCACACAAATCATCATAAGGCTTGTCTTATTAATGACATAATGTACGACAAAGAATATCGAGATGAATGGAAAACTGTATTATGATCAGAGCTTTTCTTGGCTATAAAAGCTCTCTGGTATAACAAAACACGGTGCCATATCAAGGAGCACAAGGAACCAGTTTGATGAGAACATTGGATGATTGATTCATTAAGGATTCAGTCAGCATAGGACGATTTTGATGAGACAAGAAGACCTTGTAAGAAACAGTTAATTTTGTATTGATAATAACAAGAAAAGAAACGAGTAGGAAAGTACCAGAAGACAATAGAGAATAAAAATTTCGCGGCGATGGGGGGCTCGAACCGAGGTTACCTTTACATATGTGTAACCTTGGCTCGAACCCGCAACCTAACTGGCACGACAACCCCCCCCCCCCCCCCTCCCCTGAATGAATGTTATATTGTATTATGCCATGAGGAAATTGGAGGAGGTTTCTATGGCTAAGGGCCCCTTGTAAAGAGCTTTTAGAACATTTGAATGGATATTGCGCTATATATAAGCTGAATCAAATATATTCTTTTTGCCAACGAAATTTTGTCTGTGATACTCAAGGATTTGACATCAAAATTGTCACCAGACATTGAGATAAAAGATAAATGTATTTTGAGAAGCTGCCATCCTTCTCAGACTGTTTCCTTTTTTTTTTAGTTGTATTGCCATTGTCATTTATTTGCGTGGGTGGCATGTCAATAATGATTCGTCATTAATTTTATACGCAATTAATCTTTATCAAATTGTAGAAATATAAAATAAAGGTGTAGCACTTAATGTGTGTGATGCAGTGTTCAATGTTTCTTTGTGCTTTTGAGTCTCGGATATAAAGAATGTTTCTTGATAGGATGATGATGGCCCGAGCGATGCTATTGCCTTTTACATATTAAGTTGATGCTATTGTTTTGTTTGTTTTTTTTTTTTTTTTTTTTTGTTTTTTTTTTTTGGTGTAATTCGCAATGTATTGTGATTTCGTTAGATTATACGATCGATTTTTTTGACGGTATTCGTCTGGCGTTTATTGCTCTTTTCACTTCCCTTATTCTCCCTTCAACCTTTTTCCTCCCACGTTGTTTTATCTTATTGTATGGACAGAGTATGCAACGCTTCGTCTTTTTATCGAAAATGTAAGCATGACAATCCAATGAATGAGCAGTAAATGGTCAAAATATTTCAAATTACATTATTTAGATTATGTGTAAATCTGGATAAAGAATAGAATACCAGTTTAGTACAGGCTTTGGTCTGTCTTGTTCTTTCCTGTTTAATAAGATACAAGAAGAAAATGATACCATGAGAACGATATGACACGTATTCAGATGGTTGATTGAAAGTCTCTCCTGGTCTTGATGGTCGGTCAAGTGTCGAGGAGGCAGCTTTTGACTTCCGCAAATCATTAAGTAGATAGAATGCCTCCTACGTCGACCACGGTAAAAAAAAATATTTATACGTTCAGTTTGTGGTGTTATATCAAAATTTTCGCTTGTAAATCGCTCATTATTCCTCGAAGTTAGGACTGTGATTAGATAATATACAAACATCTTATAAAGGACTTGGGAAACATTTTATTTTGGTGGAATACAAGGCACGTAAAAATGCACATGGACTTCAGCCAATCAAGTTGCGTCAAAATGTGTTTTGAATCTCGAAAACCTGTCAACTCAGCACCCAATGAATAATAACTGATTCTAATTATAGATATCGGAGGCTGTTCTGTAACAACTTGCTTAGAGTCCTATTCCGTTTGTAATAGGAAGTCGTTGTTGTCCTTTTCACGGCCGCACAAACTGGTATACGCCCCAAATGGTCTTCGAGGTTTTTTTAGGATTAGTTTTCAAATACTGACTTATGATATTATTATTTCACAGTCCTGGCCTGGCCTACGGACAGAGACATCAATCATCAATAAACGTAACACGTCCGTTAAGTGTTTCCGTTTAGCTGGCCCATGTGAATAGGTAGCTTTCGAAACGTCCTAAGTCACATCCAGATATAAAATGAGTTAACAAACTCAAGCTATCTTTTGGACTCCATAGAATTAGAATCACCCAAGAAAATTTACGAGTTTCAAATTCACTCAGGGTAATATTTTATGAGGCAAACAAGACAAATATTTTCCTGTTTAAGTCAATAAATAAATGACAAAAATTGCGGTTTTCTTTGAATGAAATGATGAAAAATGGGACTTCGGACGTTTTGAAAGTCACCTATTCATGTAAGGTCTATTATCCAGGCGAATAAGCTCTTACCTTGATCAGCCCACCGGTCGGCGAGTTGTCGTAAGATGTTACAGAACTTTTTACGGGTATGTAATGTTACTCTAGTATTATTGCAGCATAGAAGGCCTAGATATTCAGCAGGCCAATAATTCAGTCCTTGGTCAGACTAGAAGTACATAACACGATAACAATAATATTATGTTAAAAGACCGATCCCATGGCAAAGAGGTGAAATAATGAAAAGCAAGGCTTCGAATGTTGATGAAAATATCAAAAATTGGAAGATTATGCAAAATATCATTGTCAACAAAATACGATGATTTGAGAATTAGACCAAAAAAAAATATTAATTGTTTTTAACCCACACGGAAACACCTTTTTGTGCCTCTGCTATTTTCTGACAATGGGGGTACCGATAGCTCACTTTCTCGAGCACTTCCTTAACACGCAAAGGCACCAAGATCAGACCCCTATATGTCCAACCAGCAGTGATGGGTAGATGGGTCTGTTTAGATCTGACGGAAAGTATTTTGCGATAGAACAGCGTCCTGTCGAAAGGGTAGCAAGCATCTGCTATTGTCCGTTTCATGGTATATTATGTAGAAACCGGGATCAACTCCAGTTTCACTTGCCTAATGGCTCTTAACTCTCTCCTTACCGATCATTTTCAGTATTTTTCCCAAAATGGCAGGCTTACCCTGCAGAAAAAAAATGCTTTTTAAACTCAAACAATCTCTCTAAAAACAACTTTATGTTCTTATTAATGAAACAAAGATCGTTGTGATGTACAAAATAAATCTGAATAAGATATAATGTATATTGTGTCGTAACAAATGTGACGATTTTGTCGTAGGTGGTAAGGAGAGGGTTAAGGACTACAACTTTAGTCTGAGAAGGTGGATATGTGCACAAAACGTTGATTATATTGCATCGTCATTCAATGGAACTCTCAGGTTTGAAACCTTTGGTCAAATTGACGGTCATTATTTTAACATATTATTAGTGCCGTGTTCTGGAAAAAATATGACTAGAAAACACGTCCGTCAAATATCGATCGATTTAAATAACCCTCGTCTTGGCAAAATCTCTCAAACTTTGCACTTTGCGAAGTAATAATAATAATAATAATAATAATTTATAGTAATAATGTTAATAATAATAACAATAATAGTAATAATAATAATAATAATAATAATAATAATAATAATAATAATAATAATAATAATAATATATAAAATCTGTAGTAATAATGTTAATAATAATAATAAATAATAGTAATATAATAATAATAATAATAATAATAATAATAATAATAATAATAATAATAATAATAATAATAATAATAATATAATAATAATAATAATAATAATAATAATAATAATAAGAAGAAGAAGAAGAAGAAGAAGAAGAAGAAGAAGAAGAAGAAGAAGAAGAAGAAGAAGAAGAAGAAGAAGAAGAAGAAGAAGAAGAAGAAGAAGAAGAAGAAGAAGCGACTTGGGAAGGGGTGGAGGGTTGGGGGGTGGGGGGTTAGCATAGAGAATACAGGACCTGTAGGGGGGTAGGGGGGAAGAGGGCAATGATACTATGACCTTAGTAAAAAAAAATTGCAATAACATCCGCCAGCCGAATATTACGTACCAATACACAAAACTGCGTGTAACCTTAATTACTTTTATAGTCTGTTAAATCGTGGCCTTCTAACATTACGATGGCTACGGATAAATACACTTTAGTGAGAATTACTATATAAATGGCTGGCTAAAAACAATAACAAAGAGCTGAGTGACGTCAATTTCGTTCTATCTCTGGACATGAGATCGATTAAGACTCCCGATATAAAAAAATGATAAATAAAGGGTTTCGAGAAGTGCTATCGCATTCGTGGTAAATATGCATACAATGGCTGAGGACAAATCAATTAGCACCAAAATCGTGTCGTCACACCTTTCTCTATTCCGGTTCAAAACTCATTGGGAGTATGCAATCAGCCCTCCTGTGGGTTAGCAAAAGTATAATTGGGTACATATTGAATCATAGGTGGCATAACTATTTTAGCAGCAGCACTGTGTGTGTGTGTGTGTGTGTGTGTGTGTGTGAGTGTGTGTGTGTGTAGACATATTCTTCTGATTACGGTTTTTAAATTATGATCGAGGATGGGTGATCTCTAGGTATTGACATCAGCATCTATTAAGGCTAGAACGTAGAATGTCAACACTCTGAAACTAGAAGATCAGTTCGACAAGGTATCTATCTATCTATCTATCTATCTATCTATCTATCTATCTATCTATCTATCTATCTATCTATCTATCTATCTATCTATCTATCTATCTATCTATCTATCTATCTATCTATCTATCTATCTATCTATCTATCTATCTATCTATCTATCCATCTCGTCCTTCTGATGACTGGGCTCACGTCGGAGCCATTATTTTGATTTCACACTATTGCTCCCTATCACAAGTATGAATCAATTAATTTATCATAATTAAATCATAAATCAAAAAGGTTACCGTTATTATAAAAGTTGAGCTTTTTGCTCTTAATTTTGAAATGATCATAAATATCTCATTACATACTTTTTCAATCACTTTACATCAATAACATTGAATAAAATGAATACGAATCATTCATTCATTCATTCATTCATTCATTCATCCCATGATCTGATGATCGCCGCGGGGATACACAGGATGCAGCTCTCACCACTTTCCGCCATTCTTCTCTATTGATGGCCTACTCAAAGAGTTCTTCCATTTTCAGTCCTGTCCATTCCTTGGTATTGTCCATCCAAACTTTCCAAACGAATCGAATAGCTGTATCTACTTGATTTATTTCCATTGAATAATAAAGCTTTTACTGACTTAGATGCCTTTCGCGTCTCGACCGAAAGATCGGGTCGCCTTGGCTGTTTCCAGTATTTCCTGTGTGAGGTGTCTCCAATATTGCCGGTCCTCTGCTAGGGTTCTCAGATTTTCAAGGTCCCCTGCCGTTATGAGACTAATGCTTTGTCCAAGTGTTGTGAGGTTTTTGTTTAGGATCACAGGGAGTGTTGTGATCGGTCTTCCTCTGAAAAGGTTCCCGTGTTTTTGGAAGTATCCCGACATGGCATGGTTTGCTGGTATGTTTTTGTCCCTGCGTAGTATGTGACCGAAAAGTTGCCATTGTTGTTGTAAAATGTCAAGGGAGATTGGTCTTTCTTTTGTGATCTTATAGAGTGATTCATTTGAGATCTTTTTGGGGTATTTGATGTCCAGTACCCTTCTTAGCTGTGTGCGATGGAAGGCATCCAGATGTTCTTCTTCGGATTTTGTCAACGCCCAAGTGCCGCAGTTATACAGAAGTACCGGTTTTACAAGAGCATGGTACAGTTTCAGTTTGGTTTTTCTCTTTATTTTGTCACCTCTAATCCATACATTGGTGAGTTTACTGAGTGCGGCGTTTGATAGGGAAAAAATAAAGACGTTAAAAATCAAATTATGTTATCTTGGACGTAAAATATAGATAGATTAATTTGCAAAGAGTGTTTTGATAGCAAGTGTTTATCTTATGGGTTTTGGTAACTTGTATGCAATCACATTAAACAAAAAACATAAGTGAATATACGATTGTTACACTCTTGTTTTGTTGTTCGTTTGATTGGTTGATTTGTTTGTTTTGTTGTGTGTTTGTTTTTAATTACTGACGGTTCTGACCGCTGCACGAGCGAGTTCGCGTTCAAAAACGTTCAAATTATACTTCTATTTTTTTAAGAATCTGATTTTAGTGACATGTAACGCTTAAACGGTGGTTTTGAGACTGTCCTCAACTGCTGCTGCGGTGACGAATTTAAAGACTGGCTGGAGACTTCCGGTTAGAGATGTAGCCAGCCATACTCTTAATAATCTGAGGTCACAAATTATTATTGTAAACTTGATACTCTTAATATCACCAATGAATAAATTTCCCTTTTCTTCGTAGGCTATAAAAGTTAACGTAATATATTATTATAGACGGTATCATTTACAATGAAAATATGGACGTCTCTCTCTCTCTCTCTCTCTCTCTCTCTCTCTCTCTCTCTCTCTCTCTCTCATATATATATATATACATATATATATATATATATATATATATATATATATATATATATAATATACGTTACTTTGTACCCACTCACTTAGGGCAATGAAAATGTATATTATTATAATTTTATGTTATAATCTATGATTTCCATTGTGATCTTCATAATTACTTATTCTCCACGATTCCATACCATACGAAGTCAAGTTGATTATTTTCTCTCCTGAGACGACTTGCGCTCAGTTTAAAATGGATCAGTGACCGGTCACCCTCCCTGGACGCAACGCAATTGTGGCTAAAGTACACACGAATTAATAAGAGACAATAGCAATTGCTTGATACCCTATGGATAGGACGCTAGACTATCGGAAGAGGTACCTTCCGCCAGATCTGACAGACTCAGCAACCCAATCACTGCTGAGTGGACAGGGAGCTCGGGGTGGAGGGGGGGGGGGGTGGAGGGGGGGGGGGTCAGAAAAAATAATCTCGACCGTACCGGGGATCGATCTCGGCCTCTTTGATTGTGAAGCGAGAGTGCTCTACCAACTCAACTACCGGGACCCCTGTTTGATTGTGAAGCGAGAGTGCTCTACCAACTCAACTACCGGGACCCCTCTTTGATTGTGAAGCGAGAGTGCTCTACCAACTCAACTACCGGGACCCCTGTTTTGAATATGCGACATTCATTTATTATACATCATTCTTCGTACGGATCGATCTCGGCCTCTTTGATTGTGAAGCGAGAGTGCTCTACCAACTCAACTACCGGGACCCCTGTTTTGAATATGCGACATTCATTTATTATACATCATTATTCTTCACATTCAAAACCTTCTACCCGTTTGGTATTCTCATTAGAAATCAAGTGATTTAAAAAATAATTGTAACTGCTCGTTTCAGAATACAAAAACAGCGATAATCTCTTTATTAAAGGTCCTCGTAACTATTAGTGGTTACATTATTTTCAATTAATTTGAGGATCTGAACTCCGAACGTTTTACACTCGTCAAAAGTTCTTTTTTCCTAACTGGATAAATGAAATAATATTATAGTTGAATCAGTGCATTTTGGGAGATGGACGAACATGGCTTTTGGCACGTTTAGTGGATATTGCGCTATATAACTGCGTTTTTAGTTCTCCTCCTCCTTCTTTTCCTCCTTTTCATCGTCATCCTTTTCCTCTCTCCGTCTCCGACTTACACCTACTCTTCCTCCTCCTTCCCACCCTCCTCCTCCTCTTCTTCCCCCTCTCCTCATCCTCGATCCTCCTCCTCCTCCTCTCCTGCTCCGTACCATCTGTCCTCCCCCCCCCCCCCCCCCAACACACACACACCATTACAGATACAAATTAGGTTGATTTGTTATTTCAGTGATGGTTTCGTCACCAAGATGTCGATAGCACGAAATTCGTTTGTCTCACTGAAACCAACTTCAAAGATCTAATTCATTCGTAAACAAAATGCTTTCCTACATAATATTGTCCTGATCTCAGTCCCTGTGTTCAGTCGAGCAACTTTATGCAGACGGGTCAGCTTTAGTCGAATTACGGGGTTGTGACCAAACAGCGCTCACTGAATGAGCGACAAAAGCTGCGTAGCAATACTTATATGAAATACATAAATATCTGAACTATTTTGGTGCGAATTTACATGTAACTTTGGTACCGGCCCGTTTGACTCGGTCAGCATCTGCTCCTCACTTGGATCAATAAAGACATGCGCTACATCAACTGAGAGAAAAATAAATTGTCTATTTCTTTCTTTAACATATTATATACCACATAGCTATAGGGAATGAGATTAGCGGAAGAGTAGCGTCCCTTGATTGGACGTCACCCATAGTCTGTGACTTCACCGGCGGAAAAGTTATTAGAGAGAGAACGTCATGTTGGTTGTGCGCATGCGTCTCTCGTCCTCGCGGGTCGCTTCCAAGGCATTTCTTTAGATTTTGTGATGTACAAGATAAGGGACATCAGAATGAGAAAATTGTCGGTTGCATCGTAAAGAATGTGATGATTTTCCTATGGGTGGTAAGGAGAGGGTTTAAAAAATTTAATACATTTTTTTAAAAATTCAGAAGCGCATAAGCCCCACTTGCCTCACGTTTCTTATAATGTTATCAAATTCATTCCTCCCATAGTGGGCAAGGAGGTACATGCTGTGTCTTCCATCCCCCCATACCTGTTTTCCAATTGTTTCCTGTCGTTGTCTTGGTGTGAGATTACTTGGTTTTGTCCTGATCCTGGCCGGAATCATTGGCTAGGAGGGAAACAGTCGAATGTATAGTTATAGTTTTGGGAGATGATATTTTTTTCCTTGTAAATCATCTCTCTGTAATGCATTGTATTATGTTTAGTTTACATATTATATGATATGATTTGTAAACATTTGAGTGTATTCCTCTTAGTTGGGAGCTGTGCTTGTGTCTGGATGAGACTTTTAGGTGATCTCAAACTAAGTACTTTGACGATGTGCTCTTGGAATCTACATCTGTTCCCTATTTGAACCAATTCCCCTTTGTCTCACCTTTTCTTTTGTGCTTTAATTGTAATTCTAGAACTTTTTACTATCCCATTTTCTTCCTTTTTACTGGCGCTGACATGACCTTAATGTGTTGCAAGCGCCGTAAAACCCTTAAAAACAACAAACAAACAAATTCATTATTCATACACGTTGTTGTATCCATGTCATCGCTTTTCAAAAAAGATACTTATCATACCACGTCCAATAGAAACTCAGCATTTATCACAATGCCATCGCTACACACACTGCATATTGTTCAAACCACAACCCAAATCAAGAGGATCAATGACCGCTCCTACTCATTGCCCATTCCAATAACAAGTGACCGATTTTCAATGACCAATCAACCGCGTCTAGGGGGCACTGACCGCTAGAATTTTTTAGAAGGGAATGTTAAGGATAGGATATCTTATGATAATAATATTATTTTATATGGAACTTCAACGTTACCTGGTTTCCCATTCAAAGGCAGTGTGTTTAGACTTTAGTGTGTTTATACTTTGCACCAAGTAACACGTAAGAGCCATGCCCCAGTCAGCACCTTTTACTGAACTACAACAACACAACTGCTATAATCCGACGTTCACACTGACAAAACACATTTATATTTGTATAAAAAATGGACTTGAAAATTTTTTTTATTACAAAAATATATATATAAATCGATAAAGATAATCTCCCACTTATCAAAAAGTTTCAATCTAGTGACAAAATTGTGGCGATTTGAATCGATTGTAAGTATCTAGATAAATATTTCCCGACAAAATTAAATATGTCTGGCTTACATACAGTCGGTGTGTTAGATTATTCAAAGACATTCTTATTGGATTTGGGTGGGCGGGGGGGGGGGGGGGGGGTTGATGGACAAGAGGGGAAGTGAGAGTCCATGGCTCTCATCTAATTTTAAATGAAACCAAAAGCACTGTGTATGTGACCCCCCCCCCCCCCCCACCCACCTCCAAGTTCCAGTTCGGATTATAACGAGATGAAACAATAAATGAGGATTATTGTGAGCTTAAACTAGAAATCGCAAAATTAGATACATTAAAATTGACACACTTTATTTTGTAGGAACGAGGGGTTTTTTTTTTTTCAAATAGAAAAGTGAGTAGGTAAATAGATAAATTAATTAATAGATAGGTAAACAAATAAATATAAAAATACAGAGATAAATGAATAAATCGGCACAAAGCAGATTAATTAGATAATTAGAGAGAAAGAATAAATAAATAAATAAATTAATTAATTAATTCATTAATTAGTTAATTAGTTAATTAAGTAAAGCAAAGAAACAATGAATAAAATTTGAACACGCTAATTACTTTCAGTTTAAATTCAGTTGTTCAGTTACCTTGTGAATCGAACTAATGGATACAGTTTTTGTTGTTGGTTTACGTCAATTGACGAGTTAAGAATCAATATTATGATCTATCGTAATATGGCTTTTTAATGTTTTAAAACTTATATAGAAGTGTTTTGCCATTGTCATTGTTGTCTGTTTCATTTGTTTATTTTTTAATACGGCTTGTTAGAACATTTAACTAAAATAATAATAATAATATAATAATAAAATAATAATAATAATATAATAATAATAATTATAATTAATAATAATAATATACTTTATTCATCCAAAAAAATGGAAATTCGTTTACAGACGTGGCATGCATGAAATTGTATAAACACAAAGTTGAGAATCTATGGCGACACTGCATACATCTATATATATTATGCACAAAAATGTAAAAATATACAACCAAGAACCAATAGCAACACTTTATATATTAATTTGATAAATTGAGATAAGCCATACCTATTGTTTGTTTCATTAACAAGATAGAATATAAAGAGTAAAATATCAACCACCTCCTTCATCTGGTATTTTATCGGAGTGATA
Organism: Berghia stephanieae; assembly: GCF_034508935.2. Classification (NCBI taxonomy): domain Eukaryota; kingdom Metazoa; phylum Mollusca; class Gastropoda; order Nudibranchia; family Aeolidiidae; genus Berghia; species Berghia stephanieae. The sequence goes on from NC_088363.1 coordinate 92,755,701, forward strand.
CAGATGTGGAAAAGTGAATTTAAACTTAAAAGGTCTGAAATTTAAAAATATATTTATAAGCTTTTCATCTTTAGGACAGTTACTCTGTCTATTAGATACAAGAAAGAAATTAAACTCAAACCGCATTTTTGGGGGCTATAAATGCAATCGTCAGCTTCTAAATCATATTTATTGTTGTTATTATTATTATTATTATCATTATTATTATTATTATTATCATTATTATTATTATTATTATTATTATTATTATTATTATTATTATTATTATTATTATTATTATTACTATTACATTATTATCATTATCATTATTATTATTATTATTATTATTACTATTACTATTACTATTATTATCATTATCATTATTATTATTATTATTATTATTATTATTATTATTATTATTATTATTATTATTATTATTATTATTATTATTATTATTATATTATATTATATTATTATTATTATATTATTTATTATCATTATTATTATTATTATTATTATATTATTATTATTATTATTTATTATTATTATTATTATTATTATTATTATTATTATTATTATTATGCCCTTCCGCCACGACATCATACGATAATATCGTCGCCTCGGCATTCCACGAAGGGAGTATGGATACTTCATCAAACAATATGTCTGATGTCAACAGGAATCATCCAAATTGTCCAAGTGACCAACTTGGGGGTTAATAATCTTGCCCAAGTAATAAACAAAAAACAAACGAAAATGCCTGAAGCCGGGCTCGAACCCGGGACCTTCCGGGTCAAAGTGAAATGCCTTAACCACTCGGCCACTTCGCCCCCGCATCACAATGACTAAATTAAATACCATTTTGAGGCGTTGAGTCACCTATTACTGACTTTTAATTATTTTTTTTTTCACCCTAATATAATACGGTTTGAAACGAAAATTGTACATATTATAATGAATGTTGTATCCAATCTTTGTTATGAAATGTATGAGTCGATTAATTAGCTTTAGGTGAAAACATGATTATGTGAAATACGTCATTGAATATGTCCTATATCTTACATGAATAATCATATTATTATTCTGTTGCACAACACTGACTGAGCACGAGAATCAATCTCGCCATTAGCCAGGGAGAGAATTTATAGATAGAATGAAGTTGACGTCACTCGGGTCTTTGTTATTATTTTTTGCCATCCGCGTATAAACGGTTACACATAGTTTTGTGTGTTGGGTATTCTTCCGGATGGCAATGTTGTGAGCTTCATAGCCAAGCGCATACTATTTATATACTTGCGATCAAAAGAAAGTATTATAAAGCTCAATTTCTTGTTTGTTTTTTGTTTTTTTGTTTTTTTTTTAATTCAATAGTTTTAATCTTTGATTGTCTTCATGTGCTTTTTGCCCTATTAATGGTTGCATGTTATTTATCGCTCAATTCGTATGCAATACAAAGAGTGGAATGTGCGACTTTATTATTCTTATAATAATATGACAATCAACCATTTTTACTACCGGCTTGTCTCCATTAACCCACTCAACCCTAACACCGACCATATCCGTAGTTTACCCGGGTTACGTTCACCCCAAACCTATTCATTACATTTTTCTGAGACAAATTATAGGCGTACTATCAAAGCTAATGTTTTTAGTTTTTACATGTTAATGGGAGTTGAATAAAACTATCTATGTACATGCTCATTTTTAATACATTTTTTCAAATTTTGAAAAGTAGCAAAATCTCTAGGATTGAGTGAGTTAAGAGTCCTTTCTAAAAACAAAATCTTAGTATCGGGTACTATCTGATATGGTATCGACTAGCGCCCATGACTACATCCTAGGTACTCGATTATCCCCATATAAAATTGACTTTCCAGATAAGCTTGATGAGCATTTTGGACTGAATCACAAACTATGGATTTTGACTTGAAAACCTTAATAAATAATTTATTGTCAATCTGCTTTAGGGGGTCTCAAGAGGACCGACCTGAGATGACCTACATACGTCGCAAGCGGTTTTTCACCCTGACCACAGAGTCCATGGGAATGGGAAGCATATCAATTCGTTTGTCGGTCATTTTCCTATTCACCGCTCACCTTTGTTATACTAATATATAACGTCTCAAATCTGCTTTTGATCAATAAATTAGATTTATTTGATATTGTGTCGTAGTAAAACAGTTCAAATAGAGTGCCTGTGCCCGTGGTTTGATTCATGATGTATGGTACAAGTGAGTGTTTGAAAAATCAGAAGGCGGTCGAAATACGACAAAGTAGTAGGTACACAGTGCATGGGAATTGACACTTAGGCTGTTTTTGAGTTCTATCCGAAACGCCTACTGCCTCAGGGTTTGAAACGCATTTGGTAGAAGTTCCAAGAACAGTACATTATAAGAGCATTAATTGTATCCACTTTTGTATTTTGTCACGTGATGTATTACACACGTGATCGTCTAACCTCAAAGTTTAGTGTCAGGCAGACCTGACCTTCAAGTCAGTCCTTAAATTATGTCACGTCATAGAAACAAGACAAGACAACAACAACAACAACGACAACAGATGAATGAATTAATCTTATTTGAGGTTTAAATATTTAGACATAGTTCCAAGTCAGTTGCTTACGAATTAAATTTAGGCATGACATTACCCGAATTCTCGTTTTCCCATACCTATTTATTTTATGATTACATGTAACGTCACAAAGAGTATTGGGGGAAGGGGAGAACGGATCAAGTATTGATACAATATTATAGATGGAACGAAACTTTGGTGATTAGTTCTCACTAAATTATACCAAACACTACAAACGTTCAACGTTACACACAGTTTTGTGTATCGGTACATTAAATTGAGGCTGGTAGATGCTGTGAGTATTTAACATAAAGGCATAGCATCATATTTAACGGAAAAGTATATATACAACTATGCGGCTTTGTGATCTCGTGGTATGATTCTCGGCCTTTGATGTGTGGGTCACTGGTTCGAGGCCCGCTGTGTGGGTCACTGGTTCGAGGCCCGCTGTGTATGTGCAAATCTGAACCTTGGATAATGATCTTTACTCACATCCTCACACACCAAAATTTCCAGTGTAAAATAAGGAGCTGGCCGAAAACAGTGTTGTCTTTGTCGTAAAAAAGAAGAAGATTGTAAAAACGCAATATTATAAGATTCGTGGTACTTTGTTTAAAAGTATGTTCAATTTATTGCTTTTTGAAACCTTATAAATCGCTTTGACAACATTTCATGCCCCCCGCCCCCATCCTCTATCATTCTCATAATGTCGGCATCCTATTTTGTTTATGCTAGCGAAAACGTCAATTTTATATTTATTTCTTGTTCAACCTTGAGAATGAGATCGGATGTCAAAGCAGCTCAACAGCTTGTCGTGTTGGATCAAATCACATGACAGATAACAGTTACCACCGTCAATCCACTCGGCAAAGACAGAATCACACACACCCATGTGCCTTTTAGTCCGTAGTGTATTTTCATTTGTGTGTAGATATATTAACTATTGACTGTAACTTAATTGTTTTGTTTTGTTTGTTTTTTTTTGTTTTGTTTTTTTGTTTGTTTTTTCCATAGCGCCCGAGCCCCTTTTATTGGAAGTGTGCGCTTTATAAATGCTTCATTATTATTATTATTACTATTACCGTTCTTGAGACTACTTCATTTCGCATCGCATTTCATCATTCTACCAGATGCTCTGCCTCGTCCATCTCTTGCCGCTTGAAGTTCAAGTAGGCGGCCTCAGTAGGTCCCACTAATGTGCGGCTATGTAGTCATGTGGTATGACACTCGCTTTCGGATCGAAAGGTCCTGGGTTCGAGCCTCGCTCGGCGCATAGTTGAGTCCTTGGAGAAGGCTCTTTACTCACATTCTCTCACCGTACTCAGATGTAAAATGAGTACCTGGCCGTTAACAGCTTGTCTCTGTCCGAAAAAATTGTAATATCGCCTTACAAGCGTCATTTCTTATTCCACATGTTATGTGTTGCTGTTGGCCAGGGACCCCTTGTGAAGCGCTTTGAGCACGTTTAGTGGATATTGCGCTACATAAAAGCTCATTTTTAAAAAAAGAAGCTCAAAGCTCAATGGTCCTGGAACGTTGGCAGTTACCAAGTATTAAGTATCCCCTCGTGCTGATGATGCTTCATTTGTTGAAGTCGCTCACATGGGATTTTGTTATGTCCCATTCTCACAACACAAATGACTATTAAGTATTACACTTTCACTCATTTGTGTTTGTGTTAATATCGAATACGCTTCAACAGTCGTAGCATCACTTACCTCGTAAAGACGCATGGTAACTTAGTAACTGGCTCTAAAATATCGGAACAATGGCGGACGCCATTATGAAATATTTCTCCGACGAGCATAAAAGCGTATCCAGAGGGAAAAAAAATATTTATAAATCTGATCATGTTTTGACTTTTACACATTCTGATCACAAGACATATGAAAAGTTCTCGCCAGCATGAAGAATAAAAAGTACCGATTTTCTTTGTTTAGAACCACGATGGCCGCCGTTTCTGGGCGACGTGACATCAGACTATTGAATCCAATTGCAAACGGCACTTATTCGAATACAACCAGTCACAAACAATAGCTGCCACATTCAACAACTCCCTCCGCCCTCCAATACATTAAATACTCAAAATATTGAATCGACTTCGAGTAAGATTCAGATTCAGATTCAGATTCAGACGCCGATGTAAACGGTTTACATTTTCGTAACAACAGTCACTTATTATTGTTTTTTTCCAAAAGTAATTAACGATTGGCTTACATTCTCTTTTCAAAACATATCTTGAATGTGCCCATCCGCTGTGTGCTGATTTTTAAAATGTTTTTTTGTTTGTTTGTTTGTTTGTTAGTTTGTTTGTTTGTATGTTTGATTGATTTTTCTTCTATCCATTTTCCTCATCCGCCCTTGCACAGCATGGTTGTCCTGAGCTCAATGAACTCGGTCACTGTGACCTCCATCATTTTGCCCACATCACGTTTTTTCACGACCTGGGAAGGCATAAATAATTAATGGAACAGCCATGGAGTATTCACGTTGCTTCTTTTTTTATCTTCCCATCTCAGCCTGAGTAAAGAGGTCATTGACCTGAACTGGATTTTACGGTAGTATTGGTATCGAGTCAGCTAATATCCTGCCTACTTAGGGAAAAGATCGATACCTGTCTGATGACATCGGTAACTTTGAGGATACCATCGGAATAAAGATAGTAATCTATGGATAAACCGATTACAATTACAAATCTACTGTCACACGATAAGAATATTTTGTATTAAGTAAATACTCAAATCATTTGTTTAAAAAGACACCACTATTTTCAATTGTTGGCGATTGGTATTTCAAATTAATTAAATAATGTACTTTTTCACCAAAATGTTGGGTATTTTTTAACCTATAATGACGATCCAGTATGATAAAAACCGCCCGATATAGGTAATTTATTTTATTTTTTTTTTTAGAAAAGACCCAAATCGCCCCTCAGCCTTGAGCTGAGCCATGTGAAAAGATAGAAAATACTTTCTTCATCCCCATGAAAAGGAAATTTGTTTACAAACTTGTGTACTACAGGTATTGGAATTAAACATGATGTTCCTCCTACAAATTATAGTTAGTCAGCATGGCCATTTTAAATAGATCTTGAGAGAATTATATTCTATTCATATCTGTCATGAAAGAGGAAAAGCAGATAACGCCATATTATAATATACGTGATAAGCAAGATGGAACCAGCAACGCTGACACATCTTCAATCTTAGATGTGTCGAAAAGAAGTGTAGTACTGATTCCCCCCCCCCCCCCCCCCTTCCTCAAAAAGAAAAAAAAGGAAATATTATGAATCTATCAGCTAATTGTATTAAAACGACGCACTATAACACTGACAGTTTTTCAGTCTCGAAATGAAAAAAAAATCCAGCATTGAGTGTAGTTGATAAAGACTTAATATACTTACTTACTTTACTTAGGCCGCCCATTAGGGCGCCTAAAATAATAATATAATAAAATATACTATTAATAATGTAATAAAACAAAAAATGGGGTCAAGTTGATTGAGATATTTCCTGACAATAAATCATTGGCAATTCATTTCAACCGATCGGTTTTCCTCATCCATCCACGGTTCCGATATGGGTCCTTCATCATATTGTTGGACTGTTATGGACCCAGTGACCCATTCAAATCGGTGTCAGAGAGCTGATGATAATTTATTTTATATGAGATTATGTCAGAACGTGGGAGGAGGAATGTGCGTGGTTATAACAAGGAGGGGTGACGGGATTCCAGGTCTCTCAGAGCCCAGGCATCCTAGGGAAGTGGGTCGATTGGTATCGATCATGAAAACAATGGATCATTAATGAATGATAACTTGGAAATAAATAATATCCCGCTTCAAATGGAACTAGATATGTCTAGCTGAAGTGGATGATAAAATTTGACTCAGGTATATGGAACTTGGGTTATATATATATATATATATATATATATATATATATATATATATATATATATATATATATATATATATATAATGTCACTCACTTATTTTTCTGCATATACAATTGTTTCTATGTGCTCCATTTCGTCAGTCGACATTTATCCGTAGTGTGCTTTTTCCTTCGAGAGTGTTCGATGTTGTTTAATTATTTTTTATTTTCGGCCTTACTTCTATAAGTATGTCACTGGTTGGGCGGTGATTACCGCCAAATCAATGGCATACTTAGCGGGAGTTTATATATATATATATATATATATATATATATATATATATATATATATATATATATATATATATATATAAAACAATAGTTTCTCAAACGGCCAAAAATTATTGAACATTCATATTTGAATTTCTAATAATTTTAGTTATAGCTATCGCTACCTTTTGGTTTTCGCGGTTCAACGACATAATGGCAGAATGAGACGAGGGTTACTATTTATTTTTGCGGGGGAAAATTAGAAATTAGAGCTCGGATATATAAGAACAAAATGCAAAAGAAAGAAAGTTTTGGCCCAAAAACCCTTCATCAGTGAAAAGTATAAACTATTGAAATGTTGCCCGGATATAATATGAAATCTATAAAGACCAGAGTAAAAGTGATGGTCACGTTTATTCTTGTTAAAAATTGCAATGAATCCGCGAGCTAATGACATGCTTAACACCATCAGTGTGAAAAAATCGTAAGACTTTTAAGAGGCGGATGCTAATGGGATTTGTCATTTAGTCACAAAAAATTCTTATCTATTTTCGAATAAAAATAATAATAATAATAATAATAATAATAATAATAAATAAAATAATAATAATAATAATAATAATAATAATAATAATAATAATATAGCGCCTTTCGTCGAAATCTCAAAGCGCATTATTAAAATAATGCGTTTTCTTAAAATGTATTTAGAATTAACCCCGAGGTTGGCAGTGAAAATTTAAAAACTATAGTAAAACTACTAAGTTATACGTTATAAAAACAGTGATATGTTTACTCGTTTGATCCAGTCAATTTATAAATATACGAAATAAAGATAGGAAGAGATTCAGACCGACATGGGAGAGAGTGTGTCTTGATGGCTCAGCTATCTCAGAGCGCACTACCCTTTCTTCCGTTAGTTCCATGTGAAAAAAAAATGGTCAAAACCTGCTCTTACCAATTTCCTCAATTTCATTTTATTATTATTATTACTATTATTATTATTATTATTATTATTATTATTATTATTATTATTATTATTATTATTATTATTATTATTATTATTATTATTATTATTATTATATTTTTTAGTCATCCCATACAAACTTATTTTTGACGATTGCGTCATACAGGTGTTCTTGCCCGCGTTTCCTACGCATTTTCCATTTTTAACCCTTACATCTCTAACACATATTCCGTTTTAACCCTTTCACACCAAGGACGTGACCAAAATTAATCATAATATTATTATTATTATTATTATCATTATTAGTGACCGTATCACTGCAAACCTCGGCGACCTTTCCACGCGTCAAGAGAAGTCAATGACATATTTTTGTGATTGGTGTGGACAAAAAAGTCGGTCGCGAGTAACTTATGAATAAGAGCAATGCCTTCTTCTAAGAACGATCTCCGGCAATTTCTTTCATCTTTATGACCAGCTTTTGACCGATAACCCAGCACACGGCCTGGAGTCTAAGCACGACCGTCGCCCCTTTTTGGCTATTCAATATTTTCATTTTCGGCGTCACAAATTGCTCGAAATGTTCAAGTTATAACTAAGTTGACCCACTTTATAATGTGAACTTTTCTCTCTCTCTCTCTCTCTCTCTCTCTCTCTCTCTCTCTCTCTCTCTCCTCTCTCTCTCTCTCTCTCTCTCTTTCTCTCTCTCCCCCATATGAATCTTCCTACCCTAACTCACAGAGGTATTGCGAATTAACAAATACCATGGTTCGTCCCAGAAAAATAAAGATGTCTGATGTGAAATAATATAAACGATAAAAGTATAATGATGCATTTACGGGAGTTGTTCAAACAAGGACTAAATTATCTAGTTTTACGTTTGTATTGACTCAATTAACGTCATACAACAAAGCATACAATACAGCGATAATGCCATCTCCAATTTATTTATTTTTTCTCTTCTATATCTAAAAAATAAATGTTAAAATACTGATTAAAAGAATTATATAACCTTCTTTGATAGTGTTCAGCAAACAGCAAAATTATGCCGTACTCCGGAAAAAAACAAACAACAACACGCATTTAAAATTTTGGCCAGAAATTGTTTAGTTTTGTTTTTAAGGGTTTTACGGCGCTCGCAACACATTAAGGTCATATCAGCGCCATTAAAAAGGAAGAAAATTTAATAGTAAAAAGTTCTAGAATTACAATTAAAACACCCAAGAAAAGGGAAAACAAAGCGGTATTGGTTTAAATAGGAAACAGATGTAGATTCCAAGAGCGCACTATCAAAGTACTCAGTTTGAGATCCAGAATTGGCCAGAAAACTTAACCTTCAATACGATTCAATAGTCTGATGTCACGCCGCCTGGCAACGACGGCCATCTTGGTTCTAAACAAAGAGAATCATTACTTTTTATTTTTCATGCTGGCTAGAACTTTTCATATGTCCTGTGATCAGAATGTGTAAAAGTCAAAACATGATCAAATGTGTTTTTTTTCCCTCTGGATACCCTTTATACTCGCCGGCGAAATATTTCATACGGCGTCCGCCATTGTTCCGATAGTTTAGAGCCAGTGTTACTAAGTCACTATGCGTCATTAGGAAGGAAGTGACGTTACGACTGTTGAAGAGTATAAATAGCCTATACATCGATTAAAATGACACTGATCTCACCAAAAACTCTCAAACCTGGGATTTCACGCAAGTCCCGAGACTTCGATGGTGTTTTGGGACAAGATGATATCATATCATTTTAATCGATCGATATTTGAAGATCGATATTTCTGGCAATATCCGTGAGTTTGTTGTTAGTTTGTTTTCCCATCCCGATTACGGTAAAATTGTTAATTTGAGAACCGTATTGTTCCGATAGTCACTGATAGATGATCTACCTCAGACCTAATGTGTTTTCCAGCGGGCACACCAACAAACCATTCGTTCAATGTGGAGATCGCACTTAGTGTTATGAGGTTAATGGCCTCGCCGATGATGACGTGCGTCCCAGTTATCTAATTGACCATACACACTTGCTCACCCCTTTATTGCTGTGAGGCCTGGCGTCAGTCTGAGTTTGGTTGTGTATAGATAGTATGCACACAACATTGCCATCCGGAAGTATTACGGACCAGCACACAAAACTATGTGTAACCATAAACGTTTATAGTCTGGTTCATACCTATTAGTGAGGACTACTCATGAACGCGGATGGCAAAAAGCAATAACAAAGGTCTGAGTGACGTCAACTTTATACTATAAATAAATAGTATGTGCTTGGCTAAGAGGCTCACAACATTGCCATCCGGAAGTATAACGGACCAACACACAAAACTATGTGTAACCATAAACCTTTATTGTCTGGTTAATACCTATTAGTGAGGACTATTCATAATCTCGGATGGCAAAAATCAAAAACAAAGACCAGAATGACGTCAACTTCGTTCTTTCTATATATAACTTTGGTAGGGTAATGTGATTCTCTCCGTCAGTCGTGTTTCAGACTTGACGTCAGGCCCAGGGATGGAACGGTGTAAATTGTTCACGTGTAATCAGTCCCAGTTAAGCCCACACAACGCGGATTGAATGTTAATATTATTGATTTCAGCCTTTGGTATGAGATCAATGTTATGATCTCTCCGTCATAATTACAGTTTCATATTTCCATAATCTAACTTCTTTTTTGAAAAATATTTTCTTTACGTAGACGGTTGAACAAATATAGATATGTTTATTTTCAGTAACGAATAACAATACAAGTTATTATGTATTTCATTTATGTTGTTTTACTTGGGGTATTTTCAAAGCTTAGGTTTCGTCAGAATAAATTATATCATTTAACTCTCTCCTTACCAGCTATTTTTAGAATTTCACCCGAAAATTCACACCCACCCAGCACGAAAATAGACATTTCTTACTCAAACAAAAACGTAACAAGTGAGCTCTACAACACCGTGTTTAATATTTATAGCTTTAATCAAAGCATTTCTTTAAATTTTGTGATGTACAAGAGTAAATAAGAATGAGAAAATTGTCAGTTACATCTTAACGAATGTGACGATTTTCTTATGGGTGGTAAGGAGAGGGTTAACTCAATTTTTGTCGGTTGATTTTGGTGAGCATGTATCAAACAATAAATTAGTAACTCATTGCCCCAGCTTGAAAGATAATCAGATTATTTCCTATTTCAGAGGTGAAAGGTCATCTCTGTTTTGTGCATTGAACTTCAAATTTTCCACCTTTATCAGTAAATTTCAATTGTGAAATGTTGATCTAGTAAATTTTTTTTTTCGCGTAAATATATGAACCTCGTGGACAGTTGCCTTGAGTCGTTTTCAGCTCACGTTACAATAACAATAATAATAAATAATAATAATAATAATAATAATAATAATAATAATAATAATAATAATAATAATAATAATAATAATAATAATAATAATAATAATAATAATAATAATAATAATAATATTTTATGGCACTACGTATCTATAGGCTCTATTAAAAAATATATATATATAAATATAGAATGTCAATTTATTACTGGCGTTAATATTTTATAGTTAGATATTTCCTAAGTGTGATCTTTGTTATAAAGAAATATCCAATTCGTTTGATCAAAGCGCTTTATATGGGGTCCCAAGCCAAACAGCAACAATATTACATATTTTTAAAACCGAAAGAGCCTCTATTAACAGCAGGTCACTTATTGTACACCCTTGCACGCGGGGGAATGTGAGTAAAGAGCCTTTATCCACGAACTCAACTTTGTGCCTCCTCTAGTAGGACTCAAACCAATTATCTAAGGGCCAGAGGAGCCGAGTGTCATACAACAAGACCACACATCCGCTCATGGTAAGGTATGATACGTAAAATTATGAGAAATAAAAATCGGAAAGGATGTGTATGAAATAGTGTCAGCAAGATATATATATATATATATATATATATATATATATATATATATATATATATATATATATATATATATATATAATATATATTATATATATATATATATATATATATATATATATATATATATATATATATAATATATATATATATATTATATATATATATATATATATATATATATATATATATATATATATATATCTTGCTGACACTATTTCATACACATCCTTTCCGATATATTTATATATATATATATATTTATTATATATATATATATATATATATATATTATATATATATATATATATATATATATATATATAAGAAAAGAAACATCCTAAAAAAACATCCTGCCTCGCCTGGAGATCGACCCTAATTTGTCAACAAGAGATCTGAGATTTGATTTCATCCCCAGTCGGATTCTTTGGAATGATTTTATTCATGTATTTTTCTCTACTTTGTCTAGCACTGTTTCATACACGCTCTTTCATACCCTTATCTCACACCAAGGCGAAGTGGTCGAGCGGTTAAGGCACTGCATTGTGCGGGTGGTTGGATGGGAGCATCACCCTTGAATCATATACCTATGATGTTCGCATGGGTGTACGATCTGATTGTGATGTCGTTTCTTCTTCTCTTTACTAGCCTATCCTGCTTCTTTGGTTTGTGATTGTATTTTTGACAGGGGATATTTTTTTTTCTGTAAATCTTCTGCCTGTTTGTTCTTGGTTATTTATAATTTAGCTTACGATATCTTTAGGTTATGATTTTGATTTACATTTGTAATATTTTTGTTAGATTGCTTGTTTTTTTTGTTTCAGCGGTCTCTCATATAACCTCAATTGTGTTGGAAGAGACCTAAAGCAACAAACAAACAAAGCACTGCATTGTGACCCAGTTCGAGCCCCCGCTTCAGGCACTTTCGTTTTTTTTCCTTGGGCAAGATTATTAACCCTCAATTTTCTCATTTGGACAAAATGGGTGATTCCTGTTGACATCAGACATCTTGTTTGATGAATTATCTATATTCCTTCGCGGAATGCATAGGTGACGATATCTTATGATGTCGTGGCGGAAGAACATAATTTTTAATTATTTTATCTCACACTAGTACCTGCTCCCAAATTTGTCGCTTAATTAACGGGTGATCAGTGTCTTTGACAAAACGATTGGTAAGCATACACGTAAAACAATCTGATATCATCAATTTGTTATTAACATAATTTTATAAAAATTCATTTGTCCTCCTCCAACCCACAAATTGATTTCTGGAATTGAACCCATCATATCCACCACCACACCAGAGCCAAGAAGGGAATCACACCAACCAACCACCGTGAAATTGACCGCTGTGTCGTAGCAGGCAAGCAAACTTAGGTGGACATTCCACCGTAAATAATAGGAAGAGGCCGTCAGTCAATGTGTCCAAACTAGGTTAACCTGGGAGACATGTCGTTCTCTGGTCATCGACCTCTCTATGATAGACATGAGGCGGGGCGGGGCCAACTTTTATACAACTCAATCAAAGCTCAAAGCTCAAAGCATAGGCTAGATAGATTTCCACGACAATGGCTCAACTCTATCAATGATTCAGTGTTATGGGAAAAAAAACAACAACTGAATGATGGATTAGATTGACCGTAGAGAATAATTGATAGCGATTGATGCCACATAACGCCTGTGATGATGGAGGGGGTTTTGTATTGCCAGCCAAAGAGGTGATTAGTATTCAATGATTCTGGGTTGTGGAAAAAAAAAACCCCAATCGTAGATTATAATACTTACCATCGAAAATTGAAATATTAGATTATAGCCGTTGACGTCACACACCTAAATGGTGATGAATTATTTTTGCCAGCCAGAAAGGTGATAGGTATTTATTTACCTCCTATGAAACATAATTATCGGTAAACATTACCAATTCATACCGGTTAGCATGTGCCCCAGCTGGCTGAAAACAGGAGGTAATGATCGAATTGGTTAAAATCAACGTTGAGAGGAGGTAACCCTGGCGTGCTTTGATGAACGCTTTGGTTCGACCATGGAAACAAAATATGTCTTAGGCCTACTTCAGCTTTCTAGCCGAAATTTAAAATGTGTATGTGCTGTTAATTTATGGTAGAATATATTGTTGACGCGAATCTATCATGAATTTTTAATCTTTAAATCTTCCAGAAGTCCCAGGTTTGAGGGGTTTTGACAAGATGATGGTCAGTATACTCGATAGATAGTTGAAAGACGAGTTTCCGGCCAACATTTTAAATACTTGTTTTTGTCCGAGTCCCAGGTTTGAGGGGTTTTGACAAGATGATGGTCATTTTACTCGATAGATAGTTGAAATACGAGTTTCGGGCTAACATTTTTAATACGTGATTTATTTGTCCGAGTCCCAGGGTGAGAGTTTTTGACATGATGATGGTCAGTTTACTCGATAGATAGTTGAAATACGAGTTTCGGGCTAACATTTTTAATACGTGATTTATTTGTCCGAGTCCCAGGGTGAGAGTTTTTGACATGATGGGGGAAAGGGGGGGGGGGGGTAATTTTAATAGATCCATGTTAGACGAGTTTTCAGGCCAAAATTTGTTAAAACGTGCTTGTTTTTTTTTTGTTTTTTTTTAGAGGACGACAGAATATCCCATAATATCCCGAACCACGTCATAGAATTGACGAAAGTTACACGTTTTTGTTTTGTGTTCTTGTACGCGCATACCTAAATAATATCTTTTACATAGGTTCGATTTTCTCGTCGCTCACGGACGCGGGGAGAGGTCAATGGCCTGGATAGATAGAATCCACATCAATGCATGAACTGAACGACATTTCACTCGAAACCACCAAGAGTTGTCTTCTCATAATATAGAAGGAACGAGGTGGAAGTCACTCAGTTGGGTTTTTTTTTTTGTTTTTTTTTTTTAGACAGCTTGTAAGTGATTAGTTATCATTAAAATAATAATATATTAAACGATAAACGCTCAAAGTTACACATAGTTTTGTGTTTTGGTACGTTATATCCGATTGACGGATGTTGTGAGTATTTTGCCTAAACGCTTAGCATCAATAGGATTGAAAGATAATTGAACGAAATTGAATAGAGTGACTACAAAAAGGAAGACATCGAATTTTTCTTTAAAGGAACAAATTATTATCGGTCTAAATGTAAGTGTACTCAGTTTCAAGTTCAATCCGCCTTCAGCCAACAACAAAATGGTCTAATACTGTAATGTAAGGCCATGTGGCCTTCTGATCGGTCCAAGGTTCGAGTCCCGCATTGTTGAATCCTTGTTAAAGGCTCTTTACTCATATTCTCTCACCGTACTCAGGTGTAAAATGAGTAACTGGCCGTTAACAGCGTTGTCCCTGTCGTAAAAAAAAAATTGGAATATCGCCTAACAAGCGCCATGGCATGTGCTGCTGTTGGCTAGCGGCCCCTTGTAAAGTGCTTGCTTTAAGCACGTTTAGTGGATATTGCTCTGCATTAGAATGCTTCAATGCTCCAAATAATGTGATAAGTAAAGTCTGTGAAAATGCACGAAGCTGCCTGAAGCTGCCTGAAGCTTTAAATCCAAATAAACGTGGATATTAAGACATGTTAAGCCATAATAAATTCTATGAGATAAATTATTAACTTTTTGGGTTTTCCCTTTACCAATATGATGAATGTTTTTATATCACATAAGCAAGATTGATCAAATGGAATATGTGTAGAAAGAAATGTTAGACTTGGGGAGGGGGGGGGGGTATGTTTACAACGTCGACAAGGGCCATCAGCAAGGCGATGTTGCCTGTCTCGACATGTCCTTCTGCCTTCGATTAATACATTACATTTTGTATTGTTTACTTGTGGATTTTAAAAAACGGTTTGAGCCAGAACCGTGCCATGTCACCTCTTTGACCTTCGTTAAATTTACTATCAAATTCATTTTCGTATTCGATACGATTGTTGTATTGTGGCGTATGCCGCACTGAACATCGGCGATGGATTCAAACTTCCGGACTCAGCGTCAAAGCAAGCAGCGAACGGTAACATCATACAACCCAAGCAATGCATGGCTAATCTAAGCGACAAAACCAAACGTCAAACACACAAAATCTAAAAGAAATACATGGGACTTGCAGTTTAGAGGTGTGATGATATTTGAATTCCAGATTAAGCGGACTCCGGCGGAAGGGTCAACGCCCAGCTCAAACCTTGTCATTGAAAACGTCCCTGACTTACTTAGGCATAGAGAGTATAAAAATACACACGTTTTTTTACAAGCATTCTGATCTTTCCCTCCAACAGGGACCAAATAGATCTTGCGTTAAATTGGTAAGTTTGCTTACAACTATGGCGTCCTTGGAATACACTTGCATATTTTCAGCTGCAGAGGCAGTGGTCCAAGTACCTAATGCAACACAGTTATATTTATTGGTGTCGACGGACGACTGGTCGATCTGATGTAAACTGACAGAAGGTCTTTTATCTTTTTGTCAAGAAATTTTTTACTGTAAACATTGATAGATCAAGAAGGCAAAAAAATACGAGACTTCTGTGAAGCACTTTAAAGCTTATTGATAGTGGTAATATATAAAAGGGAATCTCTTTTATAGACAAAGATCGCATTCATATAGATATATATATATATTGTAAGAGAGTAAGCCTATGCAAAAGGTTATCTAAGAAATTTGGTGCAAAACTGTCAATTATATATATCAGCAAATGGGTTTAGTGAGTACGTAGTGCAGGCATATCAGTTAAGCTTGGTCAGTGCATGACACGTGTGGGCAGTTTTATGTCCAAGCTATTGGAGACGCATGACACGTGTGGGCAGTTTTATGTCCAGGTTACTTGAGACCGTTTTGTGTCCAAGTTAATGGATAGGTTATCATGTTGAGTACTATTTAATCAATCATTCTTAAATTGGTTTAGGGATAGGTTATCGTGTTGAAACATGTGAAACGGGCATTTATCAAAATAATGTTATATCATAAAAGGCGGGGTTTAACATCAATATGTAGGAATTGACGTTTCAGGTTTGAATATGATTGGGTCTTACTATTAGGGGTTGGATTATAGACTGACAGGGAACTGTCGAAACTACAAGGGGGCGTGGAAACAATGGAACTGTGGGTAAAATTTTGATAGGGATAAAAGAGGATGTTTCGAGGAAAACGGGATGATTATTAGAATTCTGCATTCAACTTGACCATGAGCTGCACACTTTAAACCTATTGTGCTCACCATCATTTATTTGCATTTACGAACTTAGAAATATTTCACGTATATTGAAAATGGTTACTTAGGCAAACGACTTAACATTTGGATTGATTTTACGGATTTGGAACTTATGAAACTGATTGAATTATGACCATGCTATTTGATTTGGATTTCGAATTTATCACAACAAATAAAGCTGTAAGAAATTAAACTTGGAATCTGGATTTTATTTGAATGTTTTGATGTTGTGCATTCAATTATCATCACCGGCCCTTGAACTCTTTCGTCATTATTAACATCTACAACACGACGCAAAGGATAATACTACCATCTATGAAAAACACCACTATGCGATCATAAGCCATTACATATGTGTGCAACTACGCAACATTATGCATCTTATTTGGTGTCGTGACTCAGGATTCTTATATATCTTTATTTGGAGCCCTGATACCATGATGTAAAGATGTTATCATTCCGAACCATGGATACACAAGAAATGTATATTGTTGCGGTGTTAACATCTATTAAAGTTTTTGTGAGACTCGAATTTTGAAGTGAAAATTGTGAACAGATAGGAAAATAGTTTTATTTGGGAAAGAAAATGGATATCAATTTTGAAGGTGAATTAGTGTAATTATTTTGTATTGAAATATGAAAAAAAAATATTGAAATTATAGATGATTCCTAAAATTCTGACAAAAGACGATATTTAAAAAAATATATACTAAATAATATTTAAATTAAGAGTCACAGATAGAAAAGGAAATTTTAAAAAAATATAGATATATAGGGCAATATATTATATTTAAAAAGTGAAAACAATATATTATAGAACGACAAAATAATAATAATAATAATAATAATGCATTGATGCTATACGTATTTTATTTAATTAAAAAGAAGAGAGGGAGAGATGAAAATAAAAATTGCAGAATTTAAATGAATATTTTAGTGCGTTTTATTTTTCAAAATAAATGAAAATGCGTTTACTTACAATCAAGCGTTTCGGAATAAATCTTCGAATATTAATTTGTACCGTTAATGGCAATGTTTTGTTAATATCAGTAACAAAGATGTGTCGATTTTTATTTCAATTTTTGTATGTTACTGTTGGAATTATATAAACAGTTGGTCCATTATTTAATGTTGTTACGTTTTATTTTATGTCAAAATGACTCAAGAAGATGATGGCAATAAAAACACGTAAATTATAAGTTTTGATAATTGAAAAATGTCTTATGGTATTACATAAGACATTTGGATTTTATCACTGGAAATTAAGTTGAAATGATTTATGCGGAATATGAGTCAATCGTTGTCATGTTTTGTTTTGTTTTGAAATGCGTTTCATCGTGATTTTTAAAAGGAGATATATTCTCATAATAACGGAATAACGGACTTTTGGTTTAAAGTCGGAGAATTAAAAGCAGATAATACAAATAAAATGACGGAGTATCAATTATTATGAAAGACTGATGTCTTTTAATTGGAGTTAAAATGTTATTACGGAAGAATAACAAAATATTGAAAATGCATTATCATGTCATGTGAGCTGATAATATTTGTGACACAAGTGGTTAACTTGTTAAGAATCAGCGAATTATAAGTAACCCATATGGTAAAATGCTGTATATGCATAGTGGGTAAATAAGCGCAGTGATGTAAGACGCGGTAATTAAAGTGCACACGATTTAAATTACGAGACGCAGGAATGATGCGTTCGGGAATATTTTATTTTGCGTTTGATTAAAGCGCACGGTTTAACATTATGAAAGAATACAGAATGCGGATAATTTTTATAAATACGAGGCGCGTGGTTAAAGCGCACACATTTATCAATGCTATATTAAGAGGCGCGAGATTACATCGCAATGAGTTATATGAATATTATTATAAGCCGGGGCAAAGGTGCGAGACATTGAAATTTTATTGAGCAGAGTGTATATTGTTTCTGCGAATATTTTGATTATCATATTTTTCTCCTATCGATTTGCTGTTGTAATTGTAATCAATATTTACTGCGTGGTTTGAATTTAACATTTATATCATAAAATTTGTAACTGAGTTGAAGAAGAAGTTATGTTCAATTGTCAAATCTTAAGTGTGTAATCATTCAGCAATAAATTGAAATGGTAGGAAGTGCTACGATAACACCAATAATAATGATAAAATAAACAAGATCATAGTTCATTAAATTAGGGATTTTCTAAGGGGAATAATTCGAGTTAATCAAAGGTAGAAGTAGTGTTTACACTAAAACATTATACAGTCATCACGAAAGAGGACACTTGCAACCATCAGTCATAACGGGAACGCTGATGACAACGACAGAGCCAACTCAAACACAACCACAACAGAGGTCGGGAAATGTCCTAATCCCTTTGGTCTATCCACGGATACCTTGAAATGGAGTAACAATCTCGACAACCACTACGTCATTGATACGTCCAGAATCAACACAATCTACAGACTACAAACTACACAGCAACCTCAATTACATCGTACCTTTCAACTTAAACAAACTTGACAGAATTCATAAAATAATATCTGTATCAACACAGATTTCTTCCATGAACCATTCAAAAATGATGTCCAATTGTGAACAATACTACATCCTTCGTATGCAGTGGTGAGCGTATTCAAATTTAAACTTATGTCAATATACAAGTGTGCAGCACCCATATCTACAACTTATAAACATTGAATATTATAATAACGCCTGTCTTAGTATCATTGTAAAAGATAAAGGCTATATATGTATATAAGACAATGCAGGAAAAAGTATCGCAAAACGCCACATGAGCGATTTCCTTGGATTCATTATCGTATGATATTCAACAACCTGCGTTCAAATAACGAAAATATTGTTGACCTTATTCGACCCTACTACATACACTACTAGACTACGTTATTGTTACATCATCTACCTGGTGTTTGGACTCGCGTCACCCACCGGTACTCTACAGATTACATCATCTACCTGGTGTGGACTCACATGCCACCTCATCAAAACTCGATCAACAAACACAGACAATTACAACACACGACCTCTGTCGACTACTACACACGAACTCTGTGTCAACACATGGCTGAGTTCACAACTTTCTTTTGACTTGCTGGATAAGTCAAACTTCTCGCACACAGTTAATCTTGAATTTTTTACAATTTCATCTACAATGAGATTCAACGTATACACGAGACAACCACAAATATCTACGAGGAGAATCGACCCAGATGCCGGAGATGAATGGATTACAGCGACGTCACAAGACCAAGAAACAACCCAACAGGTTAAGCATACGTTTGCTACCTGTAGAGTCTTTTTTCGTCCCAATTCAAAAGACTCGAACAAATACAACACACTCATTGCAAAAGTTGGTCACTTTAGTAAAAGCCCACAATCACATACTGTGTTAGATTTTACTTATTTAGTTATTTACACTATACTAAATATTAATAAGTCGACAGACTAATGACTGATTATTTACTAAACACTAAATATGTGATGTGAACAAGCCGGACAGACTATTGTTTGATTATTTATTCAACGCTAAATATTTGAATGTGAAGACATTATTGTGATAATTCTAAGACATTTACAGAGGAAAAAGTGTTTAATTAATTACCAATAAATAAAGTGAATTTATGACACTTGGGCTATTCAGTGACCATAACACACACAACAATGCAACACGTAGACTAGATACAATCACCTCAACTCTTATAGTTGATATATTTTTTTTCATTACATGAAAACTCATTCTAAATGGAGACAATGACTAATTAACAATTACTGAAATTTTACAAGATGACCATTCTCGAAACGAACGGATTACTGAGAAATGTGACCTCTGATGGATGACCACAAAGAACAATTTGATTTCAATGTAGTTGTAAACTACACCGTCGTGACTTAAAAAAGCTTAAAAACTGAAACATCAACAATGAACAATGAATGATAATAACTTCAACTTGAATTTTAAAAGGATGATAATGTTATTATTATGATTTATTTTTAAATATTTTTTTTATTACTAATTGAAATATAATTCTTCGTATTTGAATCTAGATGTCTATGAAATATTATTTGTACCACATATTATAAGTTGGAATTAATGTAATAATGTTGTTTCAATGGAATCATACAATATAAGGGAATATACAAGGTATTGGTTTTGATATGTCAGGAAATGAGTAGACATACATGGAAGCTGAGATTATCACCCATGTCGTATAGAGTTGAATTTGAGATTGAATAATTCAACGTGAGTATATCACAAATGGAAACTGAACCATCCTTTTTCACGCAATAATGTGTGATGGGAGATGACGAGAATTAAACACTTTTATTGCTATGAAGGTGGAATTTAAGGTGAAAAGATAATTTTTCTTTGAATTTTTAAATAAATGATATCTTACTGTCGATGTTGTAATACTTTAAAAAAGTTTAATCGATAAATATAAATGTTTTAATCAATTTTGGTGTTGGTAAATCTAAATTTTAATCTCTTTTTGATAGATTTGATGTTGTAATTTGAAAGAAAAAAGAATCTATAATCGATATATACCTATTTAGATGTTGTAATCAAATTTGATGTTTGTGAATTTAATACTTTAAAACCTATAATCGATATATATCTATCTAGATGTTGTAATCAAAATTGATGTTTGTGAATTTAATACTTTAAAACCTATAATCGATATATATGAATGTTGTAATCAACTTTGGTGTTTTTGAATTTAAAGTTTAAAGTTGTTAAATGTTTAACTGGTATAAGTATTTGTCATTTTAAAAAAATATAGACTATTTCTTACATTTGTTTATTGCATTTTAGTTCGACATTAGATATATATTTAATCTCTTACTGTTATTTTTTTAATTGAAATTGTTTTAAGTCAATTTAAATTCTAAGAAAGGGCGTATGTAAGAGAGTAAGCCTATGCAAAAGGTTATCTAAGAAATTTGGTGCAAAACTGTCAATTATATATATCAGCAAATGGGTTTAGTGAGTACGTAGTGCAGGCATATCAGTTAAGCTTGGTCAGTGCATGACACGTGTGGGCAGTTTTATGTCCAAGCTATTGGAGACGCATGACACGTGTGGGCAGTTTTATGTCCAGGTTACTTGAGACCGTTTTGTGTCCAAGTTAATGGATAGGTTATCATGTTGAGTACTATTTAATCAATCATTCTTAAATTGGTTTAGGGATAGGTTATCGTGTTGAAACATGTGAAACGGGCATTTATCAAAATAATGTTATATCATAAAAGGCGGGGTTTAACATCAATATGTAGGAATTGACGTTTCAGGTTTGAATATGATTGGGTCTTACTATTAGGGGTTGGATTATAGACTGACAGGGAACTGTCGAAACTACAAGGGGGCGTGGAAACAATGGAACTGTGGGTAAAATTTTGATAGGGATAAAAGAGGATGTTTCGAGGAAAACGGGATGATTATTAGAATTCTGCATTCAACTTGACCATGAGCTGCACACTTTAAACCTATTGTGCTCACCATCATTTATTTGCATTTACGAACTTAGAAATATTTCACGTATATTGAAAATGGTTACTTAGGCAAACGACTTAACATTTGGATTGATTTTACGGATTTGGAACTTATGAAACTGATTGAATTATGACCATGCTATTTGATTTGGATTTCGAATTTATCACAACAAATAAAGCTGTAAGAAATTAAACTTGGAATCTGGATTTTATTTGAATGTTTTGATGTTGTGCATTCAATTATCATCACCGGCCCTTGAACTCTTTCGTCATTATTAACATCTACAACACGACGCAAAGGATAATACTACCATCTATGAAAAACACCACTATGCGATCATAAGCCATTACATATGTGTGCAACTACGCAACAATATATATATATATATATATATATATATATATATATATATATATATATATATATATTTGGTGTGTGTGTGTGTGTGTGTGTGTGTGTGTGTGTGTTTGTGTGTAATTGTATACATAATTTGAATTCTCGTATAGATCATGTCTATAGTTCAACGATATGATTTAATATTTCTTCCCGATCGATAATGAACTTTTTAGAATAGAATATATTCAGGCTAGGCGCTGACCAATGTCAGTTGGCAAAAATAAACAATATTATATTAGATTTTGTATATATATTTGAATATATATATATCATTATCTGAATATAATATATATATATATATATATATATATATATATCATTTATTAATCCTTATCTGTGTGTATATCAACGCTGAACTTACTTTATCTTGCAGCTGTTCTAGTTTGTATTTTATAAAGTATGAATAACATTCTTTCCGTAGATGAATGCTTGGTTTGAAAGTGTCTGTAAAACTCCTGATCACAGGCAAATAATAATAACCAACCTTTTTGATTTGAAACATTTACAGATTATAGGCAAGTTGTTAATTTTTGTTTTCAAATTGTTCTGTTTTATTTCATTTCCGAATAATGCTTCGTTTAAGAACTGTAAACCTGTATAAAACATGCCATTTATAGAATATTAAAGATAACAAAAATGTATGATTATCACATTGAATGTTTCCAGCAAGATTCTCGCCATTCAACAGCAAAAATAAAATCCCGATGAAATATAGCAAATGCCTTTATGTAACTGAAGACAGGCAGTCGATGGAAGTTATGAAACTATTTAACATAAACAAGGCAAAGATGACATAAAAGGATACATAAATGAGAAATTCAACATTATACGGACTCCGTCGGCCTCATATTACTACAACGAAAAAACAGGTAGTCTAGGGTCAACATCCTCCGTGACCACTGGCCATTCTAATTACCACCTGACATTGAGGACGAGATCGCCTGTAAGAGAGAGAGATTCAGTCATCTCGCTCCTATCAACTTGTCTACGGATAATGGGGACTAAAACTTTAAGCTACAGATACGTTCAAATGTGTCATCAACATATTGACAAAACGTGTTATTTTCATGTGGCTCAGAAACAATTGAGTCACGTAATCGGAATCTATAGACCAGAGACAATGACAAATACTGATCTCTATGAAAGAACCAGGGTACAACGCCTGAGTACAGTAAAAAAGGAACCGTGGTGGAGGTCATTTGGTCACATCTTACGTCGAGAAGATAACATCCCAGCACAAACTGCAATAACATATTATTTCCATCATGGCAACTAATATAATGTAGGGAGACCACCAACATCAATAGTAACTACCCTGAACCAGGATCTTTCTACATATCAGAAATTTCAAGATTCAGATGAGGCCGAATTAATCCTTGAAGAACTAAGAAAAATTGCAGTGCCCTCTGTACTAAAGTAACAACAAGATCTTGACAGCCTCAAAACTCTGGCCCAGGACCGTGACCAATGGAAACAATTAACATGGATGGAGAGAGCAGCTATACTCATCACGGTTTTTTAAAATCTGTGACTGAATCGCACAATTCTCATTCAGACTGCAAGGCCTACTACTACTACTACTACTACTACTACTACTACTACTACTACTACTACTACTACTACTACTACTACTACTACTACTACTACTATTACTACTACTACTAATGTTAAGTTTATAACCACCGTGTTGTCTCTCTCGAAAAGAAATTGTGATCGCACCATTAAGGCTCAAAGACTTGTCTGAAACGTATAAATAAAGTTGCTTTTGGATAGAGACCGTCGGTAAAGCGCTTAAAGTACATACACGCATAAAATGAATGTTCATCTCAAGGTGAAATTTGTTTTTCGAGTCCATTCAAAGAGAAACTGACATAACCCAGGCGTTAGCTGCAGTGCCATACCGCTATTCCACGCTACGACATTCAGCTAATATTATTTATTTATTTATTTAATTATTGATTGATTCATTCATTTGCTTATCTATTTAATTATTAATTAATTTGTTAATTCATTCATTCATTCATTCATTATAATAATAATAATAATAATAATAATAATAATAATAATAATAATAATAATAATAATAATAATAATAATAATAACAATAATAATAATAATTAATAGAAACTTATATAGCGCTATAACTCCGAGACACCAAACTCTAAGCGCTTTCATTCATTCATTCATTCATGGCATCTCCCTATAGATAGTATGCGCTTGGCTAAGAAGCTCATAACATTGCCATCCGGGAGTATAACGGACCAACACACAATACTGTGTGTATCCATGAACGTTTGTAGTCAGGTTAATACAGTTCAGTGAGCATTACTCATAAACGCGGATGACAAAAAACAATAACAAAGACCTGAGTGACGTCATCTTCGAACTATCTATTAGTAGTCTTTGTCGCGTGAGAGAGTCAGATGGACACGCCCTCCAGGATGTGAGCATTGCGGCATCTCAGTGATAAGTAAGTGGAAAAGTAGAATAACTATGTAAAGTGAGTGGAGCAGGCACTTATGTTGGTAACAACAAGATATGAAGTGAGTAGAAAAGTGCCAGAAGACAATAGAGAATAAAAAATTTTTTCGCGGCGGTGGTGGGGTTTGAACCTGCGACCTTATTGGTACGACAACTCCGCCTGGCAGGTGAGAGCGTGGCTCTACCGTGTGAGCTATCCACGAACACAAAAAAATATTCGTTTCAAACCCAAAGTCATTTCTAGATCCCTCTCTCACCCACTTCTTGAGATCGCCGATTCGTTCACCACCATCGCGAAATAATTTTGACCAGCAGTTAAGCTTAATAGCCAATATTCTCATCACAAACATATAACAGAAACGATTGAGACATTGAGTATGCTCCGGTGTATGGGGTGAATTTTTAATTCAGTAAAGTGAGTGGAGCAGGCACTTATGTTGGTAACAACAAGATATGAAGTGAGTAGAAAAGTGCCAGAAGACAATAGAGAATAAAAATTTTTTATTCTCTATTGTCTTCTGGCACTTTTCTACTCACTTCATATCTTGTTGTTACCAACATAAGTGCCTGCTCCACTCACTTTACTGAATTAAAAATTCACCCCATACACCGGAGCATACTCAATGTCTCAATCGTTTCTATGTTATATGTTTGTGATGAGAATATTGGCTATTAAGCTTAACTGCTGGTCAAAATTATTTCGCGATGGTGGTGAACGAATCGGCGATCTCAAGAAGTGGGTGAGAGAGGGATCTAGAAATGACTTTGGGTTTGAAACGAATATTTTTTTGTGTTCGTGGATAGCTCACACGGTAGAGCCACGCTCTCACCTGCCAGGCGGAGTTGTCGTACCAATAAGGTCGCAGGTTCAAACCCCACCACCGCCGCGAAAAAAATTTTTATTCTCTATTGTCTTCTGGCACTTTTCTACTCACTTCATATCTTGTTGTTAATAACTATGTAGATACCTACAACTTCATACACTGTGAATTGCCTTTGTGACGGGAATAAATCTTTGAAGTCTATTTCGAGTCGTTTAATGAATCCGGGATAATAAATAATTTGTGTGTTGGGGTGGGGGGGGGGGGGGTGTAAATGCGTTTGTGTGTGTTTGTGTGTGTGGTATTTTGTGTTTGTTGTTGTGTGTGTGTGGCTGTGGGTGTGTGGCTGTGTGTGTGTGTGTGTGTGTGTGTGTGTGTGTGTGTGTGTCTGACGTAAGTGTGGAAATCTTTCCACCAGTGATAATGAACGGAATCAATAAGCTAATATTATTTTTGTCTTTCTCCCCAGCCAAACAATCGTACCACCTACATCGTTATTATCGTAATACAAATAATAATAAAAACGGTAGTTTTACAATAAGGTTGTGTTAGGTTCAACGTACGCTGAGAGGGCTGTTACTGCTACTGCAACTGACCACCACCGCCCAGAGAGAGTCTGTGCCACCGCCCAGCGGCTAACGAGCACGAGTACGAATCTGACATTGAAACCCGTCCTCACCCCCGACCTCTTCTCCTTTTACTCACCTCTCTCTCTCTCTCTCTCTCTCTCTCTCTCTCTCTCTCTCTCTCTCTCTCTCTCTCTCTCTCTCTCTCTCTCTCTCTGAAGTCCAAAACTGGGTGAATGTACTGAAGACCCACTTGACTGGGGTGTTGAGGTCACCCAACAATTTGAGAGAGGTCACCTAGTATTTGAAATGTCTCTAATTTAGATATTGGTCGGGTGGTGAGGCCTCATTTGCCTCGAGCCTATGAATGCATATTATTATCACTATAAGTCCTAGGTTTGAGACTTTTTGCCAAGATGAGGGTCGTTTAAATCGATCGATATTTGAAGGACGAGTTTTCTGGCCAAGTTTTAGACTAAGGGTTTGTTTTCTCCATTGTACGGCAGTATCATTATGCTGCACTCTGAAAAACAAAATAATATATCGTCCGTGAAGTCCCAGGTTTGGGAGTTTTGCCAAAGTGAGGCTCTTGTTAATCGATCGATATGTGAAGGTCGAGATTTGAGGCCAAAATTCTAATACGTGTTTTATCAGAGTACGACGGTATTGACTTTTACATGAAATGTTATTAGTGATAATTTATTCTGGTTCCTTTCAACCCTTTGAAAAGGACGCTTGTCTATCTTAAAGTACTTCCCGCCACGTCTAACGAGACACATTTACCTAAATCATTTTGGGTGGAAAGAAATGCGAAAAATGGGTTATCTTTTTGGAATCGCCATCTGGTCACAGTATCGAGACTCACAGTATTGGTCTGTTATCTAGATGAGTCCAGAAATAGCTCTGGACACACCACAGCGACCAATAAAATGACTGGAACATTAATCATATTATTATTATTTATAATTTTTGTCTGTTGTTCATTCATTCATATTAGTGTCAGTGCATGACATAATCAGTCGAAAGGTGAAAATGTTAGATTTGCATTATTGTTTTCATTTTCTGAAAGAATATGCTCACCAGAGCATTTTAATCTTTACTTGAAGTAAATCGGGTCATTTTTCATGAACTTATGGTCAGATGAATGGGAAAGGTATCCAGCAACTTTTCTCAAATTTCATACTCTTTCAACTTGACTAGCTGTAAAAAATATTTAGAAGTGAAATTAAACTTTGATATTTCCCGAAGATGTAGAAAAAGAGTTGATTTCACCATTTAATGACAAGAACTCATTTTGGATAAAAAAATGACCTTGGCAATATCCCAGTTCAAAACTTTTCACCATCCGACTTGATTACGTAATATTGTTGTTATTTCCAGCTCCAGGCGTCTAGGCAATCCTTTACCTATCCTATATTTTGAATAATATTATAAGCAGTTAGCCGTCGTCGTGTTGTTTGTGTCTCTGAAATCGGTTGGCAGCCGAGAGGACGTTGACCCCACACGTTTGGCCTTGAGAAAATAATGAGGCGAATAGCGTGGAAATCGCACTCACTGCTAGGTGGGTACTACCAGCATTAGCCGGTTTATCGTTCGATAGGTTTGACAGGTCAAGTCAGCGGGCTAACTAACAATCATCAAATTAATCTTATAGCGGTGGCGGAAGAAGAGCCTTTAGTACCTTATACCTGGGATTTTCTTGGTGACCCTGAAAAGGGGCCCTGACCAACAAATTATTATGGTCAAAGAGCAAGTCTCTCTCTGTGTGTGTGTGTGTGTGTGTGTGTATGTGTGTGTTTGCGTATGTGTGTGTGTGTGTTTGGGATGTGTGTGTTTGGGGTGTGTGTGTGTAAACGTTGATATTAACGATAATAACAAGACATCATACAACAAACTTCGGAGACAACGATGTCGGTTAGTTCTGTTTTGTTTGTTTGTTTTGTTCACCGCAAGGTCTCTTCGATGTCTGAGTTCACGGAGGCTTTAATAGTTACTATTTTCCTTTAATAATAATAATAATAATAATAATAATAATAATAATAATAATAATAATAATAATAATAATAATAATAATAATAATAATAATAATAATAAGGATTTTGAAAGTTTTCTTCTTGATTAAGTCATCGGAGATTTTGTTGGCCCTGACATCCCGACTTCCATTCAAACCGAAAAAAACTGCGGACGCAGCTACGACCAATCTAAATACACACAAAAAATTAATTGCCTTTTAAAAGTTTTGTCCTGTTCATTTTATGGGCTTTTTTGTATTATTGAATCTTAATAAGTTAAAAAATAACATAAACCGTTTATTGAAATGAACACGTCATTGACTGGCATACTTGAAAAATAAAAACATTATTTTTATTTGAATGTCTCAGGAAAGGTGTTTTGAGAAGGTCGGTGAAAGCACAGCAACGGAGTAGGATTCAATAGCCTGATGTCACGTCCGCCCAGCAACGAGCAGCTTGGTTCTAAACAAAGAAAATCGGTACTTTTTATTCTTCACGTTGGCTAGAACTTTTTCACATGTCATGTGATCAGAATGTATAAAAGTCAAAACATGATCAGATTTATAACGTTTTTCTCCTCTGGATACACTTTTATGCTCGTCGGAGAAGTATTTCATAAGGGCGACGCCATTGTTCCGATAATTTAAAACCAGTTACTAAGTTACCATGCGTCATTACGAGGGAATTGACGTCACGACTGTTGAAGCCTATAATTAGAACGGCATCCATAGTCACCAATGCTATCGACTGATTTGACTCCTTGTTCAAAAGTCGTTGCCTTCATAACATGACTAAGATAAGTTATGATGCTTCTCTACCATCACTGTCCATACACATATTAAAATAACTCCGAGAAGCTGTAGAATGATAATATAGGGAATGAGATTAGCGGAAGAGTAGCGTCCCTTGATTGGACGTCACCCATAGTCTGTGACGTCACCGGCGGAAAAGTTATTAGAGAGAGAACGTCATGTTGGTTGTGTGCATGCGTCTCTCGTCCTCGCTCGATAAGATAAGTTCAGATAGGATAAGATAAGATGATATATACTTTATTCATCCAAAAAAATTGGCAATTCGTTTACAGACGTCGCATGCATGAAAATGTATAAACACAAAGTTGAGAATCCATGGCGACAATGTATACATATATATATATATATATATATATATATATATATATATATATATATATATATATATATATATATAATATATATATAATATGCAAATGGCGGGTGGTTGGATGGGAGCATCACCCTTGAATCATATACCTATGATGTCCGCATGGGTGTACGATCCGATAGTGATGTCGTTTCTTCTTCTCTTTACTAGCCTATCCTGCTTCTTTGGTTTGTGATTGTATTTTTGACAGGGGATATTTTTTTTCCTGTAAATCTTCTGCCTGTTTGTTCTTGGTTATTTATAATTTAGCTTATGATATCTTTAGGTTATGATTTTGATTGACATTTGTACTATTTTTGTTAGATTGCTTGTTTTTTGTTTCAGCGGTCTCTCATATAACCTCAATTGTGTTGGAAGAGACCTAAAGCAACAAACAAACAAAAAAAAAAATAATATGCAAATGCACAAAAATGTAAAAATATACTACCAAGAACCAATAGTAAACTTTATATATTAATTTTATAAATTGAGAACAAGATATTCATATCTTCATCTTTTGTATTTAAATTTGAAAAAAAATGAAAGTTTAAAAATAAATTAGAATTTGACTCTGCCTTTTTTCCCCTCTGCTCTTCATTTGTTATATAATTATGAATATAATTATATATATATATATATATATATATATATATATTATGTGTGTGTGTGTGTGTGTGTGTGTGTTTGTGTGTTTGTGTGTGTGTGTGTTTTGATATAATATGAACGCACTTTTTAATGAAATTATGTAAAGATATTTTATAAAGCTTTTTTGTTCTTTCTTGTGATTAATTATGGACGAACAAAGTTTACCTATTTTCCGAATTGCTATTTATTTTCTTACCTGCGTTATATCATAATATAATTCCTTTATGACCTCACTCCAAAGGGGGTTATATGAAAGCAGTTCGATTGCAGGTTCTGGGGAAGAGAAAATTGCCAGTTATAAATAGTTATGATATACGTATAATATCTAGTCACTGCGTACGCATTATGGGTGGTAGGTTGTTTTCTGGTGTTTCTCCTGAATAATCAACCTGGGCAAAATGTTATGAAAGACATTTATAATTATGGAGAATGACAGTGAACGAGTTTGGTACGAGACAAAATAATATAAACTTGTCTGACAAATCGGTGGAGATCTATGATTAATGTCCTCCAGAGAGTCTGACCGCATTTCCAATGATAAATCTCGCTAACCTCACTTCAGTTATTCCTCTAATTCACCAGTTGGAACAATTTATTTTCTATTTAACATGTAAACTGTCGTACTCTAGAATTAATTGCGTTGAAAAATTTGGGCCAGAAAACTCAACCCCCTATTATTATTATTATTATTATTATTATTATTATTATTATTATTATTATTATTATTATTATTATTGATCGATTAAAATGACCCTCATCTTGGCAAAAACTCTCAAACCTGGGACTTCGGCCGTTAACTGGTTAATGAACTTTACTACATTGTCCGTCGCTATCTATAGTTAGGCACCTTGGTCAAGTGGAATATTCCATGGATACGACTCCGGGGGATTTAGAGTTTTTGCAGTCATTTTCACAGATTTTGCCAGCACGAACTAAAATCCCGTCCAACATTACTGACTTTGTGATAAGATTTAAAACGAGACGCACCGTACGTACCGCCTACTCACCTGACGGCACTGATGAACTTATCCAAATTTAATACATATCGCATTTCATGAATGTATTGTCCATTTAATCATGCAGCAACTCTTATCTATAGGGAATCATCATCATATCTTGTCGCGCCAGTGAGTCAGCCAGTCCCGGGCAGTCTGGTTGCATTCCCTCAGGTCAGCATTGGTGCAGTG
Organism: Berghia stephanieae; assembly: GCF_034508935.2. Taxonomy (NCBI): domain Eukaryota; kingdom Metazoa; phylum Mollusca; class Gastropoda; order Nudibranchia; family Aeolidiidae; genus Berghia; species Berghia stephanieae. Next base: position 92,787,258 of record NC_088363.1, read on the forward strand.
AGGTCCCAGCGAGCATTCGGACAGGATGTGGTCCATGGTCTGTCTGGGGTGACCGCATGGGCATTCAGTGCCCGGTGAGATTTTCCATTTAAAGAGGTTGGTGGCGGTGTTTCCCACCTTTGCTCTAGCTCTGTTCAACGCCACCCATTCTTTTCTCTTGAGGTCTGTGCCTGCTGGGAGCTTTTCTGTTGGGGGCTGGAGGGCATCGTTTGCTGTCTTGTCCCATTCTACCCATTTGTCCAGGCGGAAGAATGCTGAGTGGTCTGGGTGAAGGCTCTCTACTGTGAGGAAGCTTTTTCTTGATTTGAGCCTGCTTTTGGGGCAATTGTGGTCATGAAGGGGGTGTCTCTGGTCCATTTCCTGTTTATAGGGAATGAGATTAGCGGAAGAGTAGCGTCCCTTGATTGGACGTCACCCATAGTCTGTGACGTCACCGGCGGAAAAGTTAGTAGAGAGAGAACGTCATGTTGGTTGTGCGCGGAAGCGAGAACGAGAGACGCATGCGCACAACCAACATGACGTTCTCTCTCTAATAACTTTTCCTCCGGTGACGTCACAGACTATGGGTGACGTCCAATCAAGGGACGCTACTCTTCCGCTAATTTCATTCCCTATATTTATAATTATTCATTTGTTATAATTGTCCCCAACAAGGAAGTTTTGCTTTATTTTTTTTGTGGACTAGCTCAAAATCAATTCTCTCCTAAGGTGTCACAAACAAGATGATCGTCAAAGCGTCACAGTCCGACAGGTTGTCCTCCTATGTTTGATGACACCCCCACCATCAGGTCATCCAATAAATGAACGGCTATGTGGTCTTGTGGGTTGACAGTCGCTTTCGGATCGGAAGGTCCTAGGTTCGAGCATCGCTCGGTGCATAGTTAAGTCCTTGGAAAGACTCTTTACTCACATTCTCTCACCGCACTCCGGTGTAAGATGAGTACCAGACCGTTAACAGCGTTGTCTCCGTCGACATTTTTTTTTTTTTGTAATATCGCGTCATGTCTTGTTCTATGTGCTACGTTTTACTGTTGGTCAGGGACCCTCGGTAAAACTCTTTGAGCACGTTTAGTTGACATTGCGCTATATATAAGCCCAATGTTTTCTCTATTTCACGTCGGATCATTTATTCATCTCTGATCATTTCAAAGAAACGTCCGTTTCTCTTTTTAGCAACAAATCCATTTAGAATTTTAAAAAAAAATTGATTTGTCATTAAGTTAAATTTTTTAATGTAAATATTGCTGCTCGAAGCTCGAAGAAATAAATAACATTACGAAATTGAATGTAAGCTTCAATTTGATATACGAAAACAGATAAAATAGACGTTTCGAGTTTCCCCTTTATCAACGAAACAGGATAAAAGAAACACTACAGACGGATGAGATAATGTTATCTCAAAACAGTATTATTTGTGTGGGTGTGTGTGTGTGTGTGTGTGTGTGTTGGCGCGCGGGGGGGGGGGGGGGGGGTAAACCAGATGCTTTTAAATTGATTTTACATCTAATTTAAAAGTACAATGTGAACGGATTTTTATTGCTTAACATTTTTTTAAAAATTACATTTCCTTATTCTGCACATGATGATTATAAATTCCATTCTGAACAAAAAGTTTATTCTGACATTAAATTAAGCATAATAAATTGAGCATACATAGAGCGCAATATGCACTAAATGTGCTCAAAGCGCTTTAGAAGGGGTCCCGAGCGAACAGTAACACTTTACATGTATCTAGGACGAGACATGATGCCTGTTAGACAATATTATCAAATTTATTTATACGATAGAAACAACACTGGTAATGGTCAAGTTCTCATGTTACACCCGAGTATAGTGGGAGAATGTGAGTCACCATGCGGTCACCCCAGACAGACCATGGACCACATCCTGTCCGAATGCTCGCTGGGACCTCACTGCACCAATGCTGACCTGAGGGAATGCAACCAGACTGCCCGGGACTGGCTGACTCACTGGCGCGACAAGATATGATGATGATGAGTAGAGAGCCTTTTCCAAGGATTCATCTATGCGCCGCTCAAAGCGGGACCCGAACCCGGGACCTTCCGATCCGAAGGCGAGCGTCACACCACACGACCTCATAGCCGCACATAATACATACCAGATTGTTGCAGTGGCTCATAAATTATTTAATCATTTAGTGCTTACACTGGCCAGCCCCCTCCCCCCCCCCCCCCCCCCCCCCCCCCAAACAAAAAACATTTTCAATCCAAAGCACTACTTTCTAGAGTCAAAACCAAACCATTTACGTCCGTTTACATAATGTGTTTGGGTTCGTCGATCGGCAGGATTTCGTTAAAAACCTATTATTATAATATAATAATAGGCTTTTAACGAAATCGTGCCGATCGAGGCGACGATCGACGAACCCGAACGGATCCTGCCTTCTCACGTGACCATGAACGAGATAGTACGTACTTGATACCGACGTGATAGCGTCAGAATAAGGCATCCCGTTATAACGGGTTTGTCTGTCATGGATATCTCTCACACACACACACACACACACACACACACACACACACATGCGATAATAAATAATTCAACAAGAAATCCATAAAATCTGACAGTATCACAATAATAATAATAATAATAATAATAATAATAATAATAATAATAATAATAATAATAATAATAATAATAATAATAATAATAATAATAATAATAATAATAATAATAATAATAATAATAATAATAATAATAATAATAATAAAAATAATAATAATAATAAAAGACGCCCTCTAATCAGCAGTGGTGGTTAGATCGTCATGCCCCAAGGCAGGCTGTTGACCTGACCTTTTATCCAGGTCAAACAGTAACCTCCGGATGGTAACCCAGATTTAGTTTTATTCGGACTCTCACTCTCTTTTTTTTTTTTTTTAATCTTTTATTTATTTATTTTTTTTCATAATCTGTAACCATAAAACTAAATTATTGTAAAAGACATCTGAAATGTCTCCACCCATAAACCCCGATACACAAAATATTCAGGCCAATCGCAAAGTACAAGGTACTTAAATTACTTTTATATTCGTGAAAACCGCAATCACTTATTTCTGTTTCGCGATTGATCCCTCTCACCTAATTTCTTCTTCTCTCTCTCTCTCTCTCTCTCTCTCTCTCTCTCCTCTCCTCTCTCTCTCTCTCCTCTCTCTCTCTCTCTCTCTCTCTCTCTCTCTCTCTCTCTCTCTCTCTCTCTCTCTCTCTCTCTCTCTCTCTCTCTCTCTTAAATCGTTGATTTAATAATCAGGTTGATGGTTTCCTTTTAGTGACTGGTACCAAACTATTAATCAATATGGCCCTTAATATCGCCTTAATCAGGAGAGATCCTTACCGATCATTTCCACTATTATATTCCCCAAAATGGCAGGCTTATACCCAGCAGAAAAATTGATTTTTAAAACTCAACCTCTCTACAAAACAACTTGATGTTCTTATTAAATAAACAAATATCATTGTGATGTACAAAATAAATCTAAATAAGAAAATATGGAGGTATATAGTGACGTAACAAATGTGACGATTTGGCCGTAATTATTATTCGACTTCTTCCACTTCTTCTTTTTCTTTCAAAATAGAAGAGGAAGTGAAAGAGGAAAAGACCAAAAATAAAATATAGCTTCCATTATAAAAAACAAAATGTTTTGCCATACCTATTAATGTGCTACAAGCCTGTGAGGCGCTATTGCAATTGGCTTCACCAGTCGTGACGTCATTTCCATCGTAAGGAGAGGGTTAAAAACAGCAATATACCAGGGTGTCTAAAATGATCTAAAGGGATTTGGGTTAATAATAGGACAGACTCTTCCAGTTCCAAACTTCTTAGAAGTGTGTATGTTGCCAGTCCATTGGTGGATTTTTAATGAATAGATGATGGCCACCGCCTCTAACTAGTAGTATGTCCGATGTGAACTAAATGCGGGAAATTATAGGGTAGACAAGTCATGACGTCACTCATTCCCTTTTCCACCTTGACCAGTTACTAAGTTATATATGCGTCATTACGAGGGAAATGACGTCACGACTGGTGAAGCCAATTGCAATAGCGCCTCACAGGCTTGTAGCACATTAATAGGTATGACAATACATTTTGTTTTTTATAATGAACGCTATATTTTATTTTTGGTCTTTTCCTCTTTCATGTCCTCTTCCATTTTGAAAGAAAAAGAAGAAGAGGAAGAAGTCGAATAATAATAATAAGAAGAAGAAGAAGAAGAAGAAGAAGAAGAAGAAGAAGAAGAAGAAGAAGAAGAAGAAGAAGAAGAAGAAGTAGAAGGAGAAGAAAGAGAAGAAGAAGAAAAGTAGAAGAAGAAGAGAAGGAGGAGGAGGAAGAGGAGACGGAAAAGATAATAGATTTTTCAGGAAATTTGGTATTATTCGACTCGGACAGAAAATAGGACAATAACCGCATCACAATAAAGGTATCAACCCTGACAAATGTAGATCAAAGTCGTACTGTGCTTTTATACATGCCGATACACAATTTGTGTCTGTGTATTTGTGTGTGTGTGTGTGTGTGTGTGTTGTGTGTGTACGTGTGTGTGTGTGTTGTGTGGTATTATTCGGGGTCAGGTCAACACAGTCCTTTGACCAATCGAACAAGGACGGTCATTATACACCAACCACTAACCAATAACTAACCGATACCGCTGTGTGTGTGTGTGTGTGTGTGTGTGTGTGTGTGTGTGAGTAATGTGTATGTGTGTGTGTGAGTAATGTGTGTGTGTGTGGGGGGGGGGGGGGTGTAAAAGGTATCCTGGTTCGGATGGGACCAGGGGAAAAGTCATCCTAGCAGATATAATATTATAATATACTAATGAAGTCTACGCGAGTGTGAATAGGTACCATTCCACTGCTATAATATCCAGCTGGTCCTTTGAGACTTTTCTTGTAATTTGCATTGGCAACCAACCATGTTCCATTTTGAACTGGTCAGCGAGCGAATCCTGCATTAAATAGAAATAAATATGCACATTTATATAAAGCATTTCCACCATTTCGCTATGCTCACTGTACTTCATAAAGTTTCATTGTTTCCACCAGCGTGTGTGGTATTGTATAAAATTTCCATCTAATAAATTGCAATGATATATTTAGTAATCTTTATCGCGACCTTATACACCATCTACATATCTATGCACTTTTAATGCGGCTATGTGGTCTTGTGGTATGACACTCGCTTTCGGATCGGAAGGTCCTGGGTTCGAACCTCGCTCGGCGCATAGTTGAGTCCTTGGAAAAGGCTCTTTACTCACTTTCTCTCACCGTACTCAGGAGTAAAATGAGTACCTGGCCGTTAACAGTGTTGTCTCATCCTACATGTTATGCATGCGATGCTGTTGACAAGGGCCACACCTTGTAAAGCGCTTTTTTAAATTCTTTTTTTTTAAGGGTTTTACGGCGCTTGCAACTTATTTAGGTTATATCAGCGCAAGTAAAAAGGAAGAAAATGGGATAGCCAGGAACCCCACCTAGGTAAAGCGCTTTGAGCAATATTTAGTGGATATTGCGCTATATAAAAAAGCTCAATTTTTTAATGCACTTTTAATTCAAACCTTATGAGTAAAATACTTTGACGTATGTGATAAAACATGGACAGTGCATCATCCCAAGGTGAATGTGAGACTTATGGGTATTGATGTTTGATAAAATTGGGGGCAATTTTGTTTATTCAAATACGTACCCTGCTTTAACTTTTAAATTCTAATTTGTGAATTAAAAACACAAACAAAAACAACAACAACAAAAAATATAAATTAAATTAAATTAAAAATAAAAAAAATAAAACACGGAATTGTAGTCAAGACATTATCCCAAGGAAAACGTCACATTGGCAAGACTGCATTACCCTTTTTAAAAAATGATTAAAATAAAAACAAAAACAAAAAAATTGTAAAGATTTTGTCCATAAAACTCGTCCTTCATAATATATTGAATGATAAAGATAACCATTATCTTTGTTAAACTCTTATTATCAGTCTCAATCCTGGGACTTCAAGTCTCTCAATCCTGGGACCTCATTGGAGTCCAAGGTCTGTGATAATTTTTGACAAGATAAGGATCATATTATTATTATTATTATTATTATTATTATTATTATTATTATTATTATTATTATTATTATTATTATTATTATCATCATCATCATCATCATCATCATCATCATCATCATCATCATCATCATCATCATCATCATCATCATCATCATCATCATCATCATCATTATTATTATTATTATTATTATTATTATTATTATTATTATTATTATTATTATTATTATTATTATTATTATCATTATTATTATTTTATTATTATTATTATTATTATATCATCATCATCATCATTATTATTATTATTATTATTATTATTATTATTATTATTATTATTATTATTATTATTATTATTTATATATTATCATATATTATTATTATTATTATTATTATTATTATTATTATTATTATTATTATTATTATTATTATTATTATTATTAATATTGAAGGATGGTTTTCCTGGCTAAAATGTTTAAACTGTGGGTTTCAGAGTACGACGGGAGAAAGAGATGATGCCAGGAGGTCGTTGAACGTGTTGGGTATAACGAGTACAAATCCAGACAGGTTTTTCACCTTTATTTCACTGATAGGTTAATCGATTTAACATAACAATAAGTCCTTCAGACCCATTTGGCTCGTGGAACCAGAGTTTATCCCGGTTTCTATGGCGTGAATTGGCGAATAGCAATTATTGCTTGCTATCCTTTGTTTATGACGCTAGTCTATCACAAATACGTTGCGCAAGATCTAACATACCGAGCTACCCATTCACTGCTGGGTCGACTGAGGGATCAGAAAAAAAAAAATCTCGACTACACCCGAGACCGATCAGGATTGCTCTACCAACTGAGCTATCAATTTAACACAGACCCTGTCGTTTAGTTGAATGCTAGTGAGTAGCATCAACGCACTTCCTGTATGGCATATCTAGCAAAACCCGTAACTAAATAAGACAATTAATAAACAGGTGGACATTGTGACCCTTCGTCTCAAAACGGTATTAGGTCGGGATGGACCAGATACTAAAAAGTCAAATTATAGTTAAAATGGTCAAAAATAAGAAACGTTGGTATTTAGCACAGTAAAATATGATATTCCTTCTCCTCTGTAAAGCATATAAACTCAACTTAAACATGATATTTCTGGCTACAAATTCCATTTTCAGCATCTTAATCATCCCGACTTAATACCGTTTTGAGACGAGGGGTCACATTTTGTGCATGGATATAATATTTTAGTATAACCATGAACCTTTGGACTGGACATTGATGTGCTTACGTTGCAAAGGTTCAGTCATTTGAACCAGGAACCTACGAATTCGTCCCAAGAGACGAGAATCATTCATACCACAAGACCACAGAGCCGCGTTGGATTTCGAGTAAAACGACATTGGATTAATGAGAGTCCACTGTATGTTTACAAGTACTCGGTCACCATTCTACTTTTACAATATAAATGGACCAAGGGCGGTCATTGTGATATTTCTTTTTTGTTATTGACATAACTTGATGCGGGATGAGGTGGGTGTGGGTGTAAGGGGGAGGGAGGGGGAAGAAGTGGTGGTGGTTGGGTGGTTGGGGGGGGGGGGGGTCATAGCGGGTTATCAATCGGGTCCATGTTTATTCATTCTTTAGGAAAGAAAAATGGAATCAAAACGGTCATATTCGTCCACTATTTAAGCCTATACCGGCGGGGTTCGAATTTATTTCTGATTGACACGTGGTCATTGTAATGAAGAGAGCAAATACAACGATACGACGCTGGTTTCAATAGCGGAAGAGTAGCGTCCCTTGATTGGACGTCACCCATAGTCTGTGACGTCACCGGAGGAAAAATTATTAGAGAGAGAACGTCCTGTTGGTTGTGCGCATGCGTCTCTCGTCCCGCTAATCTCATTCCCTATAGAGCAGTACTCGCAAATTTACCTTTGTGTGGGCTGAGCACGAATAGTCATTGAGAGCCATAAGGCCAATGGAGCCGGATTTGATCTTGGTTTCTATAGCATGAAACAGATACTAGCACTTGCTCGCTACTCTTAGGATAGGCCGTTAATCCACAACAAAGTACTTTACGCCAGATCTAACAAACCCAGCTACCCAGTCACTGCTGGGTGGACAGGCGAATCTGGAAAAAAATCGATTTCATCCGGGATCAATCTCGGCCCCTTTTGTGAGTTAAGCGAGTGCTCTACCAACTGAGCTATCGGGACCCCCAGGAGCATAGGTCACAGCGATGGCAATGTGTTTGGGATCCGATTGCCCAGTTGGTAGAGCTACTTCACCCACTTTACAGTCAAAGGGACCAGTATCGATCCCAGATGCAGTCGATATTTTTTCTCCCCCCCCCCCCCCCCCCCCCCCCTCACCCCCCAATACCCTCTCCCCCTACCCCCGACCTCCCAACCAATCTTGTTCACACAACAGTGATTGGCAGGATGGGGCCCATTGATCTGGTGAAAAGTAATTTACGATAGATTAACCAGTGCCATCGTTAATTTATAGATAGAACGAAGATGACGTCACTCAGGTCTTTGCTATTGTATTTTGCCATCCGCGTTTATGAGTAATGCTCACTGAACTGTCTTAACCCGACTATAAACGTTCATGGATACACACATTTTTGTGTGTTGGTCCGTTATACTTCCGGATGGCAATGTTATGAGCTTCTTAGCCAAGCGCATACTATCTATAGATAGAATGCGCTTGGCCAAGGAGTTCACAACATGCCCATCCGGAAGTATAACGGACCAACACACAAACTCTGTGTAACCATGAACTTTTATAGTCTGGTTAATACAGTTTAGTGAGAACAACTCACAAACGCGGATGGCAAAAACAATAACAAAGGCCTGAGTGACGTCATCTGCATACTATCTATAGCCCTACACTGACCAAAGAATGACGTCAAAATGCCAGTCGTTGGCCACAAAACAAAACGAATCGTGAGTTCTATTCAATAGTTCAACCAATAGGACCACTTGTTTCCATGAGCACTACTAACGACAACCCACAAGGCGGTGCAAAAAGCAAATAATGACGTCAAAATGCCAGTCTTTTTGGGTTTCAGTGTCAGGCTATAGATAGAATGCGCTTGGCCAAGGAGTTCACAACATTGCCATCCGGAAGTATAACGGACCAACACACAAACTCTGTGTAACCATGAACTTTTATAGTCTGGATAATACAGTTTAGTGAGAACAACTCACAAACGCGGATGGCAAAAACAATAACAAAGGCCTGAGTGACGTCATCTGCATACTATCTATATCTTAATGAGTGCTACGGATTAACGAACTATCTAAAATAGATAATAGATAATAATATACCAATTGCTATTGTCCGTTTATTGCTATAGAGACAAAATAAACTGGGACTCCACGAGCCTCGAGGCTCTGGAAAACTATTTTTTGTGAAGCTTGATAGATCCTGTCTTACATATAATTAATACGACATATAAATATAACTTATTGATGTAATTTGAAGGGAAATCAGAGAAGTTGCCTAGGATTTAATGGAGCATACAGGACTGGTCCGGTTATGTGGCGTGAGACACTCGGCCCGACTTCTTTTTGTTTATCTATGATATCAAATATTTGATACTTTATCTTTAAAATAAATCTTAACTAACGCTTTCAATGCAATTTTGTTTAGCTTCAAAATCAGTTTGAATTCTCATAGTTATATGAAGAAATAAAATGTATATAAACAGAGAAAATCACCTCGGGTTCACAAGGTTCATTGTACCTCCCCCCCCCCCCCCCCCCCAACTTATAAGGCAGATAGAAATAAATTACCGTTTCATAAAGTACAATTCGTTAGTTATTAGACACCCATTCACTTCCGAGTCAAGTAAGGTAATGTTTAGAAAGTGTATTTGATCATTGCCATCCCTCCATTCTCTACCAACGTTTACCATCTTTTTCCATTGTTGGCGCTCAGCTATCGATGCTTCACAAATCAGTGCATTAACTCTTTCCGTACCAACTATAGGAAAATCGTCACATTCGTTACGATACAACCAACATTTTTCTTTTTCAAATTCTAGCATAACATGTCTACTCACTTCATCTCTTGTTGTTACCAACATAAGTGCCTGCTCCACTCACTTTTCTGAATTAAAAATCCACCCCAAATACTGGAACATACTCAATGTCTCAATTGTTTCTATGTTATATGTTTGTGTTGAGAATATTGGCTATTAAGCTTAATTGCTAGCCAACTAATTTCGCGGAGATTGTGTGTGTTGGACCCGCGATCTCAAGTAGTCGGGAAGAGATGGGCTCTTAAATAATGACTAGGGTTCGAGACGATCTTTGTTATTAATTTTTTTTTTTTTTTTTTTTTTTTTGGGGGGGGGGGGGGGAATCGTGGATAGCTCATACGGTAGAGTCACTCTCTCCCCGGCCAGGCGTAGTTGTGGTATCAGTATGGTCGCGGGTTCAAACCCCCATCACCACCGCGAAATTTTTTATTCTCTATTGTCTTCTGGCACTTTCCTACTCACTTCATCTTTTGTTACTACTACTACTACTACTAGCTGCTGCTGCTCTCCTCAAGTTTATCGGGTGGACTGGGTCTTTGTGGCAAAAAGATGTGAAATGTTATACTCGGCCAGGGAAACAATTTCGTTGTACACCAATTTAACAGATGGTTGATTTCATCATAAGCTATATGGGAAATACCTGTCGAATTTCCCTCGTCACAATTGGGTAGTTGGATGTGTTGGATCTGGCGGAAAGTACTTTGGTATATAATAGCGTCCTATTCAAAGGGTTGCAAGCAATTGCTATTGTCCGTTTCACGCTATAGAAACCGGGATTAGCTCCGGCTCCACGGCAATCCTGGCTCTGAAGGTCTGCTGCTTTAATACCTTTAGTACGCTTCTCGAGGCAATAATTGTATTGGCTTGTTTCTGTGTGGCCTGTTGAAGACTAAACAAAAGCACTAGAGCAGCGCATTGAACATGCTACATCCATAAACGCGCAATTTTAATTATTGGAGAGAAGGGTAGGGGCAACAGACTACCTGTGTTATCTATGGTAGGGGCTGCCTAAGTACGAATACAGACAATGGTCATTTCGGGTACAAACCCTTCGTCAGCAGCACAACAATTAAAAAAAAAAATTACGTGGAAAACAAAAACATTTCATTTTGTTTTCCACATTAATTTGTTGTTGCGTTGACGAAGTGTTTGTACCCGAAACGTCCATTGTCTGTATTGTTCCCACCCGAAGCCTCTCTCTCCATTTTCACTCTTTCGTTAGTAATTTAAATTGTTCAATTATTTACTGACTTGTTTATTAATCTATTTTAAATTTCTTCATGAATATATAAATGATGTATTTATTACGTGATCACCAAGAGATCACGCGAATATGAGAAATAAGCTTGCTTAAAATACAAAAATAGCCCGATATTAGATAGAAATCGGTTAAGCGATTAGTGGGATAGTGTTGCACCAGGCAGCACAGCCAATATCATAGTTCTCAGTGACTCCCCCTTCCCCTCCCTACCACCAAGCTTTTAGACTTTGTGTCAAGGTTGTCAATGTAGCCCAAAGATCGAATTATGTTATTTTGACGTTTCCGAACTTATCTAACCTATCTAATTGGTATAACAAAACAACAACAACAAAAGAACAACAATAATAATAATAATGAATAATAATAATAATAATAAATAATAATAATAATAATAATAATAATAATAATAATAATAATAATAATAATAATAATAATAATAATAATAATAATAATAATAATAATAATAATAATAATAATAATAATAATATAATAATATTGATGATGATAACTATAATGATAATATAATAATAAAAATAATAATAATAATAATAATAATAATAATAATAATATATAATAATAATAATAATAATATTGCCTAACAGGTGTCATACCACGATTTACATGTTAAGTGTTGCTGTTGGTCATGGACCCTTTGTAAAGCGCCTTGAGCACATTGAGTGGATATTGCGCTATATAAAAGATAAAATTAAATTGATATATATATATATATATATATATATATATATATATATATATATATATATATATATATATATATTATATATATATCATACTTTAGTAGGCGTTCCGTAGTCATCTCGTTTGGCTTTATATAAAACCGTCGTGCTGGGCTTCATTTTCAACTAATTATCAAAGTTTTTTATATCTATTGTATATTTATTATTATTTATTCGTTATCTATTTATTTATCCACTCAATGATCTATTTATTTATATATGCATTTATTTATTTATCTATTTATCTATCCTTTCATTTCTTTAAAATTATTTAGCTATTCATTTATTTATTTTATCAATTCGGTATTTTTCATTTATTTAATAAGTAAAATAAAAAGATACAATGAACCCTTGTCTTTCTCCTTTGTCAAAGTTCAAACTCTCAGGGTGCCCCCCCCCCCCCCCCCCCCTCCCACTTGAATATTGCAACTAGACCATAGTAGAATGTTATGTTATGCGTGACCTTAAGGCCCTGTTTTTTAGGAAATCGGTGATGAAAACAAATCGATCTTTGAGTGTTTATGTTGAAAATCAAACATTACTATCTTGCCTACGATTTCATCCACGTCGTATTTGATAAGAAGCAAAAAGGAATTAGAAAAGAACGGGAAATGCATACAAGATGAAATGGTGATCGTACAGAGTGTCCTGAAGTCTCTCCCTGCTTAACTCTCTCTCTCTCTCTCCTTACCTGGGATTTTCACTAGTTACCCAAAAATGGCAGGCTTACCCAGCAGAAAAATTGTTTTCTTTAAAACTCAAACAATCTCTCTACAAAACAACTTTATGTTCTTATTATGTAAACAAAGATCATTATTCAAAGTTTGTGATGTACAAAATAACTCTGCGCTTTACAATGGGTCCCTGCTCAACAATAACATTTAGCATGTAGGACGGGACATGACGCCTGTTAGGCGATATTACAATTTCCGGACAAAGACAATACTGTTAACGACCAGGTACTCATTTTACACATGAGTACGGTGAGAGAATGTGAGGAAAGAGCCTTTTCCAAGGATTCAACTATGCGCCGAGCGCGAGGCTCGAACCCAGGACCCTCCGATTGATTCGAAAGCGAGTGTCATACCACTAGACCACATAGCCGCGCGGATAAGTACTTTTAAGTATTTGGATAAGAAGGGTGATTCCTTTGACATCAGACATCTTGTTTGATGGATTATATATTATTATATTAATTCTCATGGAATGCCTACGTGACTGTATCTAATGATGCCTCGTTGAAAGTGGGTTTTTAAAATTTCCCTTTTTAAATGAAATAATAATATGCTTCTGGACCTCACTGATTATAGAAACAGTTACACATCGAAATCTGTCATTGTAGTTGATAAGACTTTGTTCAATTATTTTGATAGGTCATTCAACCCTTTACGATAAATATTAATATTCAGTGTTAGGAGATGTAAATGTTGCTGCTCGAAGCTCGACGTAATAAATAATATGAAATTGAATGTAAGCTTCAATTTATTACAAGAACAGATCAAATAAACGTTTCGGGTTTCCCCTTTAATAACAAAACAGGATGAATGAAACACTACAGATGAATGAGATAATCTTTTGATCGTAACAACGCCACTACCACATTATCTCATTCATCTGTAGTGTTTCATTCTTCCTGTTTTGTTGATAAAGGGGAAACCCGAAACGTTCATTTGATCTGTTCTTGTAATAAAATTGAAGCTTACATTCAATTTTATATTATTTATTTAGTGTTAGGAGATGAAACCGATTCATTCTCAAAACTTTTTTTTTTCTCAGTATGTTTTCCTGAAAAAAAAGCTTTTATAGCATGAAACTATCAGAAAATTTGTGAACCCTCGTCTCAAAACGGTATTAAGTCGGGATGATTAAGATGCTGAAAATGGAATTTGTAGCTAGAAATATCATGTTTAAATTGAGTTTATATGCTTTATAGAGGAAACGGAATATCATACTTTACTGTGCTAAATACCAACGTTTCTTATTTTTGACCATTTTAACTATAATTTGACTTTTTAGTATCTGGTCCATCCCGACATAATACCGTTTTGAGACGAAGGGTTACATTTGCACAACGCTCACATATATGGTGTAATGTGTCACTGCAGAAACATGTTTTATTCAATTAAGTTGGGGAATTTTGTGTTTTAAATCTAATATATATCTTTTAAGGTGAACAATTAAATCTCTCTCTCTCTCTCTCTCTCTCTCTCTCTCTCTCTCTCTCTCTCTTCTCACTCTCTCTCTCTCTCTCTCTCTCTCTCTCTCTCTCTCTCTCTCTCTCTCTCTCTCTCTCTCTTTGATGTGAAAATTTGAAAATAAAGCAAAAACTTCATAAACTGTCTCTTTATTGACATAAAAGTTCACGTGAAAAATATAATGAAGCAAAATGTCAACAAAATCAATAATAGTGTCGTCATATGTCTAAGTTGACACCTCGCCCACCACGTTTATGAAATGACCACGTACGTCCTGCGTCTGTTGACCAGGATTATACAGACTGTCTACGTCAACGAGAACAACAAACTCTCTTGACCATTGTGTTACTTATTAAGCATGCGGTCAAGGCTGAGTCATTTGCACTCTTGTAGGTACTATTGTCTGGAAATCAATATGCGCGCTCTAAGCACGTGCGAGGATCTCAAGGTTGGACAATATATATATATAGTTATATATATACATAGGATATATTATGTATGTATGTTTGTATGTAGATATATATATATATATATATATATATATATATATATATATATATATATATATATATATATATAATATAAAACCATGTTTCAACAACTAAATTCCCAAATCTGAACTTCTGAACCATCGGAAACGTTAAAAATGTGGTAAATATTGTCGTTAAAGAGTGTGGGCTTTAAAAGTTTCAATATATTTAACTTTTCTAATTCTGTGCATTTTTTTTTTTTAAAAACCCTCAATTTTCTTCTTGTTTTTCATTCCGACATAGATACTATCGTTTTGAGACGATGGATTATAAATAGAGATTATGCTGTGCGCTTGGCTAAGACACTCGCAACATCGCCATCCGTAAATAAAATGGACCAATACACAAAACTATGAAAGGTTGAATCGGTTCAAACACCTTTCCAAAGCCAAGTCACTCTATTTTCAATTTGCTACAAACCAAATGACTCTACTTGCTTTATTAATGGCTAATAAGTTTATAGAAATAAAATGATATCAATAACAATGAGTGCCCCTGGGCGTTGGTCTGGCTTCTCGTGAAGAAGACTCAGCAAATATGTGACCCCTCGTCTCAAAACGGTATTAAGTCTACAGGCTAAAACACCATTTATGCTTATAAATATACTAATAAATATAAAAATCAGGAACAATATATACTTCACATCCATTTTGAATAAAAATTAGGCGTAAATTCCGACGATTGAATGATAAATGAATAAAAATATGTGTAGAAAATAGGTAAACATTCACAACACGTCTGTTGTCGCCGGAAGCCAGCGCCATATTCAATAAAACAACGAAACCTTTAACATTTGAGTTATCAGTCACCTAAATAATTACACATAAGGCGTTGACACACACAGTGTGTGTGTGTGTGTGTGTGTGTGTGTGTTTGAGAGAGAGAGAGAGAGAGAGAGAGAGAGAGAAAGAGAGAGAGAGAGATAGATCGATAGATAGATAGATAAAGGGAGAGAGAGATAGATAGGAGAGAATAGCGTGGTACAAACAATATGTGTATGTATGTATGTATGTATGTGTGTATGTATGTATGTATGTATGTATGTATGTATGTATGTATGTATGTATGTATGTATGTATGTATGTATGTGTGTGTAGTTTTACCAGACCGGTTCAGAACTAGTGAACAGACGAGTTCAGCTTTAAAGATCCCTTTACAGGCGAGGTTCAGCTCCACTCTATCCCGACATCAGATCTTCCCGCCGTCATTAAAGTCGAACAACATCAATACGACTTGGGTTATCAATGAAGCCCGAGCCATCGACTTACAACCCACCCCACCTGACACCTCTCTCTCTCTCTCTCTCTCTCTCTCTCTCTCTATCTATCTATCTATCTATCTATCTATCAATCTCTATATCTTTCTATCTATGTATCTATCTATCTATCTATCTATCTATCTATCTATCTATCTCTATCTCTTTCTATCTCTCTCTCTCTCTCTCTCTCTCTCTCTCTATTTCTCTCTCTCTTTCTCTCGCTGTCTCTCTCTCTCTCCCTCCCTCCCTTTCTCTCCCCCCCTCTCTCTATCTATCTGTGTGTGTGTGTGTGTGTGTGTGTGTGTGTGTGTGTGTCTGTCTGTCTCTTTCTTTCTCCTACATGCTCCCTCTCCCTTTAAAATGTTTTTTCACATTAAGTGACAGCTACCAACTTGTTATTTAACCCCACTAGTAGAGAGTCCGCAATTTTTGTGGAGAAATAAAAGTTATTATGAATAGGTACTCGTCTATTTTAATTACACGCATTATATACTACTGTATTGTAGAAATTAGCATAGATTTAGAGGAATCTTTTGAGCCACCAACGATAAAATCGGTACGGTAATAAAGTCGGTAGGTGCGCGCAAATCTGGCAACAGATAGGCCAGGTGGCGGGTCCCAATGCCAATGTCAAATGTGACCCATCGTCTCAAAACGGTATTATGTCGGGATGAACCAGATGCTAAAATGCTGAAATTAATGCTAAACTGGTCAATGATATGAATTAATAGTATTGGTGCCCTGAAATATGATATTCATTCTCCTCAATAAAACATACAAAACTCAACCCAAGTCGGATATTTCTGGCTATAAATTCAATTGTTAGCATCCTAATAATCCCGACATAATACCGTTTTGAAGCGAGGGGTCACAAATAAAGGGCCGATCATTATGCCTGAGCAGATATTTTAAATAACCATTTGAGCCAATGGGTGGTAGACCTGCACTTAATGTTTTTCATGTTTGCAAGTTGTTCGCATTTCAATATATAATACATGGGCTGTTCCGAAAAATGTTAACCTCAACCCTTTTTTTTTCAGAACAAATTTTCTATAGGGAATGAGATAAGCGGAAGAGTAGCGTCCCTTGATTGGACGTCACCTTACAGAGAGAACGTCAATTTGGTTTTGAAGTGTCTCAAGCCGCTTTCACCGGAAGCGAGGACGAGAGACGCATGCGCACAACCAACATGACGTTCTCTCTCTAATAATTTTTCCGCCGGTGACGTCAGAGACTATTGGTGACGTCCAATCAATGGACGCTACTCTTCCGCTAATCTCATTCCCTATTCTCTTTGTCATCACATCTACCTCTTCTTAATCTCTCTGTTACCTCATTTAACATGCGACTTTTTTCCTCTCATTTATTTTGTCAGATTGGTTTCTTTGCCTCCTGATAAAGAACCAGAACCGAAACATATTGTGTTGTGATACGAGTTGCATTTAGTCACTTCGTGTCTCTCCCTATCTTGACCGGCTCATACAAACACGTCAAACGTTTTATGAAAACAATTAGATCTCTGGTTATCAGCGGATAATGGAAGATCGGTATTTTTGAAAATCGGTCTCGCCGTTAACGGTTTAAACAAGGGTAAGCATATCGAGGTAATAAAACGCAAGTGTTCCCTTTTCTACTTCAGATGGAACGTTGCCTTCATACTTCATTCCAACTACACATCCATGCTATCAACATATGTGACGTAGTCAGAGAAAAACTCGGTCAGTGACCTTGAAGTGAATATAGTGTGACGCTCTCTCTCTCTCTCTCTCTCTCTCTCTCTCTCTCTCTCTCTCTTTCGCTTTCTCTCTCACACACACACACTCATACACACACACACACACACTGTGTGTGTGCGCTCGCGTGAGCGTATGTGTGTATGTTTGTGTTTCGCATACGAAATGTCATGAGGCACGTGCGTCAGCAACAGAACATTCTCGCGATCTGTTGAATATGAGAAATTGTCACGTGACCTTGAATGGTCTTGTTTAATTAAAACTAGCCGGCCGGTTGACGTGGTCACCTAAGATATCAACCGGAATTCTCTCATTTTATTAAAGATATTAAACATCGAGTCAGTCATTCTATCTGATTATTTAAAAATAAAACCAACGGTGAGGGTAATCAGTGTGGAGGTAGATGACGATAACGATTTGTAATCTGGTATTTTTGTTTATTGTGTTAACTAGACAGCACATAATATGATTCTAGAAGTAGTAGTAGTAGTAGTAGTAGTAGTAGTAGAAGTAGTAGTAGTAGTAGTAGTAGTAGTAGTAGTAGTAGTAGTAGTAGTAGGAGGAGGAGGAGAGGAGAGTAGTAGTAGTAGTAGTAGTAGTAGTATAGTAGTAGTAGTAGTAGTAGTGTAGTAGTAGTAGTAGTAGTAGTAGCAGTAGCAGTAGCAGCAGCAGCAGCAGCAGCAGCAGTAGTAGTAGTAGTAGTAGTAGTAGTAGTAGTAGTAGTAGCAGCAGTAGCAGTAGTAGTAGTAGTAGTAGTAGTAGTAGTAGTAGTAGTAGTAGTAGCAGTAGCAGTAGTAGTAGTAGTAGTAGTAGTAGTAGTAGTAGTAGTAGGAGGAGGAGGAGGAGTAGTAGTAGTAGTAGTAATAGTAGTAGTAGTAGTAGTAGTAGTAGTAGTAGTAGTAGTAGTAGTAGTAGTAGTAATAGTAGTAGTAGTAGTAGTAATAGTGGTCGTCTAGTAGTAGTAGTAGTAGTAGTAGTAGTAGTAGTAGTAGTAGTAGTAGGAGGAGTAGTAGTAGTAGTAGTAGTAGTAGTAGTAGTAGTAGTAGTAGTAGTAGTAGTAGTAGTAGTAGTAGTAGTAGTAGTAGTAGTAGTAGTAGTAATAGTGGTAGTCTAGTATTAGTAGTAATATTAGTAGTGTTGGTGGTAGATATTGTTGTTGTTGTAGCATTGGTGTGTGATGTCTCAGTTCACACCCACATCTGCCCACCTGTCACGTATTGATGTTATACATTTCAGTGAAATGTTCACAATACCCGCCAGCCGGATATAACGTACCAACAAATAGAATTGTGTGAAACGTTGAATTTTCATAATCTGATCGATATCATTTAGGGAGAATTGATCAACAAATGGTTGTCTCAAAACAATGGCAATTAGCTGAGTGGCGTCAATTTCATAAGATAAAACAAAGGATGCGTGCTCAGGAGTATTGTCTTTGCTACCAACCAAGGAGGTACTGAGTTCGATTCCTCGCCGCGCTGTGTAGTCTGGAGCAAGTCAGCTCGCCTTGGCTCTCTTTGCGTCACTGCCCTACGGCTGTTTCTTTTTGTTTTATGACTGGCAAGCGCTAGGTATACTTATCCGTATGGCTTGCACACGCAAAACTATTCATCTAGATCACAAACGATTTATCTCGGTTTCGTTTGTGACGTGACAGAAAACAAACCGAGCAGCTTGGAGTTCGAAAGACCTTTCCACAAAAGACTTGGTATTCGCAAGACACTTACAAACCAATACGCTTCAACAGTCGTAACGTCACTTCCTTCCTAATGACGCATAGTAACTTAGTAAGACTGGCTCTAAACTATTGGAACAATGGCTGACGCCCGTATGAAATATTTCTCCGGCGAGCATAAAGGCGTATCCAGAGGGGAAAAATGCCCCATAAATTTGATCATGTTTTGACTTTTACACATTCTGATCACAAGACATATGAAAAGTTCTAGCCAGCTTGAAGAATAAAAAGTAATGATTTTCTTTGTTTAGAACCAAGATAGCCGCCGTTGCCGGGCGGCGTGACATCAGACTACTGAATCTAATTCCCACCCCAGCTCTACATTACACCCAATTTTGCCACCACCTTTAATACTACATTACAGTTTCTTCGAGTGAACAAAATTCACAAAATCTCACAATTCATTAAAACTTCAAGCCGCAACATTGGAGATGTAGTCTCGTATGAACGTTTACAATCGGATTAAAACATGCTAGTGAGAACTACTCATAAAAATGCCTGGCTAAATACAATAACAAAGAGCTGAGCGACGTCAACTTCATTCTTTCTATACAATTATTTATCAAATTCGTTTCAAGTGTAACTGATAAACAAGCAAGAATGAACTTAAACCTTTACAAAATAATAATTCATATAACGCATAACCATCACCTTTCCCATAATTGTACGTGGGTCATACTTTATGCGTTTTATCGGGATTGACTGATGGCAGTTGGCTATGGCTGGCAATTGGATTCAGTAGTCTGATGTCACGCCGCCCGGCAACGGCGGCAATCTTGGTTCTAAACAAAGAAAATCATTACTTTTTATTCTTCAAGCTAGAACTTTTCATATGTCTTGTGATCAGAATGTGTAAAAGTCAAAACATGATCAAATTTATGGGGTTTTTTCCCTCTGGATACGCTTTTATACTCGCCGATAGTTTAGAGCCAGTGTTACTAAGTTACCATGCGTCATTAGGAAGTAAGTGAAGTTACGACTATTGAATCCTATTTAGATGCGATATATATATATATATATATATATATATATATATATATATATATATATATATATATACATACATATATATATATATATAATATATATATATATATATATATATATAAATATATATATATATATATATATATATATATATATATATATATATATATATATATAATATATATATATATATATAGATCAAGGAATTCAAATTGAATTCCATACGTATTATAATAATAATACAGCCCGCTGTGAATCGCAAGGGATATGGTTATTACCTTCTAAGTGCACAACAGTCAATATCCGCTTTTATGACTTATGGTATTGAATAAGCTTATAAATAATGATTATCGTATCCCTTGATCCGTGTTTTTTGGCACGTAGATACGCATGGTTGGTGAAAAATACCATTTTTAAATATTAATAATTCGAGGGCGAGTCAAAAAGTAATGGGAGAAAAAAGTCAAACTGACTTGATTTCTTTTCTCTGTAACGTCATATTTGGTGCAAATGAACTTATACATGTACTGTTTAAAGCAAAAGTTGAAAATGGCTGTCCCCACGAATGGCCGTAAGCGACAGGAAGTTGTTATTGAATTTCTTGTTTTCGAAGAAGAAACCTCGAGTAACATTTTTAAATGTCTTGGGAAAATTTATAAACCTCAGACTTTTTGTAGCGGCATTGTTTTCTGGTGGGGTGAACGTGTATCTCGTCATTTAGAAGTAACTGAGATGTAATCCAACACCTAACCTGAAACCCCCTCAATCATGTCTTTATCTGACAAATCTTGTGATGGTCGCCGTCCAACCAGTGTCAACTCACTGAATCAAATAAAGACAAAAGCATTGATCAGATCTGATAGAGGAGCTTCTCTTGATGAGTACAATAAATGTGACCCCTCGCTTCAAAACGGTATTATGTCGGGATTATTAAGATGCTAACAATTGAATTTATAGCCAGAAATATCCGACTTGGGTTGAGTTTGTGTGTTTTATTGAGGAGAATGAATATCATATTTCAGGGCACCATTGCTATTAATTCATATCATTGACAAGTTTACCATTAATTTTGGCTTTTTAGCATCTGGTTCATCCGGACATAATACCGCTTTGAGACGATGGGTCACAAATAGACATTGAAGCGACTGAAAGCAAGAATACGTCGAGTTAGACCGTCTTTGGAGACGGAACGAGTAGAGTTTCTTCATGAAAAATGGTCTTCTACACACAAGTGTCAGGAAAAGGGAGGTGGACAGCGCTGGGTTTTTTTGTTTTTTTTCTGTGTTTTCGTACCAGTAAGGTCGCGTGTTCGAGCCCCCATCGCGAAATTTTGTTTTTTATTGCCTTCTGACACTTTTCTACTCACTTCATTTTCTGTTATTACCTCTTGTAAGGCGCTTCGAGCACGTTTGGTGCATATGACGAATGAGAGATGTGTGATGACGTAGTTATTCACCTTAACTTCCTGTCCTATCATTGTGCGGCTATGTGGTCATGTCGTATGACACTGGCTTTCGGATCGGAAGGTCTTGGGTTCGAGCCTCCCTCGGCGCATAGTTGAGTCCCAATAAGCTTCTCAAAATAAACTATTTCAGTGAAATTCACTTTTTTTTTTGGCCCCGCCCGACTCTGTCATATTACCCGTTTGATGCTGTGGGCCACATATTGTCATTCTGCAATGGGACCTTTCTGATCTTAAGATAGAAATAAGTAGGCGTACGCCTTCATGTAAACAGATCTCTCAAAATTGCCGCATTGCAATACCTCCGGGACAAGTAAATATTCCCCAGACACCGTACAAACACGCGGATATGAGTTTGTTTGTTTTTATTAAAGGGGGGAAGAAAAGAATATCACTCTGCATAATTTGTAATAATGAAATTAAAAAGAAAAAAAAAGAAAAATAAAGAAAAAGGACCAAAACCATTTAACATGCCAGTAGCGCTTTATTAAAAAAAAAAACCAAAAAAAAAACAACAACAACAAAAAAAAAAAAAACAATCATTTATATTATTTTATTCTTCAAGGCAAATAATCCAACTGGGGAGGTCGCGCTGCCCTTACCTGTTATGATATGAGCTGTTGAAGGTCGCCCGTCCTGCAGCTATTGTATGAAAAAGGCTGTGGGTTTTTCGATCGATGAAAAGCATAGCACAGAAAACTGAAATCAAAGTAAACAATAAATAACATGCTTGCTAGCTAGATCTATATGTTAAATATCTTTGAAAAGAAATAGAATAATTAAAGAAAGGAACCTTAGTTGAAGTTGTTATTATGCAAATTATGTACTTGACATTATAAATATCGAAATGTGGCCGTGACTAGAACGGACCAAGGCGAGAGGAGTTTGTATCTGTGTAATAAATAGAATTATTCACTTGTTAGTCATTCATGAACTCACGCCCACCTCCTCCTCAAAGAGAAAGCCAAGGACATATTATGCCTTATGCTGTGTGTTGTTTTGTCTGGGTCATCATAATATAATAGTCCAGGTTCAAACACACTCAACATCATCAATTTAAAATGAAAAAAAAGAAAGAAAAACGACTGGGGAATCCCAAGGTTGTTTATGTCTCTTTGTGACGTCACGAATAAAAATAGCAAATGACCTTCAATTTATAATTGGATTCAATAGTCTGATGTCACGTCGCCCAGCAACGGCGGCCATCATGGTTCTAAACAAAGGAAATCGGTACTTTTTATTCTTCATGCTGGCTAGAACGTTTCTTTTGTCTTGTGTCAGAATGTATAAAAGTCAACACATGATCGTATTTATAATGTTTTTCTCCTCTGGTTACACTTTTATGCTCGTCGGAGACATATTTCATAAGGGCGTCCGCCATTGTTCCGATAGTTTAGAGCCAGTTACTAAGTTACTATGCGTCATTACGAGGGAAGTGACGTCATGATTGTTGAAGGCTATAATATGAACATTTATTATATTCGGGCATATTATAGATAGTATGTGCTTGGCTAAGAAACTCACAACACAAAACTGTGTGTAACCTTGAACGTATATAGATAGTTCGAAGATGACGTCACTCTGGTCTTTGTTATTGTTTTTTGCCATCCGCGTTTATGAGTAATGCTCACTGAACTGTATTAACCCGACTATAGATAGTTCGAAGATGACGTCACTCAGGTCTTTGTTATTGTTTTTGCCATCCGCGTTTGTGAGTTGTTCTCACTAAACTGTATTAACCAGACTATAAAAGTTCAGGTTACACAGAGTTTGTGTGTTGGTCCGTTATACTTCCGGATGGCAATGTTGTGAACTCCTTGGCCAAGCGCATACTATCTATAGGGCACATAATATGTAATATTATTACACAGCCAATACGGTGTTTTATAATATCTGAGAGGTCAAGATGTGGAATACTGAAGCTATAGTGAAAAAAAACCAACAACATGAGATGTGGCTTAACTCACTCAATCCTAGAGAATTTTGCTACGTTCAAAAATTGGAGAAAAAAAAATGTATTAAAAATGAGCATGTAGATAGATATTTTTATTCATCTACCATTAACATGTAAAAACTAAATACATTAACTTTGATTCTACGCCTATATTTTGTCTCAGAAAAATGTAATAAATAGGAATGGGGTAAAAGTAACCTGGGTAAACTACGGATATAGTCGGTGTTAGGGTTGAGTGAGTTAAACGTGTATGTTCTATTGAAAAAATCAGTTCGTCGGTTGTTGTTTTTAAATGTATTTGATATTTTTCTGAGATCTTGATTCAATGTTGTTGGAAGTGAAGTTGGTGTACGCCCTTTGTATTTGGCTCCTTGTTTGAAGTAATCATCCATTGAGGTTTGTGCTGGAATATTTCTATCTCGTCGGAGCACGTCCGAACAGTTTCCATCTTTGTTTCTTTATACGCGTACTGAAGAACTGATTTCAACAACACAAGGAAACATCCAACTGCCTCAGCACCTTAACACACATGGTGACATTCTAAAGCTAAGAACACTTGCACTAGACAGAGATTTATGGAGGCAAATTACTAACTGGACAATAGAAACAGACTGACAAACTCGAAGTGACGCACACATTCACGGCAAGCGTCCATAGAGACTGCATTGAAAAAAAAAAACCCCGATAATATGTGACCCATCGTCTCAAAACGGTATTATGTCGGGATGAACCAGATGCTATAAAGCCGAAATTAATGCTAAACTGGTCAATGATATGAATTAATAGTTTTGGTGCCCTGATATATGATGTTCATTCTCCTCAATAAAACATTCCATATAATATTATACGATTTTTTTTACCGAAATCTGTGATTTATAGATCTCGGGCAAAAAACCTCGTAGATTCGGTCTGTCGGCTCTCGGGTCAAAATATAATTCCTGAAATCGGTCAAAAATCGCATGTGTCAAGCATCAATATCGGACGGTCATATCATCTGGATATGGAAAAGGGGGTGAGAGATAGAAAGATAGAGTGAATGAGAGAGAGAAAGAAAGAGAAAGAGAGAGATAGATACAGGAAGAGAGAGAGAGAGATAGAGAGAGGGGAGAGATAGGGAGAGAAAGAGAAAAGGAGAGAAGAGAGAGAAATAAATAGATAAATAATTAAATAAATAAACGATTTAAAAAAAAAATGAAATACAAATATATTCATAATCCTGAGGATTTACATTTTACTTTATTATTATTATTATTATTATATTATTATTATTATTATTATTATTATTATTATATTATTATTATTATTATTATTATTATTATTATTATTATTATTATTGATACGTCTGCTGATGTTGCTACTGCAAAATACATACATACTACTACTACAATTATTTCTACTACTACTACTACTACTACTACTACTACTACTACTACTGCTGCTGCTGCTGCTGCTGCTGCAACTACAACAACTATTACAAATACTACTACATCTACTACTACTACTACTACTACTACTACTACTACTACTACTACTACTACTACTTACTACTACTACTACAACAACAACTACTACTACTACTACTACTACTACTACTACTACTACTACTACTACTACTGCTGCTGCTGCTGCTGCTGCTGCTGCTGCAACTACTACAACTATTACAAATACTACTACTACTACTACTACTACTACTACTACTACTACTACTACTACACTACTACTATTACTACTGCTGCTGCTGCTGCTGCAACTACAACAACTATTACAAATACTACTACATCTACTACTACTACTACACTACTACTACTACTACTACTACTACTACTACTACTACGACTACTACTACTACTACTACTACTACTACTATTACTACTACTACTACTTACTACTATTACTACTACTACTACTACTACTACTACTACTACTACTACTACTACTACTACTAATACTATTACCACTACTACTGCTACTACTTCTACTACTACTACTACTACTACTACTACTACTACACTACTGCTGCTGCTGCTGCTGCTGCAACTTCTACAACTATTACAAATACTACTACACTACTACTATTACCACTACTACTACTACTACTACTACTACTACTACTACTACTACTACTACTACTACTACTACTATTACTATTTTTCTAATACTACCACTACTGATGATGATGATGATGATGGTGATGATGAAGATGATGACGACGACGACGACGATGATGATGATGATTATGATGATGATGATGTTTATAGTGATAATAATAGTAATAATACCAACCACAACAACAACAACAATATTATATTGATTACTGTGAAAAGAATGGTATCATTACATCAGATCTACGACACAAACACAGTAAGCAAGGTCACATTAACCTAAGTACCAGGATTATCTTATCCTCATACTGCCGCTCACTGTGAAGAAACACGATTTCTTATCATTTCGGCTGGAAAACTCAAGCTTCAAATGTCCACTTTTTAATTAATTGACCCCCCCCCCCCCCCCCCCCACTCCCCTCACTCCCTCTCTCGTCAAAAACTCTCAAACCTCCAGCCTCACCGAAGTTCCAAGTTTGAGATATTTCGACGAGAAAAGGACAATGTTTTCGATTTATATTTGTAGGGCGTGTTTTCTAGCCTAAAGTTTTAAAACGCTTTTTGTTCAGATTACGACATAATAAGATTAAAGCCTATAGAAACCAATAGAATTATATTATGTTGAATTCTATTGTGTCCTGTTGAAAATAGGATAAAATTGCGTATTTAGATTTGAAATCTGATATGCAGAGGCATAAAAAACATCATAGTATTCAATAGATTAATTCTATTGCCAAAAACTAATATAATTAACTCCATCACGGCTAAGCTGAATACATATTTTTAAAATATTTTTGAAAGACTCGTTTTGATTACAGCTTTTTGCCTTCTTCGTCATGTCAATGGAGAGAGAGAGAGAGAGAGAGAGAGAGAGAGAGAGAGAGAGAGAGAGAGAGAGAGAGAGAGAGAGAGAGAGAGAGAGAGAGAGAGAGAATGCTTTAGGAAAACGCAAGTCGCTTCCCTCTAAGATTTCGTAGCGAAATGAATTAAAAATAGAAAGAAAAACGTTACGTTCGAGTTAATACGAATCCTGCTTGTAAAGTGGTTAACAAAGAATCGAGGTCACTGTGCCCCTTTTCCACTCTGACATTGATTCTCGTTGAATATTATGATAATATGTTTTGCAAATACCATTCTTAATCCCGCTTTCAGATTATTATGGGTGGTACTGCTGGGGGAAGGGGGAAAAGGGATTCGTGGAAGTGGAAGAGGAGGGGGAGGAGGAGGAGAAGGGAGGGCGGGGGCAGGGCTGTTTTACATTTGATAATTCAATTTTTAAATTTATTTTGTCAGGGTGTGCAGAGCCAGCAGGTCACGATGTCCGAATGACCTGGGTTTGTTGCACTCAGACCTTGATATCGGAAGCTCAAGGTCTGTTTGTCGCACAGAAACAGAAGACGTTTTGTCGTCAATGAGCGGCAAACAGACCTTGAGCGTCTTTTGTCTTTTCGGACCTGATAATGTTGACCTTCAAAATATTATATCGATAATAAAAACGCTCAGCTTATAGATAGTATGCGCTTGGCTAAGAAGCTCACAACATTGCCATCCGGAAGTATAACGGACCAACACACAAATCTATGTGTAACTTTGAACGTTTATAGTCTGGTTAATACAGTTTAGTGAGATTTACTCATAAACGCGGATGGCAAAAACCAATAACAAAGACAGGAGTGACGTCATCTTCGTTCTATCTATAGATAGTATGCGCTTGGCTAAGAAGCTCACAACATTGCCATCCGGAAGTATAACGGACCAACACACAAAACAATGACTATGTGTAACCATGAAGTTTTATAGTCTGCTTAATACAGTTTAGTGAGAAGTACTCATAAAAATGGATGGCAAAAAAAAAAAAAAATATAAATAAATAAATTTAAAAAATAATAAATAAATTAATTAATTAATTTTTTAAAAAAAGAACAGAGTGACACCGTCTTCGTTCTATCTATATTTCATAAAGTACAACAACCACTAAGTGTGACCATCGCCTCAAAACGAGGACGAGAGACGCATGCGCACAACCAACATGACGTTCTCTCTCTCTAATAACTTTTCCACCGGTGACGTCACAGACTATGGGTGACGTCCAATCAAGGAACGCTACTCTTCCGCTAATCTCATTCCCTATTATTATGTAAGACTGGTTAGGATGGGGAACACTCAATCTACTCAATATGAAACATATTATCAAAATGAAATAAATATAGCAAAACAAAAAAGCCTCATTTATATTGTTGTAGCCAAGAATATGGTTCCATTTTCTTGTTGGCACTTAATGTGTTGATCATTTTATTTGCTGGCGAAGATTGGTAATTATCTAGACTGTTAATTGTAAACAGTCACCTCAAAGTTGTATTTGTTGTGTCGGAGTGTAATTTAGTGAGAACTACTCATTTTAAAACATGACTGGCTTTAAAAACAAACAATACGAAAGATGCAGTGTCATTGATGTCGAGTAGACATTGGGTGGCTGCGAATCGGCTTCGGTCGAGGAGCTGCCTCACGGCCAGTGCGCTTCATCGGTGAGGTCTTTCTACCTGTCCAACATGTACCCGCTGTGGGCAAGAACCTGGGACGGCAGAGCATCTAGTCGAACGGTGTGTTGTGACGATGCTACCCGGCGGATTTGCGACGGTGCTCGAATGCGGACCGGACTTTGCTGATTGGGTCGATCGTCATAACATAGTAGTGTGAAAACCATAAGAGGCTGCTGCCATTGATGTCGTGTGTCCTCTGGAGGGAGCATTCAAAACCCTTGGCTGACGTTCTGTGTGATGTGGACCTTGCACCTCTGTGGAGGGTCAGCCCGTAGCCATCGTGAACTTAGAGCCTGACACTGACCAAAAAATGACGTCAGAAGATAAGTCTTTGGCCACGATAGTACCGTATTAACAATGAATCCTGTTTATATAACGTTGATATTGTATCTGCGATGCATGAAAGTTTAGCAAAGCAATGGGCATGAACTATATTACCTTTCCATGGGCTCGCTGGCTCGAGGTCATTGGTCACATTGCAAAGTGTGATCCAAATGACCCACTTAGTGAAAAGTGTTCACAGTCATTGAGAAATATCCAACGTTACAATTGGTGATTTTGCCCAGCGTGACTCGTGGGTATGTTTACAACTTTCATAAACAAAGCTGCGTGTTTAGATACATTGAGAAATGTCCAATCGTTGTACAGCAACAAATCATGTGATTGATGACTAGGTTGGACGAAAACACTAATATAGATCGCTCCCATTAAAGCTTTAAAAAATAAATAAAAAAAAAAAACAAAAAAAAAATGTAAGCTCTTATACGATACGACACGAATAATAATGTGACCAAAATGTAAATAATAAGTCATGATTTTTTATAAATAATTCAATAAAGAAAGGAAAGAAAACTGGCAAAATAGTGGAAAACTACGAGTATTGATCGATCGATCCGTGATAGCGGAACCATCCACGTCTATATTATTATTAATGCATGCACAACCTCCTAATCTCTCTGTGACGCAATTCCGCTGCTGGATTTTCCATGTGCACCAGATGAACTTTTCCAAGGTGTGTGAATCAAGTGTGTGAAGGCGTGGGGAGTCAAGTCATGCACTAGGCGGAGGTCGTCATGCACTCTGATCGTGGCATGCATAACACATAGTAATAATATTGATAATAAATATAGTAATAATAATAATAATAATAATATAATAATAATAATAATAATAATAATAATAATAATAATAATAATAATAATAATAATAATGATAATAATAATAATAATAATAATACTATTACTATTACTATTATTATTATTATTATTATTATTATTATTATTATTATTATTATTATTATTATTATTATTATTATTATCATTGTATTATTATTATTACTGCAATTCTGAGAATTATGAATACATTTGAATGGAGCGATGGTTATCATTTGCGTGCTATAAATGGACAAATAATGGAGGTGCAGATAAAAATAGATTTAAATTGCACACGTATAATTTTTCACGTCTATTGAACGCCTTTGTCGATGTAATCACACGCCATGTAACCTTTATGATCAGAAAAGCACATATAATTTATATATTTATAGAGAGCTGTCTCTCACTAAACACTTGTTCAAGCTTGTTATACAAGTTTTGAAACTTGGCGGGGAATTTGGAATTTTCAATGAATTATGCATGAAAGAAGTAGGTATATCTTTTGAATATACCGTCAATATACCAACAATTTTAATCTAAAAACCCAAGATCACTGTTGCTGATTCTTCTACCCCCCACCTTATAAATAAATTCTTTGTGTTTTTATTTGTTTATTTGTTCTCCGTCCATGATGTGAAGCTAGATTACTTATTTTGTCTTAATCAGGGATGTGGTTTTAGCCGACGTGTACACATGTGCAGGTCTGACATCCGAACCCAATTATTATGGGCCTAGTTTATCATTGTTGTGTAATGTACAATATTTTGCTGTCATTTTAATTATTTCCATTACAACAATTATGAGCCCATAATGAATTGGGTTATCAGACCTGAAAACAAGAGCACGTCGTTCATAGCCGAATGAAATGCAGTTACAAGTATGTTTATTCTTCTTTTTCTTTCTTTACTTTCCTTTATTATTATTTTTTTTTAAATCTATTTTTATTGAGGGGTAGGCATGGGATTCTAGTTTGATCGTTATATCAATTCATCTTGAATTCTTTGTCATTCCAGTATGTTGTATCCACCTTGTTGAGGGGCATTCATTTCTTTCTGGGCGGGACTTTGAAATAGATAATAATAATGATGGTAATAATAATAGATAATAATAATAAAAAATAATAATATATAATATAATAATAATAATAATAATAATAATAATATAATAATAATAATAATAATAATAATAATAATAATAATTAATAATAATAATAATAATAATAATAATAATAATAATAATAATAATAATAATAATATAATAATGTAATAATAATAATAATAATAATAATAATATAATAATAATATAATAATAATAATAATAATAATAATAATGTAATAATAATAATAATAATAATAATAATAATAATAATAATAATAATAATATAATAATAATATAATAATAATAATGATAATAATAATAATGATAATAATAATAATAATAATAATAATATAATAATAATAATATAATAATAATAATATAATAATAAATAATAAATAATTTAAAAATAATAAATAATAAATATTATATAAATAATAATAATAAAGAAGAAGAAAGAAGAAGAAGAAGAAGAAGAAGAGAAGAAGAAGAAGAAGAGAAGAAGAAGAAGAAGAAGAAGAAATAGATCTTTATTGTCCATAGATATGGCAATTTATCATTTAGTTACACTTGTTCTAACGTTATAATATGATAACTATAACATTGAACAGATATTTCACTCCTACTTGTTTTCTCTCCCTCTCTCTCTCTCTCTCTCTCTCTCTCTCTCTCTCTCTCTCTCTCTCTCTCTTCCTCTCTTTCTTTCACGCTTGCGATATACACAACATAAACATATTCATTTCATTTTCAATTCGTTACGTTTGTGGCAATTCCACACCAAATATTATCATCATTATCAATTGGTCAATTAATCTTACATTAAATAAATTAATCAGTCAATCAGTCAACGCATCAATCCTCGGTTTTTCTGTACCATATTAAATATTCAACATTTTTATTGCTGATGGAACGAACGTTGATTTCTACTTGTTAGTTCTACATATATATTATATATCACTTTAGAAAATCTAGCAGATTGTTCTTTGTATCCATTTCAGTTAGTTTCCTATAATTTCAACTAGCCTCTTCGTCGTAGGCTCTGTTCGAGGTGATTTAAATAAAGCGCATCTAAAGTCTTGCTGACAAAGCAAGAGCAGGCACTGGTGAAGGAGAAATATGTGAGAAAGTGAACATGAAAGGATTCCAGACAAAGCAAAGAGAGAAATACAATAAGTAAATTGTGACCCTTCGCCTCAAAACGGTATTAAGTCGGGTTGGTTAGTATGTTGAAAATCGAATTTATAGCCAGAAATATACCGATTTGTGTTGGGTTTTTATGTTTTATTGAAGAGAATAGATACCATATTTTAGGGTGTTAATGCCAACAATTTATATTTTTGACCAGTTTAACATTTAATTCGGCATTTAAGCATCTGGTTCGTTCCGACATAATACCATTTTGAGACGATGGGTCACAATTATGAATTAAAACAAAAATACATCCCAAAATCATTCTACCGACTCGGGATGGCTTTTATTCCTGTATATTTTAACTCTCTTCTTCGTTTGGCTCTGATCCATACATTAAAAAAAAATATCTTTATTTTAAACTCTAGAATGTGTTATAGTCTTTAGACTGGCGCGGCTATGTGGTCTAGTTATAATATGACTCTCGCCTTCGGACCGTAATTTAGTTATTTGGAAAAGGCTCTTTACTTTACTCACACTTTCTCAACGTACTCAGGTGTAAAATGAGTACCCGGTCGTTAACAGCGTTGTCTTTGTCTGGAAAAAAATGTGTAATATCGCTTGACAGAGGCGTCATGTCTCGTCCTACATGTTAAGTGTTGCTGTTGCCTAAGTTCCTATAATAAAGTACTTTGAGCACGTGTCGTGAGTATTGCGATATATAAATGCTCAGATTTGACAGTCCAAACAGCTTCCTTTAAAACAGAGCTAATAACCTAAATTATATACAACGGTGTCGCCCCCCTCCCCTCCTCCCCACCCTTTCCGTCACCACCAACACCACCACCACCACTATCACCCTTAAAAAAACTAAAACATTAAAACCCGTTGATTTATTAAGATCTATATTAAGCTTCACGTAAACTGAATAAAGATATTCAAAGATATTATAAGATTGTTGCATTCGATTGTAAGTTATGATCACAGAGCGACCTTGAGAACGAACGCTCGGCGGGTAAACATGTTTGATTCATCGATTCATCTCTTATAATCTATTGTAATATTGTTATAATATTTTCTTCCCCTTATCAATGCATTGAAATCAATATATATTTTCACCGTCTACCACCTATTCGATATTCAGAGGTTTTTTCATCATTTAAAACTCTTTGAAACGAATTCAAATTTATAACATACCTTCTATTAATAGATTGTATAAGTCAGTTAGTGCATTTGAATGAAAGCTATATATAAATTTAAGCTTTCACCAATCCATAACTGACAATTTTGATACTACAGCTTCTAAGAAGAGTATCAGAATATCGGCTGTTATAATTTTTATCTTTTTAAAGAAGGAAACAAGCGCTGACGATAAAATATCGATATCCTGTAAACAGGTTTTATTAATGGTATCCGTCTAGACTGCACACACTCACCGACATTTTCACACTTGAGTGCGTTTTAAAAGATATTATTATTACTGCGTATGTTTACGAATGTTTACTTCCCGGTCTGTGATCCCATTCAAGCTGTTTCGCCCCCCCCCCTCTCTCTCTCTCTCTCTCTCTCTCTCTCTCTCTCTCTCTCTCTCTCTCTCTCTGTGTGTGTGTGTGTGGAAAGGGATTGGGAGGGAGGTGTCAAGTTTTATTTATTATCTCTCCCCGAGGCCTACTTTTCCCTACTATTCTCTCTTTCTATTCATCATTCCATTTCCACTCTACCTCCTCTCTTCTCTCACATACTCTCTCTCTCTCTCTCGCTCTCTCTCTCTCTCTCTCTCTCTCTGTGTGTGTGTATGTGTATGAGAGAGTGCGAGTGATAATTAGAGATAGATTGATATATACGTAGACAGGGGGAAGGGGAAGGGGGGGGAGAGAGAGAGAGAGAGAGAGAGAGAGAGAGAGAGAGAGAGAGAGAGAGAGAGAGAGAGAGATAGAGAGAGCGATAAATAGAGAAAGAGATAGACAGGTAGGTAGATACAGAGAGAGAGAGAGAGAGAGAGAGAGAGAGAGATAGAGAGAGAGATAAATAGAGAAAGAGATAGACAGGTAGGTAGATACAGAGAGAGAGAGAGAGAGAGAGAGAGAGAGAGAGAGAGAGAGAGAGAGAGAGTTTTACTGAAGGAATGATGATTCAACGGTGAGTTGATTTGTGGCTAGAAGTGACAGATATTTGAAGTCTCTTGGGCCTCCCCCTTCCCTCTTCCCCCTTCCCCCTTCCCTCTTCCCTCTTTCCCCCCTTCCCTCTTCCCTCTTCCCCCTTCCCTCTTCCCCTCTTCCCCTTCCTCTTCCCTCTTCCCCTCCTTCCCCCTTTCCCTTCCCCTTCCCCTCTCCCCCTCTTCCCTCTTCCCCTTCCCCCTTCCTCTTCCCCTTCCCTCTTCCCCCCTTCCCCCTCCTTCCCCTCTTCCCCCCTTCCCTCTCCCCTTCCCTCTTCCCCCTTCCCCCTTCCCCTTCCCCCTTCCCTCCTTCCCCCTTCCCCCTTCCCCTTCCCCTCTTCCCCCCTTCCCTCTTCCCCCTTCCCCCCTTCCCCTTCCCCCTTCCCCTTCCCCCTTCCCCTTCCCTCTTCCCTTCCCCTTCCCTCTCCTCCTCCCTTCCCCCCTTCCCCCTTCCCTCTTCCCCCTTCCCTCCTTCCCTCTTCCCCCTTCCCCCTTCCCTCTTCCTCCTCTGTCTTCCTCTTCCCCTTCCCTCCCTCCTCGTTCCCCTCTGTTGTACACTGATATAAACTACTTCAAATAAAATTTGGGCCACAAAATCCGTCCTTGAAATATCGATCGATTATAACGACCTTCACACCTTGTGAATAACTCTCTAACATGGGAAATCCCGGGGTTGTTTTTTTTAATTTTTAAGATAAGGATTATTTTCTTGAAGTCCCGGGCTCGAGAGTTTTTGATAAGATGAGGGTCAATTTAATCGATGGATAAATAGAAGAACGAGTTTTATAGCCAAGTTAGAAAAAAAAATGTATTGGGGTTGATTTCTTTTGTTTTTTTGTTGTTTTTTTTTTGTTTTCTTTTTGTGTGTGTTTTATATATATCTATATTATTTTATTTTTTTGCTTGTTCTTTTTTCTTTATTGTTAGTTTTCTTTTAGTTTATGTTTTTCACTTGTCTTTTTCTCTTTCTTTGTTGTTGTTGTTGTTGTTGTTGTTGTTGTTGTTGTTGTTGTTCTATTGATTTATTTATTTTTGAGAGTACACCAGTGTTGCCATTCACTGACATAACATCTTTCTATCTTTTAGCTATAAACGTTTTACAAACTATATCAATAATGTATTAAAATGTCTCCCTCGAGTTTAAGATTTGATGACAAGGTAAAAATCTTTTACCACTGTTGCCTTGCTTCTTAATCCTTCCTTTTTAAATTTATTTCTTTATTTTAAAATTGATCAAATCATCATCATCACCATTACCATCATCATCGTCATCGTCATCGTCATTATCATTATTATTATTATTATCATTATTACTATTACTATTATTATTATTATACTACTACTACTACTACTACTACTACTACTACTACTACTACTACTACTACTACTACTACTACTACTACTACTATTATTATTATTATTATTATTATTATTATTATTATTATTATTATTATTATTATTATTATTATTATTATTTAATTACCATTTTATTCATGCACTTTTCATCGAGAATTTAAACTCGAGAGTGGGTTTGAATAATTTGGCTCTTCTTTTTGTTACTTTAACATTCTTCTCTTTCACCAATTTGCGCTTTCTATTATTTGTTTGGCATAGTTTGCAATCACTGCCTGGCAACCCTGCGCAAATCATAATAATTTATGTCTCCAATAGAAGTTCGGTTTTTCCCACTCCCACTGCAGGAACTCCCAACCACAGCATAATAATTATATCAAGCCACCCACCCTTTTCGCTTTTCGCTCATTGGCTGGAATGGCAAGCCACATGATGCAGCGGCATCTACGTCATTTCCTGTTGGATCAAAAGTCGTGGCCAATCGTCTCAAAGCGGTTTTATATTATTAGGATAAACAGACAAGAGTTACTAGTTTGTCGTTTAAAAATTTAAAATGCCAAATTCACAAAACAACGCCGTTTATAAAGCCTTTTAGCATGGGAAAATTGGGTTTGGCATGTTGGCATTTCTGGCATTTTTTCTTTTTCAAATCACTTAATTTTTACCTATTAACACTAATTTTACAACTTTTAACTGGCAAGAAGAGGTGACATTAAAAAAAATCA
>NC_088363.1:92828470-92831562 GCF_034508935.2 Berghia stephanieae
CCGGATCGTGCACAAGACACATACGTCACCTTGACCCAGTCAGATAAAATTGTTTGTCTCTGATTCCCTCCCACTCTCTCTCTCTCCCTCTTCTCCACACACGCACCACGCACCACGCGCCCCCTTCCCTCATCTCTGATTCTGATTCTGGTTGCAATGCCCTCTCAATCTGACGATGGGACGACGACGACGACGTAAACAACCAGTGCGTGTCGCTATAAATAGCACTAGAGTTATGTATAGATTGAAAGGAAAAAGTGAAAAATAACGAAGGTTGCGCGGCGCGGGGGAGGAAGGGAAGGGAAGGGAAGGAGGGTGAAGGAGGATTGTCGGTGGATCGATGGATTGCTAAATTTGTAAATTAGTATATTATTGACGGCTGGAGAGAGTGAGAGAGAGAGAGAGAGAGAGAGAGAAAAAGGGGGGGGGGGGGGGGGGGGGGGGGGTGGAAGAGAGGAGGAGAGAGAAGGAATAAGGTTAGGGAATGGAAAGGGGTGATGTGAGCCATGACCTTGCCAAATTACGGTATTTCGAAGTAAACAGCCCGTCACCGTTGACTAGATAGATGTAGAAAATCGGTTAGTAAGAATAGTTAGTTCACAGCTATGACTGGAGACTGGTTAGTTAAAAAAGACAATAATAATAATTATTATTATTATTATTAGAGAGAGAGAGAGAGAGAGAGAGAGAGAGAGAAAGAGAGAGAGAGAGAGAGAGAGAGTGAGAAAGAGAGAGAGAGAGACAGAGAGGTGTCACAGATGGATGGATAAAAAAACACATGCGCACACACTCACCTTCGCACCTACAAATGCATACATGACCTACCCGTACTCACACAGAATAAACAGAGATAATAATAATAATAATAATAATAATAATAATAATAATAATAATAATAATAATAATGATAATGATAATAATAATAATAATAATAATAATAAAAGAAGAAGAAAAGAAGAAGAGGAAGAATATCAATAATAATAACAATAATAATATTACCATCATCACTACACCCAATCATCACCGTTACCACCAACACCATACCATTATCACTACCACTATCACCATCACTTTTACATTTCCAATCATTTTTCTCATTAAAAAAAAAAAAATAAAATAAAATAAAAATAAAATATTGGTCACAACAGACCTCCTCACTACCACGAAAATTCCCGTAGTACTACGGCTAAATCCAGAGCTGGATATATTTTTAATTAAATGTCATTTCTTGAAAACGAAGTTCTGGTGCCAGAGCTATCACATAGAGTTTAAAATATTATCACACGCATATAGGACAAACTGGTGATTTTTAAGGGTAAAAAAGTCTAATATAATATATATAATATATTATAAATATATAATATATATATATATATATATTATTATAATAATAATAATAATAATAATAATAATAATAATAATAATAATAATAATAATATAAAATAAAAAATATAATAATATAATATAATAATAATAATAATAATAATAATAATAATAATAAATATAATAATAATAATAATAATATAATAATAATAATTATGATGATGATGATGATGATATGATGATGAGATGATGATATGATGATGATGATGATGATGATGATAATGATATGATAATTATGATAACGATAATATTCATACTAATAATAATAATAATAATAATAATAATATAAAAATAATAATAATACTGGTTATGATGATGTTTACGACGACGACGACGACGACAATGATGATGTTGAAAATGATGATGATGATGATGATGATGATGATGATGATGATGATGATGATAATAATAATAATGATGACGATAATATTTAAAAATAATGATGATGTTTTATGATATTAATAATAATAAAAATAATAGTAATAATAATAATAATAATGATAATAATAATAATAATAATAATAATAATAATAATAATAATAATAATAATAATAATAATAATAATGAAAGATGATGATGATGATGATGATGATGATGATGATGTGATGATGTGATGATGATGATGATGATGATTGAAATAATAATAATTTAAAAGTAATAATAATAAAAAATAATAATAATAAAAAATAATAATAATAATAATAATAATAATAATAATAATAATAATAATAATAATAATAGTAATAATAAAATTTAAAAATAAATAATAATAAAATAATAATAATAATAATAGTATAATAAAATAATAAAATAATAATAATAATAATAATAATAATAATAATGATAATAATAATAATAATCTTAGCCAAGCGCACACTATCTAGGAGCTCACAACATTGCCATCTGGAAGTATAACGGACCAACACACAAAGCTCTGTGTAACCTTGAACTTTCATAGTCTGGATAATGCAGTAAGTGAGAATTACTCATAAACGTGGATGGCAAAAAAAAATAACAATAACAAAGTCCCGAGTGACGTCATCTTCATTCTATCTATAGATAGTTCGAAGATGACGTCACTCGGGTCTTTGTTATTGTTTTTTGCCATCCACGTTTATGAGTAATGCTCACTGAACTGTATTTACCCGACTATAAACGTTCATGGATACACACAGTTTTGGGTTGGTCCGTTATACTTCCGGATGGCAATGTTATGAGCTTCTTAGGCCAAGCGCATACTATCTATGATAGTATGCAGATGACGTCACTCAGGCCTTTTTATTGTTTTTGCCATCCTCGTTTTTGAGTTGTTCTCACTAAACTGTATTATCCAACTATAAAAGTTCATGGTTACGCAGAGTTTCTGTGTTGGTCCGTTCTACTTCCGGATGGCAATGTTGTGAACTCCTTGGCCAAGCGCATACTATCTATAGGGTGACCGGCGAGATGGTGATTCCCCAGCGACATCTAGATATGAAGTCCTAGTGATTCCCCCATACAATAAATGAATTATTAGAGTGCCCGACTGAGGGAAGCTTTTTTATTCATTTATTTTTAATTAGTTTGTTTTTTGCAATGTATGAAAATTTTACTCAAGAGCAATGTTGTTGTTTTTGCATTTTTAACAAAAATTCGAGTTATCTAATAGCCCTTTTAATAGCCTTCAACAGTCGTGACGTCAATCTCTCGAAATGACACATAGTAACTTA
>NC_088363.1:92831662-92840898 GCF_034508935.2 Berghia stephanieae
ATACATAAACATACATACATACATACATACTCTACATACATACATACATACATACATACATACATACATACATACATACATACATACATACATACAACATACATACATACATACAACATACATACATAACATACATACATACATACATACAATACATACATACATACATACAATACATACATACATACATACATACAACATACATACATACATACATACATACACTACAAATACATACATACATACATCATACATACATACATACATACATACATACACATACATACATACATACATACTACATACATACATACATACAACATACATACATACATACATACATACATACATACATACATACATACATACATACATACATACCATACATACATACATACAATACATACACATACATACATACATACATACATACCATACTACATACACATACCATACATACATAACATACTAATCATACATACATACATACATACATACATACATACATCTACATCCCATACATACATACATACATACATACATATACATACATACATACTACATACATACAACATACATACATACATACATACATACACATACATACATACATACATACATACATACATACATACATACATACATACATACATACATACTCATACATACATTACATACATACATACTACTAACATAC
This sequence comes from Berghia stephanieae, assembly GCF_034508935.2. Classification (NCBI taxonomy): domain Eukaryota; kingdom Metazoa; phylum Mollusca; class Gastropoda; order Nudibranchia; family Aeolidiidae; genus Berghia; species Berghia stephanieae. The sequence continues at coordinate 92,832,360 of NC_088363.1, forward strand.
ATACATACAATATTGTTTGTACCACGCTATTCTCTCCTGTCTATCTCTCTCTCTCTTTATTAACTATCTATCTATCGATCTATCCTCTCTCTCTCTCTTCTCTCTCTCTCTCTCTCTCTCTCTCCACACACACACACACACACACACTGTGTGTGTCAACGCCTTATGTGTAATTATTTAGGTGACTGATAACTCAAATGTTAAAGGTTTCGTTGTTTTATTGAATATCAAAGTTGGCCTCAAACAATGGGGAAAAATTCTACAAAACAAACCAAATTTAAATTATCATTTAACCGTAACTCGCTTTTGTTAATCTCACTCATATACACGTAGAGTCCCAGTGTAAAGTTGTGTCTAACAACAAACAGTCATGAATCTAAGTGACGGTTACAATCACTGGTTACTGGTGGGAGTAATTGATCAATAGGGATTGTCTATAAATACAAACGTATGGCTTCAAAGAATGCGAAACACCGGTCTCACAGGACGATTCGTGAATATGAAATGTGTATAATCGGGACAAAATTTCATGACTGTGTATAGAGAATATTTTATCCTTTCCGTTTGAAAATGGGTCTCCGATAACATGGGCACTTTTGGTAAATTCTTGGCCCAATTTAAAGAGTTGTGTTGTTAAAATTAAATAGAATAAAAGTAAAATCTTGATGAGGAAGTATAGAATCAAAACAAACAAAATAAAAGAAAACTTATATAGGGCAATATCCACTAAACGTGCTCAAAGCGCTTTACAAAGGGCCCTAGAGCAACAGAAAAACTTAACGTGTAGAACAAGACATGACGTCTGTTAGGCGATATTACATTTTTTTTCCTACAGACAACGCTGTTATAAGGTCAGGTACCCATTTTGCACCCGAGTACGATGAGAATGTGTAAAGAGCCTTTTTTCCAAGGACTCAATGTTAATTTAGCATTACTCTCTGTCACGTTCCTGTAGAACGACCTTAAGTCTCAATGAGAAACTAGGTTAAGGAGCCCATGATTTGTTTATTTTCAAACCTGTTGTTGTTAAGATATTATCTTGTGGTGACAACCCCTCTCGGTTGTCCAATGAAAATTACTCACCATGATATAATATAAACCCATGGCAGGCCGCAATGCGTCACTTACTATTCTTGATCGCACAATGCAGGGTTGGTTGTGTGAGTAACATTTGGGGCCGGTGTAGCACGCCAGAATGACTCTATCGCCAAAAAGACTCTAGAGTTAAATCGGCGTACGCGAGACAGACTCTAGAGTGTGCCTCGCGTACGCTAATTTAACTGTGGTACACCGGAAAATAGCAATGCATAGTGCAGGTTACTGTATTATGTGAATGGGACTTTCGAACGAGTGACCATCAAATCACAGTATAGAATAGGCCGATCTACACTGTGTATGTCCGCAAACGGGTGACCCAAAAAAGTCATAGCATAGAAAATATCCATCGAAGAAATGTCAGTCTGATCAAAGAGTGACTATTATAATCATAGACCAGAGAAGATCGATCTGTTTCTATGTGTATGAGTCCCAATAAAGTATAACACACCCAAAACTGTGTTATCAAATACTCAAGGCTGGCCAGTTGTATTGCCCTGTTCGGTGAAAATTAAAAGAGACGTTTGTTAGTTGTAATATCACATGGAGTGTGATAATCATTGGTGCCTTGTAACTTGTTAGGTCAAATCTCTATCCAGACACAAAAGGATAGTGTGTGAAGTCTTGTTGTGTGTGAGTGACGTATCTACGTTTGAGAAGCACGGCCGTTCTCCATATGTGACCCCTCGTCTCAAAACGGTATTATGTTAGGATGGACCAGATTCTAAAAAGTCAAATTATAGTTACAATGGTCAAAAATAAGAAACGTTGGTATTAAGCACAGTAAAATATGATATTCCTTCTTCTCTATAAAGAACATAAACTCAACTTAAACATGATATTTCTGGCTACAAATTCCATTTTCAGCACCTTAATCATCCCGACTTAATACCGTTTTGAGACGAGGGGTCACATATTTGCTGAGTCTTCTTCACGAGAAGCCAGACCAACGCCCAGGGGCACTCATTGTTATTGATATCATTTTATTTTCTATAAACTTATTAGCCATTAATAAAGCAAGTAGAGTCATTTGGTTTGTAGTAAATTGAAAATAGAGTGACTTGGCTTTGGAAAGGTGTTTGAACCGATTGAACCTTTCATAGTTTTGTGTATTGGTCCATTTTATTTACGGATGGCAATGTTGCGAGTGTCTTAGCCAAGCGCACAGCATAATCTCTATTTATAATCCATCGTCTCAAAACGATAGTATCTATGTCGGAATGAAAAACAAAAAGAAAATTGAGGATTTTTTTAAAAAGTCAAAATGCACAGAATTAGAAAAGTTAAATATATTGAAACTTTTAAAGCCCACACTCTTTAACGACAATATTTACCACATTTTTAACGTTTCCGATGGTTCAGAAGTTCAGATTTGTGAATTTAGTTGTTAAAACATGGTTTTATATATATATATTTATATATATATATATATATATATATATATATGTATTAATACCGGATAGGGAGACTTTTGGTACCCCTATTAGTTCATTTTACAGTACTTTACCAATAGGGAGACCAAAATCCGGTCCCCCTATTGATTTGACCTCTAGCACATTCACTTTTCTATTTTTAGTTTAAGGTTGTCAACCCAACCGTCAAGGATATATAATTGTAAATCATAGTATTGAAGTTATTTGTTAAACACCACAGTAAGAAGAGTTATGCCTAAATTTTCACGTTGGTCAATAAGGTGACCGCCTGAAAAAAGTACAATAGGGGTACCAGTGTTTTCATCGATATATTTCAATAGTGAGGCAATATATCTTTCCGAAATTTTCTCTAAAATTCTAGAGCATTATATGGATTTTTATAGTAATGAAAACCTAATATAAAATTGTGTGAAAGTTGATGAACTGAGGAATGAACAAGATATACGAATTATAATCTATTTTTAGAAACAGATTTATCGAATCTTGGTCCGGATTCTTATCTTGGTGACAAGAGACAAGCAAACATAGTAACTCTTTTTTTCGTGAAACGTATGTTTAGTCAATTTCGCGCATAAAGAGGCACTCGGCACTCACTCACTCTGCAAGTCGGTAGTAGGTGGTTATCAGTTATCAGCTCGGCCTTTAGTTCTTAGTCAAACGCTTCATCAAACCCATTATTGAGTAGCATGTTGATGCCTGATGCCAGTTGAAGCCATCTCGACGTCGTGAAATGGAGCATCTTCTGTCATAGCAGTAGAATCGTCAGATGCCGCATTTAAATCCTCCATTCCAGGCGTTGCTGTTGCCATATCGATCTTCTAAATGATTTGGTCTAGACGTCAAGTTGACCCGTTCTATGTCTGAAGAGATTTTAAAGTGCAATACCTAACATTATAACTTGATCTACAAAAGAGTCTTTTTAAATGAACCGCTGTGTTTCTATATTTTTCAAGAACCAAGGATATCTGATAACCACTGACTACTGACTTACAAAGAGAGTGGCCGACGGACGTCCTCTCTATAGCCGCAAGTATTTTTTCGTCACTTGCTGAGTTCCAAACTAGACGTCTATGGCATCGTGGGGTAAATTGATGCTGGAGGCATCATTGAAGAGACACCGAGATAATTATAATGGTAAGTTATTGGCCATTCTTATTACATCACAGTTGATTTAAGATTTTCAATAGGGTAGACATCACACACCGATTGATGATTGTCACTTGTCAGTCAGTCATTTGGAAGTGGAGTCAGATAATTCGGGAACTTCTGTAGACTGTAGATTCACACTAGTGAGTAAGATCTGTCGTTTACTACTAATACTACTACTACTACCACTACTACTTTTAGTTTTAGCGCTATCCAACTCAACACTTCTCGTGTTTATTTTATTTTGGCAAAACTAGAATGGATTTTTGAAAAGAATATAAAATAATTTAAACTTAAACCTGTCTTTGCATCTTGCTTTATGCATACAGTATGCCATATCACAGCCATCACAAAATCATAGTTTAATGTTGAGAATATGCTATTTCTTTTGTAACTTCAGATCAGAGAGATTTGAGCTTTAAAAATCCTGAAAAATGTCTTGCTGTCAATCCAGACAACCCTTTTGATGTGATCTATGATGTTAATGGTAAGAATGTAATTTGATGAGGAAATGAATAACATTTAGGTACACATAGTTTGCTTTTTTTTTTATTTTTTGAGTCATGATGTGTAATACTATTACAGTCCACTCCGGATAATTGCAACTCATTTAATCGCAACTTTCGGTTAATCACAATATTTCCTAAGCAATGGAAATAATTCTATATAAAAGTCACTGGTTAATTGCAACAAACTTCGGTTTTTTAAAAAGTGGTAAATTCAAGAAATCAAACAGTATATCATGATTAAATTTCATCATGGATGAAATCGTGACAGGTTGAAGAATCGAGAGTGAGCAGGATTTAATGCTACAGTAGTGTGTCACCACTCTGTTAGAGTCGAAAGAGGGCGGGGCTCTGCAGTATGGGTTTGTGACGTCATCGGTGGCCATTAAATAGAAGAGGGGTGGGGCTGGTCATAATCTTGACAACAGGTTATAAATGACAGTTATAAAGAGAGACTGAGCGATATCCTTTGTTTTAGGATTAACAACTGTGCATTGTGACCAATGAGTTTGGTGAGAGCTTATTGTCTCTCATTAAGGCTAATCTCTTTAACTCTGACAAATGTTGAATTGTTGAGAAAAAAGATTGAAACTTCTTCCAATCTGAATAAGATATCGGCTTGCTTCATAGCTGCTTTTGGTTGACAAATCTACACGGGGCTGCCATATGGTTTTTGTTTCAATCAAATTGCTCTATATGTGGTTGACTAAGAATATTATTTACTGGTTTGAGTTGACAATAAATGTGTAAAATGTTGAAATAGTGGACAGGAAACTGAATTTCGGTTAATCCCAACATTTTCGATGATCCCAAGGTATTGCGATTATCCTAAGTGGACTGTACCTGAATCTTGAACGAAAAACTATCATATGGATATGATTATAGACAGATTGGTTTCTGGAATTATATTTCCGTCCTCCCTTGCCAACTCTGACGTTCTTGAAATTTAAAAGAAAATAGCCAGAAGGTTTCGGACTTAATTTTCTTTTTTTTCCAAAGGACAATAGTCATAAGGTAAATAATTTTAAAAAAATCCTTTTACAGCATAAGATGGCATGATTTTTTGTTTAAGAGTTTAGAGAAAAACTTGCACATGATAGTCTTCAGCTTTTTTTTGTTGTTTTTATTTTCTATATAGACTCCAACTCAGAGCCTGAAAGTGATGCAGAACAAAGTTCCATATCACATGATTCATTTGTGGTAAGTATGTACATTAAAATAAAATCATAACATTTGTATAGCGTTTATCCACAGTTGGCACCATGCTCAAAATGCTTCACATCACCATATTTTGTGGTGGACAAAACACATTTGCCACAAAAGATGAGACCTGCAGTCTGTTAGGCGCAATACAATATTTCAGGACAAGGACAACACTGTTTTACACCAGTGAGATCTCCTAGTTTTTTGTTGTTAAAAATTTTTCTTTGCAGTGGACTTCGCCAACAATAACACTATTTTAAACCTTCCTCGTTATATTTTGAAGTGATATTCATTGATGAGCCATTCACATTTGAAGTCGTTTGTTTTTTATTTGACAAAATGTGAAAATGATGCGTTTCCAGGAAAAATTAAAATAGCTTCTGTTGGGATTATACTTTTGATCTCGCATTTTGTCCAAATTCTCTTGCATCGTAATGTTTATCAACTTTTTTTGTTAACTATATTGCAGTTGCAAGGTTAGGAAGTTCATATTGTTGCAATGACAACCGTTTATATGTCCAGAATCGTAGTGATATAAAAAATTGTTTTGTAGTTGTTGGTCCTGGTGTAGGATTTAAAGAGTTGGTTAAAAACGGTTTACTGAAACCCTGGTTGGTGTATCTATATTTATCCAAGCACAGTTGAACATATTAAATACTTAGACAATATGTCTGCCTTTCTCAACTCTTTTTTATTATACTTGCATTATTAACCAGCTAATTGTTTAGTTGGATTATTAAACAATGGCTCTTCATGTTTATTGTCAACATGAATAAATTGATTGATCTGTCATCTTTTCCACAAAATATACAGGGTCCCGATTTTGTTGCTGACTCCGAGTCTGATTCCTCTACGTACTCTGTGAGGTACCCAATGCTGAGTACATCATTGTCTCTGGAACCTAGTGCTCATTCCCCAACTCAGTCAGAGCCTCATCCACAACTATCACAGACTGAACCTCGTTGCCAGTCTGGGACCCAGGTTCAACCCGAATGCTATACACTTGCAAACCAACGTGTTACGTGCAATGGTGAGTCATTTTTTTGTCATTCTTCTCCTTTGATATTTGTGGGATCAATTTTAATTTACCCATTCCTTTTAAAAGAAAAACTTCCACCCCCTCCATGGTGCTGCATTTGTGTTATTGCATTTTTTTCTGTTTTGGCAGTGCTGCGTCGCAAAATACGCTACCATTTACATAACAAGCACAAATCCAAATTTGATAGGGTGGACATCTTAGAATCTGAAACCCCAATGTGTGAGTGATATCAGTGAAACCAGCCATAAAAATGTTCATGTTTATTTTATTGGGGGTTTTTTTGTCTGTAATAGACTTAAATTGCTTGTATTGTAAGTGTTAAAATGTTTTTTTTTGTTACAACCCATCTATATATTAAAACTGTTTCTTTGTATTTCTATGATGCTTAAGGCTTTTTTTCACAGACCAGCTGGAAACTTAACGAGAATCAGAGTAGATAACATTTTTATTAATCTTGCAACCTAAACAGTATATGATGATTGGGAGCATTTAAAGAAAAGCACATTTTCTTTTTAATTTGTCGGTACTAAAATTATACTTTGATAATGTCTGCTGTGCTACAAACCCTTTTGACTTCCAGGTTCAATATTTTTCTTTATTCTAAAATTCTTGGGTGTCCTTTCAATGACAACTGAGATCATTAAAATTCAGCTCACAACATGATGTGTGTAGATTTGATGAAAACATATGTTCGAGTTGAGAAGCAGTGTTCACGAACTTGCTGATCGTTTTTACTAGCATTTATTTTCCTAACTTACCTGTGTCAATTAACAAAGGCAAGACTCAAATATTTTCTATCTGAACAGTGTGTTTGTTATTGAAATATTTCCGGCATATACATGTCATATTTCATTCCCACAAAATATAAATCAGGATTAAGTTGTCTGGGCATCAGCATCGTTCAGGCAGTTGGGGGGAAGTCTTTAAGGAATTAATGAAGCCGATGCTCAACCGCTCTGGAGGACGTTTGATTGATGTCGGCTGTTTGTTCTGCCAGCCGGTGATGTTTTTCTCACTCCCTCAATGACAAAGAAAGTCATTGTTATGACTATGAACTATAGTCTATTATTACTTTTGTTACTATATTAATTGTTACTTATTGCCGCTACTGTTATTATTATTATTATTATTATTATTATTATTATTATTATTATTATTATTATTATTATTATTATGATATTGCCTTCATTGCATTCTATTACTATTATTGATATAATTAATTTCTGATTGTTGTAAATAATTTATGTGAATTGAATTTTGTCGATTGGCCAAGGGCCTACAATAAACTTAAATGAAATGTTAGTCTTTGGATAGGACTTGGGTCTATTCTTGATTGCTTTTCCGCCTGGGTCGAGTGAAGCATTTGGAGTAAATTTTGTTGCTCAACGTAAAAAACATGACGCTTACCATTCCGCTGATACTGATCCCTCCAAGGGGTGGTTGGGGAAAAACCTAAAATTCTTTTGACATTCTGTCTGATTTTTCGCTGAAACAACAAAGGACAATCTATGTATTCAGATGAGACTTCAATGTGTTACTATTCCGATTTATGTTCATTTTTGATTATAATGAAGAGGGAACCCTGAACCCAGTGAAGTGAGTGGATTGATCTATTTATTTCTATTTCAAAACAAAAATATGGCGTCTTTTCACTGGATTTGTTATGTGGCAGAGGTCTCCACAAATCTAACATACCTCTTCCAAAGGAATAGATGGTAGAAAAGTATATAACAAGAAGGAATTATGACAGTTACTTGTCCAGGCCTTAAATATTTGGAATGCTATTCCTCTCTATCGCTGTCATGTAGCTGATGTGCATACGATCTGTCTATTGATTTATTTTCATAGTTCATAGCATGATGTGCTTTATTTTCTTCTTTTTTTTTCCAGAGAAATACAAAACCAAGGAGACCCGTCCATACTGGGACAGTTCAACAAAAACTCCAAGGCGTGGGAAACACAAAAATGGACGAAGTTACGAGGCCATGAAACAGCCTGTAAAGGAAAGGGATAGAACAATGGAAATCCAAGAAAAAGGGCTTTTTTTTTATTAAAAAAGAACAATTCAATGTTATGCGTGAAAAGGGGCACAAGGGCACTTTAAATTGTTAGTGTGT
>NC_088363.1:92840998-92859087 GCF_034508935.2 Berghia stephanieae
TTTGGGATAATGCAGTAATGAAAAATTATCATAAACGGGGATGGCAAAAAAAAAAAAACAAAAAAAATCCCGGTGACGTCTCTTCATTTATCTAAGAAGTTAAAGTGCGTCATCGGGTTTTTGTTATTGTTTTTTGCCATCCACGTTTATGGTAATGCTCACTGAACTGTATTTACCGACTATAAACGTTCATGGATACACACAGTTTTGTGTGTTGGTCCGTTATACTTCGGATGGCAAATGTTATGAGCTTTTAGCCAAGCGCTTACTATCTATAGATAGTATGCAGATGGACGTCACTCAGGCCTTTGTTATTGTTTTTGCCATTCGCGTTTGTGAGTTTTTTCCTAAACTGTTTTAAACCCAGACTATAAAGTTCATGGTTACGCAGGTTTCTGTGTTGGTCCGTTCTACTTCGGATGGAAATGTTGTGAACTCCTTGGCCAAGCGACTACTATCTATAGGGTGACCGGCGAGATGGTGATTCCCCAGCGACATCTATAGATAGTATGCATGGCTAAGAAGTTTTAACTTTTGCCATCCGGAAGTTATAACGGACCAACACACATACTGTGTGTAATCATGAACTTTTATATTTGGGTTAATAGTTTAGTGAGAACAAACTCACAAACGGGATGGCAAAAAAAACAATAACAAAGGCCGAGGGGACGGTCATCTGCATACTATTAGATTGAAGCCCTAGTGATTCCCCCATACAATAAATGAATTATTAGAGTGCCCGATGAGGGAAGCTTTTTTATTATTTTATTTTTAATAGTTTGTTTTTTGCAATGTATGAAAATTTTACTCAAGAGCAATGTTGTTGTTTTGCATTTTTAAAAAAAAATTCGAATTTTATCTATAGCCTTTTAATAGCCTTCAACAGTCGTGACGTCAATCTCTCGAAATGACACATAGTAACTTACTAACTGGTTCTAAATTATCGGAACAATGGCGGACGCCCTGATGACATACTTCTCTGACGAGTATAAAAGGGTATCCGGAGTAGAAAAACATTATGAATCTGATCATGTTTCGACTTTTATACATTCTGATCACACGACATGTGAAAAACTTCTAGCCAGCAAGAAGAATAAAAAGGACCGATTTTCATTCTTTAGAACCAAGCTGCTCGTTGCTGGGCGACGTGACATCAGACTATTGAATCCAATTTGGCTGTTTTATCGTTCCAACGCTGACCTCAAGGTTAGCACCTACGTCATCGATGCATCGCATCGACATTCAAAAGTATTATCCTTAGACTCTGACCACCTTGAAACGCTAATCTTTTTTTTTTTAATATCGACTGGACTAGGAAAATGGGGCTCACTGGTACGGTCTTTGCTTCCTACCTGAAAGGTATCGAGTTCAATTACCCGCCGCTGCGTTGTCTAGCCTTGAGCAAATCACCTAGCCCTAGCTCACTTTGCGGCGCTGCTCTGCGGCTGACGCCTGGGTTATTCCAGTCTTCCCTTGGAATAGACCCTAAAGACAAATTCCCCCATTGGGGATGAATAAAGGCAATCCCCAACGTCAATTTAGACGCGGGACTCTCATCAATATTATACATGTATACAATCATCTGTAATCAATCTTGTCAGTAACTAAATAGACCAATCAATATCTAAACGGAAGATTGTTACAGATAAATAAAATATTAATAATATATAAATAATAAAATAATATAAATAGATAAATAATAAATAGGATAATAAATAATAATAATAAATGAATAGATAAATAATTAAATAATAATAAATAAATAAATAATAATAATAAATAAATAATTAATAATAAATAAATAAATAATAAATAAATAACAAATAGATAAATAATAAATAATAAATAAATAACAAATAGATAAATAAATAAATAAATAAATATATAAATAGACATGCACTTTAATTTACAAGTCTTATAACTCACATTGTTCATGTTTTCATCTTATATTTTTAACGAGAGAGTGAAAATGGAGAGGCTTCGTATGGGAACAAAACAGACAATGGACGTTTCGGGTACAAACCCTTCGTCAGCACAACAATACACAAATTAACGTGGAAAACAAATAAAATAAAATGCAAACTAACTTGTATCGTCTGTACTCCCCACCTTGTTTTTGTAGTTTCCATACTACTTATTCTATAAAAATGTATCCTACTCTTCCTCCTCCTCCTTCTTCTTCTTCATCATCATTATCATCATCATCATCATATTCTTCTTCTTCTTCTTCTTCTTCTTCCTTCTTCTTCTTCTTCTTCTTCTTCTTCTTCTTCTTCTTCTTCTTCATCATCATCATCATCATCATCATCATCATCATCTATCATTTCCGTCAAAACCAAGACTGGTTTCCATAAGTTACCCATGACCCAAATATGGCGCTGTATGACTTCGTTCAGCCTGCCACCATATCGTGCTCCGTAATAAAATATCTACAATCTTGCAAATTCCACGGACGAAAAAGATTCATTAACCTCAAACGACACACTTCCCTTACACGCTCCAAACCAATAATGTAATTTATCATACACACAGAGAAGATCGAACACAAAAAAAAAAGTGAAATGAATCATGACCTGACCTTTCAGCGAGGGTCCGTGACCTAGATACTCTACAACCTAAAAAAGTTGACACACTTCCCTCTCAGTCCCTATTCTTTTTGTTAGCTTTCTGGGGAGGAAAAAAAAAGTTTATAAATTCTAACTAGGTCACGCAGGGAGCGGACTGTCATATTCCCTTTTTTTTTTTTTTTAATGTTCATGGGATAATGTATTTAGCGAGGGGGAGGTGGGGGGGGGGGGGTACTACTACTACTACTACTACTACTACTATCATCATCATCATCTTCATCTTCATCATTATTGTTATTATTGTTATCATTATTACTATGTCTTATTATTATCATCGTTATTATCATCATCGCCATTTTTATTATTATTAAAAATAAGCTCAGCGGCAGGTAAACATTTCATGTCGATATCTTCCCAGGCTTGTTTTCGTTGATCCTTGATGTGAGATTCTGGGTTCTTTGAGTCCCAAACAAGGGGCCGGTCTCTCACAAATTATTCAATAACTTTATTTTTGTTGTCGTCCATCTTGACCACATGGGTCACACAAAAAACGAGCAATGCTACAAACGGCGACATGCTAGTTTTTTTTTGTTTTTTGGAGGGGGGGGGGGGGGGTTGTTACGTCTGTGTTGTGCTGCCTATGGAGGGAGCTTCTACAATTTCTTGTTGTTCGTTCGTTTGTCTTGTGTGTTTACTTTTGTGAGTCATTCTTATTATATCACTAAATACTATCAATCAGATCATAAATTTCAATAACTTTATGTCTTTTGTCGTTCATACTGACAAGACCCAACCCCCCCCCACACACACACACACACACACAAACAAACAAACAAAACAAAAAGAAAAAAAAGAAAGAAAAAAACAAACATTGGAGACAGGCCAGTTTTGTGTCGTATGGTCTATGGAGAGGGGTTTATCTAATTTCTTGTTGTTATTAGGTTTGTTTGTTTCATGTGTTGTGTGGTGTGTGCTCGCCGTGTGTGGTCTATGGAGGGTCCGCCTCAGAAACGTTTGAAATTACACATAGTTCTCTCTGCTGGTTCTATAGATAGTTGGACGTTGACGTCACTCAGGTTTTTGTTAGTTTTTTTTTTTTGCCATCCGCGTTTATGAGTAATTCTCACTAAAATGTATTAACCTGACTATTAACGATCATGGTTACACAAAAAAATTTGTGTGTCGGTACGTTATACTTCCGGATGGCAATGTTGTGAGCTCCTTAGACAAGCGCATACTATCTATTGATCAAGCTGTAGTGTAGAACAGTGGATATTTTACTAAGACACATACCATCGATAGTAAATCCTGTGTAGTTTGCGAGCCATGTCAACTAATCACTGCCATTGTTGACATTGGCTGTCCGAGAGGCGTGGTTATCTAAGTGTCTTTTAATACCTAAGTTATTATCGTTGTAAGTAGGTCGAGAGCAGGCTGATTTGTGTGTGTGTGTGTGTGTGTGTGTGTGTGTGTATATGTGTGTGTGTATTTGTGTGTGGGGGGGGGGGGGTGAAGGGGGGGGGGATGAAAAATGTTTATTTTTCTAACGGCTTATCGAAAATTTAAATTTACAATATATTTTAAGTCCTAAGCGCTGAACGTTCTACCAATCCATCCATCCATCCATCCATCCATCCAGCCATCCATCCATCCAGCCAGCTAACCTTTTCATCCTTCCTTCCATCAATTTCTGCTACCGGAATGTTTTTTATTGACATCCACTTGACCTAGAAAGCCGGAGAAACTCTGCACGAGAGTATAATCCGGGCACCCAGCCTTTGACATGGTTAACTAGGTCACGAGAGTGAGTGATAACGGGGGGTGGGATGTGGAAGAAAATAGGAAATATAACAGGGGGAGGGGATGGATTTTTTTTTAAAAAGAAAAGAAAAAACAACAGAAAATAAGAACCGGCTGTTATGTTATGTTGACTCATCGGCTTTTTATTTTTTAGGTTGATTGATTGATTGAAATCACCACCACCACCACCAGCACCACCAGCACCACCACCACCACTACCACTTCCAACGCTACCAATTATCAAAGCAATCAGTCGTGAGTCGTTTGAGTTGAGCCCCAATAATAACAACCATCGAGTTTGAGGACCAATTTTCCTTCAGTTACTCGGAGAATGAAAAGTAAACTTGAAAGGTCGATTCAGGCAGAGCCAGCCGTCAAGCCTCGTCCATTACGACAGAGTTGATTTTGTTTTGTTTTTTTTCTTTCTTCCTCATCCGAGTGAGTGTGCGTGCTGTAGCACTGATAAGCCTACCCAATGCCGGTGTGTGTAGCACGCCAGAATGACTCTATCGCCAAAAAGACTCTAGGGTTAAATTGGCGTACGCGAGGCTAACTCTAGAGTCTGCCTTGCGTACGCCAATTTAACTCTAGTCTTTTTTGAAACCATCCTAAAATTTGACTTTTCCTTATTACCGACAATTTTTTTTTAATTAAAAAAAAGTACAAAACACCAGCTTACAAGTAAGAGATGAATTCACAGTATTTCCCAAAAAGATTTTGTTTAATCTAGTGCTGACACGGTAGTTTCGGTGTACCACGCGAGAATGACTCTACTACCAAAAAAAGACTCTAGAGTTAAATTGGCGTACGCGAGGCTAACTCTTGAGTCTGTCTCGCGTACGCCAATTTAACTCTAGAGTCTTTTTGGCGATAGAGTCATTCTGGCGTGCTACACCGGTTCTCGAGTTTGAGTTACCAGCCACCGCAGATGAGTATTGTAGGACCAAATAATAATTGAGAGAGCACAGGATGATAAACGTTTTATCCTTGTGGAAAAAACACATAATTTCATATCGATGCCACGCGTTGAGATAAAATACTAACAACATCCGCCAGTCGGATTTAAGATACCAGCACACAAAGCTGTGTGTAACCTACAACGTTTTTTGTCTGATTGATATAATTTAGTGAGAACTAATCACTATCAGATTGTCTAAAAATAATAACACAGAGACAAGTGACGTCAGCTTTGTTCCTTCATTCAATATTTACAAAATGGCTTGGGAGTGAATTGGTTTATCTGTCAATTGGATTCAATAGTCTGATGTCACGCCGCCCGGCATTGGCGGCCATCGTGGTTCTAAACAAAGAAAATCGGTACTTCATGCTTACTAGAACTTTTCATATGTGTTGTGATCAGAATGTGTAAAAGTCAAAACATGATCAGATTTATAATGTTTTTCCCCCTCTGGATACGCTTTTATGCTCGTCGGAGAAATATTTCATAAGGGCGTCCGCCATTGTTCCGATAGCCAGTTAGTAAGTTACCATGCGTCATTACGAAGGAAGTGACGTAACGACTGTTGAAAAAGCGTATTAGTATTGGGTTTTAATCGTTGAAAATGGATACAGGAGTAAAACAACAGCTTGTATGATCACATAGGTATTAAGTGTCACTTTATCATTTTGTAGAGATATATAATGACATTATATTTATATATCATTTCGTATTATGAAATGGTAGCCTTATCGTGTGAAACGGCTGAAACATGGCATTCAATGAATATGATATTTAAATTGTTGTTTACATATTGAAGTTAGACTTTTAGAAGACAAAGTAATAAATGATGATATAAATATAAAGAAATAATAGATGAATAAATATTGATTTAAATATGAATGATAAAGAAATACATAAATAATTCACACATCAAGGTTTTGATTAGTCACAATAACAATCGCTGCTCATATATATATATATATATATATATATATATATATATATATATATAGAGAGAGAGAGAGAGAGAGAGAGAGAGAGAGATGGATAGATAGAGAGAGAGATAGATAGATAGAGAGAGAGAGAGAGAGAGAGAGAGAAAGAGATGGATAGATAGAGAGAGATAGAGAGAGATAGATAGATAGATAGATAGAGAGAGAGAGAGAGAGAGAGAGAGAGAGAGAGAGAGAGAGAGAGCAAGCACACTGATAAGATGCATTTTTTTTCGGCCAGGAACATTTTATTTCAAATATTGATGACTAAATTGACAATACAAAATTATGTCAATAAATTCTTAATCCAAATTTTTAAACCCGAGATTTCAAATAAGTCACAAGTCTAAGAAATAATGCCAAATTGGGGGTCATCTTAATTCAATGAAAATTGTATTTTAAAAATTTTGGCCAACATGAAAAACACGTTTTGAATGTAAGCACAGCCGACTTAAATTCATAGCCTGACCGTGAACTTTTTTTGCCTGACACTGACCAAAAAATGACGTCAAAAGACAAGTCTTTGGCCACAAAAAAAAAAAAAAAACAAAAACAAAAAAACAGATCGTGAGTTGTATTAAATAGATGACGTCACTCAGGTCTTTGTTATTGCTTTTTGTCAACCGCGTTAATGAGTAATTCTCACTAAACTGTATTAATCAGACTATAAACGTTTAAGGTCACACATAGTTTTGTGTGTTGGTCCGTTATACTTCCGGATGGAAATGTTGTGAGCTTCTTAGCCAAGCGCATACTATCTATATGTTAACGATGGCTACGATCTGACACTGTACCCCCCCCCCCCCCCCCAAAAAAAAATATTAAAAAATGACGTCAAAATACAAGGCAACGACCACCAAAAGACATCAATGTAGTGAGTTGTATCATAGCCATCGTTAACTCATAGCCTGACACTAGAACCCTCAAGGACTTATAGTTTGACGTCATTCTTTTTGCACCGTCTAGTGAGTTTTTGCGTAGCCATCGTTATGCTATAGCCTAACTGAAATCCAAAAGGACTGGCATTTTGACTTCATTATTTGGTTTTTGAATCGCCTAGTGAGTTGTCGTTAGTAGTGCTCATGGAAACAAGTTATTTTCATTTGGTAGAACTATTGAATACAACTCATGATTTGTTTTCTTTTGTGGCAAAAGACTGGCATTTTGACGTCATTTTCTTGTCAGTGTCAGGCCATAACTTTACGAAGGCCAGGGTTTTTGTCAGTAGAGCACAAGGAAACAAGCGATTTCATTGGTTGAATGAACTATTGAATACAACTCACGAGTTGTTTTCTTTTGTGGCCAAAGACTTATCTTTTGACGTCATTTTTTTGGTCGGTGTCAGGCTATAAGTTAACGATGACTACGGTTGTATCCAATAAATAGTCCAAGCAATGAGATCATTTGTCATAATTTGTTTCCTTGATCACTAGGCAAGAATGACAACACCCTGGTTCACTGACCTAAAAAATGACGTCACAATACACGTCGTAGTATAAGGAAGTGGGTAGGATGGATAAATTAGGTACCTACATTAACACACCACACACAGATATCCGATTTGTGTGTGTGTGTGTGTGTGTGTGTGTGTGTGTGTACGTCCGTATATTGGGTATTTTTAGGGCCATTACACAAATTAGAGCAACGACAGATTTATGTCAAGGTTAGGAGAGTTAGGAGAAAAAAATGAGGTCAACCTTTATCATTTTTTTTACTGTGCTAGATGTGTAGTTGTGACCTACATTTTGGACAGGCCTGGGTTCATGCAGTACCTAAATCTACCTCTTTTATCTCAGCCGTATAATATAGATAGTATGCGCTAGGCTAAGAAGCTCATAACATTGCCATCCGGAAGTATAAAGGACCAACACACAAAACTGTGTGTGTCCATGAACGTTTATAGTCGGATTAACGGGGGGAGCGACACTAAAGGGTCATTTTTTTTTTTTTTAAATAATGAAATATCCTAAACTTTCAGTCATAATGTATATGTTTGGGAAGGATGATTGCATATAATTTTTTTTCGAAAAAAGTTGCCCGTTGCTATGGAAACGACGCCATATTGGAAAATAAACAACAAATCTTAAAAAGTCAAAGGCATTTTTGTTTATCAACCGATTGCCATAATACTTTGGTCAGAGGTAGAAAATAGGAAAATAAAGAGGCTCTAGAAGCCCGATTTTTAATTTTTTAATTAGAAACTTTAAAAATTAAGTTCAAAGTTATTACTCAATTATTCCCCTTGAAAAAAGTTACATAATTTCAAATTACTCATAAAATTATTTTTTTGACTGCGTATTTGTATGACACTCATTTGTAGAACGTTCGAAGAAGATTGGTTGAAAACTGAGGGAGGAGATATGTTTTTAGTGACGAAAATTGCAGTTTTGAGAAAAACGCATTAGAAAGTCAAAGTAAACGAGTTTAGGGAAAAACTCTCCTCTCGCTCTCTGATTGGATTGTGACCTATTGACATAATTAATAACAAAGTGATTGGTTGTTGAAGATAGAGGAGAGTTTCTATTTTTCATTGATATGTTTTTGCCTTTATTTAGTTACAAAGACTATTAAATTTGATATTCTTTCATGAAATCAGTCCACTGAAACTAAAAATGGGCAGGATTTAACCATACTATGGGTCACAAAATAGGTTATATTGAATCAAAAAAAACTGATGATCTTCGAACTATCTATAGTGAACAATAGTATGACGTCAAAATACTGATTCGAATCTCACAATCGCATTGGAGGTGTAAAACTTGTCCTCCGGAGATCGGGATACAAACATTACTTCTGCAATGAGAGCGATCTATATTCATGTTTTCGTCCAACTAGTCAGCAATCACATGATTTGTTGCTGTACAACGATTGGACATTTCTCAATGTATCTAAACACGCAGCTTTGTTTATGAAAGTTGTAAACATACCCACGAGTCACGCTGGGCAAAATGGCCAATTGTAACGTTGGATATTTCTCAATGACTGTGAACACTTTTCACTAAGTGGGTCATTTGGATCACACTGTGCAATGTGACGGATGACTTCGAGCACATGGAAAAGTAATATAGATAGAACGAAGATGACGTCACTCATGTCTTTGTTATTGTTTTTTGCCATACATTTTTATAAGTAATTCTCATTAAATTGCATTAACCAGGCTATATAGACAGTTCGAAGATGACGTCACTCAGGTCCTTGTTATTGTATTTTGCCATCCGCGTTTATGAGTAATGCTCACTGAACTGTATTAACCTGACTATAAACGTTCATGGATACACACAGTTTTGTGTGTTGGTCCGTTTTACTTCCGGATGGCAATGTTATGAGCTTCTTAGCCAAGCGCATACTATCTATACCTTCAAGGTTACACACAGTTTTGTGTGTTACTTCGTTTATATTTCGGGATGGCAAAGTTGTGAGCTTCTTAGCCAAGCGCATACTGTGTATAGATCATCCCCATTGATCTTTGGATTCAGAGTGATAGCATCTTGCTTAGTTTCTAGCCAAGGCAATGCTGGTCGTCTCCATAATGATCACCCATCCTCTCTCAATCAATCCACAATAATAATAATAATAATAATAATAATAATAATAATAATAATAATAATAATAATAATAAATAATAATAATAATAATAATTTTAATAATAATAATATAATAATAATAAAATAATGATAATAATAATAATAATAATAATAATAATAATAGTAATAATAATAATAATAATAATAGTAATAATAATAATAATAATAATATAATAATAATAATAATAATAATATAATAATAATAATAAATAATAATAATCATAATAATAATAATAATAATAATAATCATCATATATAATAATAATAATAATAATAATAATAATAATAATAATAATAATAATAATAATAATAATAATAATAATAATAAAAGTAACTTCGGGAAAGTTGGAAAGGGGAAAAAAAAAGTACCTGACCGGCAGCGATAAGAGATAGGAGAGTTTTTCCTAGTACATGTAGTAGGCAGGTCTGACGTAGTGACGCACGATGAATGAATGATTATTATCTTTAATATTATTATCTTGTGCGGCTATGTGGTCTTGTGGTATATGACACTCGCTTCGGATCGGAAGATCCTGGGGTCGAGCCTCGCTCGGCTCATAGTTGAGTCTTTGGAAAAGACTCTTTACTCACATTCTCTCACCGTACTCAGGTGTAAAATGAGTACCTGGCCGTTAACAGCGTTGTCTCTGTCCGAAAAAAATACAATATTGCCTAACAGGCGTCATGTCCCGCCCTACATGTTAAGTGTTGCTGTGGCCAGGGACCCTTTGTAAAGCGCTTTGAGCACGTTTAATGGATATTGCGCTATATAATAGCTCAATAATAATCTTTAACATTATTATTTACAACAAATTTCAAATTCATGGGAGTTAAATTAAATTAGCTAAGTGTTATTTACAATTAGACAATATTTTCCTAATCTGTGGAATATATCGATGCAATGCGCTAAGGTAAAATACAACATCTGCCAGCCGGATATAAATTTCCAACACACAAAACTATGTGTTCACTCACACGTTTATTAGTCTGATTGATAGAATATAGTGAGAACTTGATCATTAAAATGGCTGTCATAACATGAACAAAGAGCTGAGTGACGTCAATGTCGTTCCATGTATTTAGTTTCATGGGACAAAAAATTTCAGAAAATCCTGCCAGATAGACTGAATGAATTGACTTCACTCGGCTATTTGTTATCATTTTTAGACCACCAGTTAGGTGGTTAGCTCTCACGAAAGTCTCTCTTACAGGCTATAAACCTTAAAGGTTACACATAGTTTTATGTGTTTTTGATTTTGATCTGACGGGCAGAACATTTGAGATTTAACCTAACTACTAAACACATGCCATTTAAAAGACTTAAATAAATTAAATTTGAGTGTGCTCAAAACTCTCTCCGTAGCCAACAGCAACACTTAACAGGTGTGGTGCCATGATGACCAGTTCATCCAGCCATTCCACTCCGAGATAGTTCTCATGAAGAAAGAATTCTGTAGTTTTGTGTTCTTGTATGTGGAATTTTGAAGCAGTTCGAATTGTTTGTGGCGTATCTCTCAATGGGGTTTTCGGTTATGTGGTTGGCAAAAGTGAGTGCCCGGATTTTTCTTTTGTTTGGTCGTGGCGTGAAAAAGGATCTTAACTTAATGTCGTCCTTCTTCTTTTATGTTTGCTTGTTTGTTTGTTTGTTTGTTTGTGTCAGGCTTATATCAGCAATAAGATTTGATACGTTAATTCGTGTATTAAAATTACATGTTCTTGAGGCTAGCGGCACATATTTGTAGGTCTCATACCCGAGAGCAATCAAGGGCCCGGTTTTGACATTGTTGTAAAGGACACTATTTTGCTTGGGTTGAGAATAATAATAATAATAATAATAATAATAATAATAATAATAATAATAATAATAATAATAATATCTTTATTGTCCTCAAAATAGTGGCAATTTGTCCTTTGGTTACACATTTATAACAATACAATATATTGACATAGACACACTCCCACATATGCACACTAGTAACATCGTAGTCATCGTCACCATCATCTTCATCATTATCATCATATCATCAACATCATCATCATCATCATCATCATCATCATCATCATCAACATCATCATCATCATCATCACCATCATCACAACAACCTTCCTAATATTCCCGTTACAATCCTTCACTTTCACCATTCCCCAATAACACCATCACCATCCTCATCACACTCCATAATATATTATTTTCCTGTAACAAGCTATGAGAGGGGAATGTCCCCATTGCAACGAGCCCATAACAGTAATTTGGGTTATCAGACTTGCAGATAAATACATGTCATCTTTAGCAAAATTAAAATTTTCTGTTGTCATAATAAGTTGAAAAATTATCAGACATTGAGACATCATTCAAATATTGATTACGAAACTAACATTCTGCTATATGTGACCCCTCGTCTCAAAACGGTTATTAAGTCGGGATGATTAAGATGCTGAAAAGGAATTTGCAGCCAGAAATATCATGTTTAAGTTGAGTTTATATGCTTATAGAGGAGAAGGAATATCATATTTTCTGTGCTAAATACCAACGTTTCTTTTTTTTTATTTTTGACCATTTTAACTATAATTTGACTTTTTAGTATCTGGCCCATCCCGACATAATACCGTTTTGAGACGAGGGGTCACATATTTGGAAAGACCAAATCCCCGCGCAGTACCAGTATCGACGATTATTGCACTTGGCTGATTGGCGTTTTCAAAATCAATATTGTAACCGAGTTCTTTGGTCACATTAACCCTGAGAACTTATAAACCCAAAAAACGGAATGTTAATACAGTTTAGTGAGAATTAATCATAAACGCGGGTGGCAAAAAAAATACAATAACAAAGACCCGAATGACGTCAACTTCATTCTATCTATAATTTAGTGAGAACTAATTACCAACATGGTTGCCTTAATACAATACAAAGAGTTGAGTGACGTCAATTTCGTTCCTTCAATAGTCTGATTGATATAATATTGTGAGAAGTAACCACTATTGTGCGCAAGACGAAAAATAGAATAGAGAGACAGTAACTGGGACCGGTGACGGTCGGTGTGTAATACCTCACCGTGTGTGTGGACAAATGTCATCTGCGACTGACGCATGGATTGGGTCACACCGACCTAGACGAGTTCCGTCACCGGTACAAAACGTAACGTCTAGGGCTAACCACACCGGAGACTGACTCCGACGACCCGGCACTGCCGTCATCTGCCGTCTTCCGGATAAAGACGTCTGACATGGACAAAATACTACGAATAAAGAGAAGATCCGATAGACCTACCCATACCAAGCTCGAAAAAAACAAAAATGGCAGAGGACGTCTGTGTCTTGGTATGGGTAGGTCTAGCATCTATTCTCATTATTTTTAGTATTTTGTCCGTGCCCGACGTCTTTATCCGGAAGACGGCAGAGGACGGCAGTGCAGGGTCGTCGGAGTCAGTCTCCGGTGTGGGTCGTTAGCCCTTAACCTCTGCTTACCAGCCATTTTTAGAATTTTCCCCCAAAACTTCACACCCACCCAACACAAAACAGACATTTCTTACTCAAACAGAAAAGCAACAAGCACATTCTATACATAATATTGTTCGACAATATGAGCTCTATTACAGAATGTCAAGTTGTTAAAGCTATGGGAAAAAGAAATGAAATCTGGATGAGAAAAGTGACGGTTGCATCGTAACAAAAGTGACGATTTTCCTATAGGTGGTAAGGAGAGGGTTAAGGTGACCCGGATGAAACAAAAATAACCTACAGTGTTTTATCCCTTTTATCCCATTGACAACATAAGGCAGATGTCCGATAACTGGAGACTCTATGTCCTAGAGACACGTTGACCTGAGGGAAAATTGATTCTGTAAACAGAGGCGGGTCTTCGAGCACACGATGTTTAATTAGAACAATGAGTTACTATAAGTGATACATGTGCCTCAAAAAAATCCTGCGTGGCTGTGTGGTCTTGTGGTATGACAGTCGCTTTCCGATACGAAGTTTATAGGTTCGAGCCTCGCACGGCGCATAGTTGAGTCCTTGGAAATGGCTCTTTATTGCCATTCTCTCGCCGTATTCAGGTACCTGACCGTTAACAGCGTTGTGTCTGTCGGAAAAAAAAGTTTAGTATCGCCCAACAGGCGTCATGTCTCGTTTTACATGTTACGTGTTGCCGTTGATTAGGGGCCCTTTGTAAAGCTCTTTGATACGTTTAGTGGATATTGCTCTATATAAAAGCATAGTTTAAAAAACAACAACAACACATTAGCCTATATTGGGTGAAATTTGCTAACAATCTCATCTCAGAAGAGGTCGACTGGAAACGGCTCGCCATTTCCCGATCGCGTACCGGTCTGTTCCGTTCTATAGTTGTCAGCCTGTTGTCACATCATAATTTAAAGATCGGAAATATAAAATGTTAAATATATCGAATATAGATTTAAAAAAAAAAAAGAAGATAGATAGCAAAATCAAAAAATTGAATAGAAATTAAAAAACAATTAATTCAGTTAAAATGGTAATCAATATTGTTCGTCATGCATTATGGCGGCTTATAACTTATTTAACATGTCTAACATATTTCTAAATAGAAATTGAGAACAATCGATTCACAGAACAATGATAGACATTACATTTTATGCATGTCCTTGTGTGTCAAATTAGATTAATATCGATTTTTAAAATGATTTTTTGGTATGAGATAGATCTAGGATAAAATGAAGAATAGGAATCGAATCCAATTATGAAAAAAGTGAATACAAAAGAATGACGAGAAATGGTTAAACTCCTTATTAAATTTATATTTCTTTTTTGAATTTGATATAAGAAATATAAAATAAAATATTTAGTGACAGGTGGTGGGGGAGAAGGAGGTCTAGGAAGAACGACACGAGGGGAGAGAAGAAGAAGAAGAAGAAGAAGAAGAAGAAGAAGAAGAAGAAGAAGAAGAAGAGAAGAAGAAGAAGAAGAAGAAGAAGAAGAAGAAGAAGAAGAAGAAGAAGAAGAAGAGAAGAAGAAGAAGAAGAAGAAGAAGAGAAGAAGAAGAAGAAGAAGAAGAAGAAGAAGAAGAAGAAGGAGGAGGAGGGGAGAGAAGAAGAAGAAGAAGAAGAAGAAGAAGAAGAAGAAGAAGAAGAAGAAGAAAAGAAGAAAAAGAAGAAGGAAGAAGAAGAAGAAGAAGAAGAAGAGAAGAAGGAGGAGGAGGGGAGAGAAGAAGAAGAAGAAGAAGAAGAAGAAAAAAAGAGAAGAAGAAGAAGAAGAAGAAGAAAGAAGAAGAAGAAGAAGAGAGAAAAAGAAGGAGGAGGGGAGAGAAGAGAAGAAGAAGAAGAAGAGAAGAAGAAAGAAGAAGAAGAAGAAGAAGAAGAAAGAAGAAGAAGAAGAAGGAGGGGAGAGAAGAAGAAGAAGAAGAAGAAGAAGAAGAAGAAAAAGAAGAAGAAGAAGAAGAAGAAGAAGAAGAAGAAGAAGAAGAAGAAGAAGAAGAGAGAAGAAGAAGGAGGAGGGGAAGAGAAGAAGAAAGAAGAAGAAGAGAAGAAAGAAGAAGAAGAAGAAGAAGAAGAAGAAGAAGAAGAAGAAGAAGAAGAAGAAGGAGGAGGGGAGGAAGAAGAGAAGAAGAAGGAAGAAGAAGAAGAAGAAGAAGAAGAAAAAGGGAAGAAGAAGAAGAAGAAGAAAGAAGAAGAAGAAGAAGAAGAAGAAGAAGAAGAAGAAGAAGAAGAAGGAGGAGGAGGGGAGAGAAGAAGAAGAAGAAGAAGAAGAAGAAGAAGAAGAAGAAGAAGAAGAAAAAAGAAGAAGAAGAAGAAGAAGAAGAAAGAAGAAGAAGAAGAAGAAGAAGAAGAAGAAGGAGGAGGGGAGGAAGAAGAAGAAGAAGAAGAAGAAGAAGAAGAAGAAGAAGAAGAAGAAGAAGAAGAAGAAGAAAAGAAGAAGAAGAAGAAGAAGAAGGAGGAGGAGGAGGAGGAGGAGGAGGAGGAGGAGGAGGATGAGGATGGGGGGGGGGGAGGATGAGAGTAAAAGAAAGCCAGAAAGAAAAAAAGATGAAGAGAAAATTACATTTCAATGTCATGACAACCTTACAGAATTGAATAATATTACTAAGCAAAACGAATTATAAATTAAAAAATTACCTGATGAAATTAAACGAATAAAGGCATAATCTGTAAACACTAGACAAAAGGTTATGCCTTGGCAGCATATTGTGAGTGTGTTTGTGTGTGTGTGTGTGTTTGTGTGTGTATGTGTGTGTGTACATAAGTTTGTAGTACAGAGTGTTTGTGAGAGTGTTTACTTGAATATGCGAGATAGCAATGAAAGTGTCAAGTTGTCTGTTTCCAGGATTACATTTTGGATGTCAAATTTTATATAAAACGTTTGATTTTTATAAATACAATTAACTCATTCAACCCTAACACCGACTATATCCGTTGTTTACCCGGGTTACTTTTACCCCATGCCTATTTATTACATTATTCTGAGACAAATTATAGGCGTAGTATCAAAGATTATGTTTTTAATATTTACATGTTAATGGTAGTTGAATAAAAAATATTGATGTAGTACATGTTCATTTTTAATACATTTTTCTCCAATTTTGAAAAGTAGCAAAAATCTCTAGGATTGAGTGAGTGAATCAAACGCAACTGACAAACAAAACAACTTTGCAAATGAACGTCTTATAGGGAATGAGATTAGCGGAAGAGTAGCGTCCCTTGATTGTACGTCACCCATAGTATGTGACGCCACCGGCGGAAAAGTTATTAGAGAGAGAACGTCATGTTGGTTGTGAGCATGCGTCTCTCGTCCGACATTGTCTTCTTGGCTAACGATCCCGTCGACTGACGCCCCGCATCATAAAATTATACATTACAATACACAATAATCTGATGTCATGTCGGCCCAGCAACGAGCAGCTTGGTTCTAAACAAAGAAAATCGGTACTTTTTATTCTTCATGTCATGTGATCAGAATGTATAAAAGTCAAAACGTGATCAGATTTATAATGGGGTTTTTTCTCCTCTGGATACACTTTTATGCTAGTCAGAGAAATATTTCATAAGGGCGTCCGCCATTGTTCCGAATTTAGAACCAGTTACTAAGTTACTATGCGTCATTACGAGGGAAGTGACGTCACTACTGTTGAAGCCTATTATGATACAAATATTTAACAACAACAGCATTAACAGCGTTAACTCCCGTACTCTGTAAAGACACGTATTTAGAAATTCGGCCAGAAAACTCGTCCTTCAAATATTGATCGATTCAAATCACGGATTTGAGAGTATGCAGATAAAGCCTGAACTAAACAGGATAGAAACATAGATCTAATACGACATAATAACAAAACAGTATAGGTCACTGTGAGATTAACGTTTATCAAAGTTTTTAATGTTCTCCTTATACGTGTAAATATATAACGTGTTCTAAAAGTTCTGTCACACACAAAATTCAAAGTTAAATATTTCGTTTATTTTCTGTTCATTTTCGTTTAAAATAAAAAAACGTTATGTCTAACACTGAATAAAATACACATTAACGCGATACACACGCGATAAACATCCTCTTTGTCAAGAGAGATAGTTTTATCTGACTCTCATGGTGGAATCCTATGTGTGTTTATGTGTACATAAGTTTGAACGCTTGAATTACAAGACACTCAACGACGGTTCATAACCTTATAAAATTCAGTGGGGAAATTCTTGCCAGTTTTACTGCAGGGCAACTCCAAGCTCTTGGCATGTTCGTGGTGGATGTGGCATATTCCGAATCCTCATAATAATATCAAGCTCATCTCAAAGATGCTCGATTGGGTTAAGGTCTGGAGATCTTGAAGGCATCTCAGAACATTGCTTTTATTATAATGAAACAGGTCCAATGTCATTCTAGTGGCATGTGGTCGAGCATACTTACTTTACTTACTTAATCTCTTCGGGCCTTGAGGCACATAGGGCATCCACCAGACATCTCCATTTTTTGCGATCGGCTGCTTTTGCGGTGGCTGTGTTCCAGGACAGGCCTGCTTCCTTTAATTCTTTCTCCATGGTCCTTCGCCAGGTTTCTTTGGGTGTTCCCCGCTTTCTCTTCCCATCTGCTGTCCAGTACAAGGCTGTCTTGGGAAGTGACCCTTTTTCCATTCTGGCCACATGACCCAACCAACGCCATCTTCTTTTTTTTATTTGGCTTTCAATGCTAGTGCAGTCCGCTTTCTTTAATAGATCCACTGTTTTTATTTTTGTAGGCCAAA